>NC_138375.1:86355451-86373388 GCF_054177405.1 Leptonychotes weddellii | reverse complement strand
GCCTGGGTGGCTCAGTTGGTTAAGCGACTGCCTTCGGCTCAGGTCATGATCCTGGAGTCCCTGGATCGAGTCCCGCATCGGGCTCCCTGCTCGGCAGGGAGTCTGCTTCTCCCTCTGACCCTCCCCCCTCTCATGTGCTTGCTCTCTCTCATTCTCTCTCTCTCAAATAAATAAATAAAATCTTTAAAAAAAAAAAAACACAACACTCTAAGAAATAAAAAGGCAATAAAGGAGGATAGAATGCTTAAAAATATTCAACTAATATCCCTCCCCCAAAAAAAGATAAAAAAGAAGGAAGGGGAAATGAAAATGGCCATACATAGCCTTACGTTCAAACATGATTACATTAAATGTAAATAATCTAATCATCCAATTAAAAGGCAAAGATTGTCAGGCTGGATCAAAAAGCAAGTCCCAACTACACACTGTTTATAAGACACACACTTTTAAATATAAGACACAAACGGGTTGATGGGGCACCTGGCTGACTCAAGTCAGTAGAGCATGCAACTCTTGATCTGTGGGTCATGAATTAAAGCCCCACATTGAGCATAGAGCTTACTTAAAAAAAAAAAGGTAAAAGACACAAATGGATTGAAAGCTAAAAGGGTGGTATGGCCAGACAAAAACTTGAAGATAAAGAGCATTTCCAGAGATAAAAGAGGTCATTTTATTAAAGGATTCATTCAGGGGCCTGAGTGGCTCAGTCAGTTAAGCATCTGACTCTTGATTTCAGGTCAGGTCATGATCTCAGGGTCTTGGGATGGAGCCCCGCATCCAACTACTCACCCAGCAGGGTATCTGCTTGAGATTCTCTCTTCTCTACCCCTCCCCCACTTACGTGTGTGCACACACACTCTCTCTCTCTCAAATAATTAAATAAATCTTAAAAAAAATTTAAAGGATCAATTCCTTAAGGAAACGTAACAACCCTAAATGTGTGTACACCTAATGCAGCTTCAAAATATATTAAACAAAAAATGACAGAACTAATGGGGGAGACAAAACACAATCATTTTAGAAAATACCCTTCTCCCAGTAATTGACAGAATTAGATGATCCCCACCACCACCACCACTAAAAAATCAGTAAAGGAGATTTCAGCAACACAAGCAATCAACTTGAACACTATATGCAATAACTGTAGAATATATGTTCTTTTCAAGGGGGAGTCACCAAGATATATCATATTCTGCGCCATACAACAACAGCTTTAAAAGATATTAATATATACAGAATATGTTCTTTGATCACCACAAAAGTCAATTTGAATTCAATAGCAAAAATACTCCTGAAATATCCTCAAATACTTGGAAAATAACAATACACTTCTAAATAACCCATAGGCCAAAGAATAAATCATAAGAGAAGTTAGAAAATACTTAAACAGAGTAACAAAAACACAACATCAAAATATGTGGGATGTAAATTATGGCTTTAAATACTTATTTTTCAAACAAAATGTTGGCAGCTTACAGAACTCAGAGTAAATGAACTTCAGCATCCTGCAATCTGGAGACAGGAAGAGTCCAAGCCTCTCCACTATGCATACCAAGGGCCAGCCCCAGATTTGTTCAGGTTGTAACCTGCTCCTCCTCCACAAGGGCAATCTGTTCAGATCCCTCTCTAAAATCAACCACAGGCCCACAAAGGAGTCATGGACACAAGGCCAAGAAACCAAACCAGGGCTTAATACCTAACTTAATTGTAGCTCTACCCTCTCCCTGAAATGTAGTCCTCCCCATCCTCCACCCCCCTCAAGAAATATCGTCTTAACCAGTCAGTCAAGAATTTTGCAGTCAGCACCAATGAGATCATCTGTCACATGGGCCCTCTCCATCCCTGCAAAGGAATATGAGGAAATCTGCATGTTAAGACCCCCTGCTCGGGAAGCCTGGGTGACTCAGTCAGTTAAGCGTCTGTCTTTGGCTGAGGTCATGATCCCAGGGTCCTGGGATCAAGTCCCTCATCAGGCTCCTTGCTTGGTAGGGACCCTGCTTCACCTTCTGCCTGCGGCTCCCCCTGCTTGTGCTCTCTCTCGCTCACTCTCTCTCTCAAATAAATAAATAAAATCTTTAAAAAAAAGACTCCCTGGGGCACCTGGGTGGCTCAGTCGTTAAGCGTCTGCCTTCGGCTCAGGTCACAATCCCAGGGTCCTGGGATCGAGCCCCACATCGGGCTCTCTGCTCCGCAGGAAGCCTGCTTCTCCCTCTCCCACTCCCTCTGCTTGTGTTCCCTCTCTTGCTGTGTCTCTCTCTGTCAAATAAATAAATAAAATCTTTAAAAAACAAAAAAACAAAAAAACTCCCTGCTCTTCCCACTAAGGGAAAGTGACCTTGCCTAAAACAATCCTTTCTTTTTCCTTTTTTTTTTTGCTAATAACTTCCTTGCCCCACTCTCCTTCCTATAAAAACCTCCCCATTTCCTAAAACTTCTTGAAGCTCCTTTCTATTTGCTAGATGGGATGCTGCCCAATTCATGAATTGGGTTTTTTTGAAAAAAAAAATTTTTTTTATTTTTAAGTAATCTCTACACCCAACGTGGGACCTGAACCCACAACCCTGAAATCAAGAATCACATGTTCCACTGACTGAGCCAGCCAGGCGCCCCCCAATTCAAGAACCATTTAATAAGGCCAATTAAATCTTCCATTTTACTCAGTAGAATTTTGTTTTTTAACACCCCAAACCACATTCCACTGAAATCCCACATCTCCCACATCTAGCTACTGATCTCCCCTCCATTGCCATGGGTCTTAAAAGATCATAACCTTAGCTTAAAAGATCAGTTCCTTAGCTCCCCAGTAGTCTCTAACCCACAGTGCCATAGCTTCTGCTCCTTGGAAACCAAGGCTGCCAAAACCCCCAGGAATCTTGGACTCTCCCTTAAGAACTTCTAGGGTGTAGGGTGTCATCTGACAAAGTCAAAACCTCTCCCACCCCAAACCCCCATGCTCTTTCCTTTCCAGGCAGGCTGTACCCTCCATTGCTTTATTCTCTTTCTATGTTTGCTACAGGAATGTCTGCCTTTTAAAGTTTGGGGTTTGGTTTTTTGTTTTGCTTTCAGATTTTATTTTTAAGTAATCTCTACACCCAACCTGGGGCTCGAATTTACAACCCCGAGATCAAGAGTTGCATGCTCCACTGACTGACCCAGCCAGGCGCCCCGAAAGCCTGTCTGTTAAATGGAAATATCTCCACTGTTGGTATTTCCCTTATCGTTCTACGTTAAGTTTTTTTGAGGTCATAAGATTCCTTTGAGAAGCTGAAAAATGGCAAGAACCCTCTCGGATAAAACACTATGTAACCACAGGGCTGTACAGAAACCACCAGAGCCCATTCCTGAGGACCCAGCTCCCCACCTGCTTCCCTGGGTTGGTTCATTTACTCCTAAGGAAGTGTCCCCCCAGTGAACCTGCTGCTTCCTCCCCTTTCACAGGCATAAAAGCTCCAAAGCTGAGATACACCAACCACAATCCAGGTCTCTGAAGAAGTTCTGCCCAGGAGAGATCTTATACTAAGAAAATTCAGCATCAATTCACTAGTTGCTCCCAAGCATGAAAGTAGACCTAGTTAACGCCTTGAACTAATATTATTCTAGGTACCCAGTGAATATTTATCAATTGACATATTGCTTTAGGGGTTGTAAGCTTTTTTTCCCCCCCAAACAGCAAAGAAGTCACCAGTGTCCTTAGGACTGTTAAAAAGAAAACCACAGGCCCCAAATGGTGTCCCTTAGGTGAACTGAACTGCAGTTTCAACCCCTGAAAATATAACTTTTAACTAGTCAACACAGAATTTCCTGGTCAGCACTATGAAGTTTACTGATAGACTCCTTCCCCTTCTGCTCCCCTTAGGAAGGCAACGTTGCCTAAAACAATGGATTCTGTACCAAAAATTTCCTTTTGCTCTCTCCCTCCTACTTTTGAAAACCCTTCCCTTTTGGGGTGCCTAGGAGGTACAGTCGGTTGGGTGTCCAATTCCTGGTTTCCGCTCAGATCCTGGTCTCGGGGACATGAGATTGAGCCCTGCGTGGGCTCAGCACTCAGCATACAGACTGCTTGAGACTCTCGCTCTCTCTCAAATAAATAAAATCTTAAAAAAAAAAAGGAAAAGAAAACCCTTCCTTTTCTGTAGACCTTTGAAGCTCCCTTCTACTTACTAGATGGAATGCTGCCCATTCATGAATCGATTAGTAAAGCCAATTAGGTCCTTAAATTTTACTTGGTTGGATCTTTTGTTATTTAACAGGAATAATGCTACCAAAGCTGAGGAAAATTCATACTGATAAAGAATCCTATTACAGAGAACATTTTCATTGCTATGGTTACAAAATACTGCCATTGTTTCTCAGAATACCACTGGAGGAGTTCAGTAAGCATGGAGTCAGCAACAAAAGACTGAATTCTTCCTTGTTTTGGTGAACCACATACACTAAGGATCAGAGCATTAGGAGACTCAGCCCTCTGTGAAATTACTGAGATATAATGCAAGAACAAAAAACTGGAAAATAAATCCTATGAAGACCTTGTGGGCTTTGTTTCAAAGTGTAGTTAGCCAGTTTATAAAAACAATACTTAAACAAACAGAAGTCTGATTCTCCAGCTCTCCTGGTTATCTCTGCATAAATAAGATTTAAGGGGTTGTGTGCATGTGTTTTTCCTACTTTTGTTTTGACTAGACAGTTTTCATGAGGGGGAAAAATGCTGTTTAATCACTGTATACCGCAACCTTACTTCAACCTGCAAGTTGTTTCAAAATTTGTGATGAAAATCCACTCTAACTTTTTCTGTAACAGCTGCTTTCCTTAAACATCAGCTCAGCTTTAATCTCAGAAGGAAAACTATAGAAGAAAAGCCAAAGTAAAATCCTGTTTCCTTTAAAATTTAAACAGATGGGCGCCTGGGTGGCTCAGTCGTTAAGCGTCTGCCTTCAGCTCAGGTCATGGTCCCAGGGTCCTGGGATCGAGTCCCGCATCAGACTCAGTGCTCGGTGGGAAGCCTGCTTCTCCCTCTCCCACTCTCCCTGCTTGTGTTCCCTCTCTCTCTGTCTCTTTCTCTCTCTCTGTCAAATAAATAAATAATCTTAAAAAAAAATAAAATAGAATAAAAT
The DNA here is from genome assembly GCF_054177405.1 of Leptonychotes weddellii. Lineage (NCBI taxonomy): Eukaryota > Metazoa > Chordata > Mammalia > Carnivora > Phocidae > Leptonychotes > Leptonychotes weddellii. The sequence continues at coordinate 86,368,277 of NC_138375.1, read as the reverse complement.
TCAAACAGATGTTTTATGTAACCAAATCAATCCATTATTTGATATTTGAATTTCCTTACACACACGCCACCCTGACTCCCACATTATGTTCAAAAATCTTGCAAAGGTTCACTTTAGACTACTTGGAAAACCTGATCATTAAAGATAATCACAGATTAGTAACTTGATCAATATTGCTCTCAGGATCCAATGTCAACCTTGAATTCAACTGACAACAACAAAATGTAACGAAACTTCACTAACAGTGCTGCTTGACTGGACACACAGAACACAGGATCGTTACAGTGTTAAAAAGAAAACCACACACCCAAAATGGTGTCACTTAGGTTAAGACCCCAAATCAGTACCTGAAGACCTATTACCTAACCTAACTGCAGTTTCAACCCTCCAAAAATGTAACCTTTAACCAGCTGCCATGGAATATCCCTGTCAGCACCGGGAAATGTACGGATACATCCATTCTCCTCCCCTAAGAGGGCGACCTTGCCTAAAACAATGAATTCTTTGCTAATAATTTCTTTTTCCACCCTTCTCTACCTTTAAAAACCATTCCTTTTCCACCCCCTCGACCTTTATTTTTAATTTTTTTTTAATTTTTTAAAAGATTTTATTTATTTATTTGACAGAAAGAGAGAGAGAGCGTGCAGGCGGCAGGCAGGGGGAGAAGCAGGCTCCCCTAGGAGCGGGGAGCCTGATGTGGGGCTCGATCCCAGGACCCTGGGAAAATGACCTGAGCCGAAGGCAGACGTTTAACCGACTGAGCCACCCAGGTACCCCTCCCTCTCTACCTTTAAAAACCATTCTACTTGCTAGATGGGATGCTGCTGGGTTCATGAATTAATTAATAAAGCCAATTAGATCTTTAGAATTTACTCAGTTAAATTTTTTTCTTGAACAATAGTTATGTTATAGTTATAATTACAGGCACTGAAAACAATTCAAAAGATAAAATGGGGGGGCGCCTGGGTGGCTCAGTTGGTTAAGCGACTGCCTTCGGCTCAGGTCATGATCCTGGAGTCCCGGGATCGAGTCCCGCATCGGGCTCCCTGCTCGGCAGGGAGTCTGCTTCTCCCTCTGACCTTCCCCCCTCTCATGTACTCTCTCTCTCTCAAATAAATAAATAAAATCTTTAAAAAAAAAGAAGATAAAATGGAACTGTCAGTGTTTAGTTCTGCATACCATCTTGAATGAGGACTTTCTTTTTTTTTTTTTTTTTGGTAGGCTCCATACCCAATGTGGATGAGCTGAGATCAAGAGTTGGATGCTTAAGCGACAGAGCCACCCAGGGGCCCCGAGGACTTTCTTTTTGAGGTCAAATTATCATAGATGAACTGAAATATAAGTAGACAATGCCATCCCTACTGCCCTACCCGGGCAGTTCACATTGAAACACCTGGGACACTGAAAGGTAAGCTTCCAAGTCTCATACTTGACTCACTTCCAGATCTTGAATAGCTGTGGGAAACCTATAGGTGATATTTATACAGAAAACCAGGCAGAATCAAGCAATGGGGAAGAGATTATCTCATTAGCAGACACAGTCTGAGGCTGCCTTCCACTCCCCACAGGTCGGCCCTCTTCAGCCCTCCCAGCCAAGGCATTGCACGCAACCCAAAGCTATTTGTCAGCTCGCCCAGGTCAGCTATAAAGCAACCCAAGAAAACAAATCTGGGTGAACAACCCTTACGCTAACTCTCCAACCAACATGGCCACCCTCATTCTCTCACACATAAGATATGTGACAGACTTATCTCCCCAACAACCTAAACTTGCCTAACTACACATCTCCAAACGCTCTTTCTGTATCAGCTCACCAGTGAGGAATATGAGCCAACAGTTCCACACCAGCCAATCACCACCCTTTGTCAGTGTGGGGGAGCAACTATGTGGGCACTTCAGTGCATTCTGCCTGCATTGTACAAAAATGAACAGAAAAGTAAAAGTGCTGATACTACTGATAAGAAGACAGGACTCAGACTTAATGTAACTGAAACAGAGATGAGCACCTTCATACAGCAGGAAAATAATGACTCAAACACCATCTAGATAGGTAGTAGCTATACAAATAAAGGTAAGGAAAAAGATCAAAGTTAAAGAAAATGTTAGAAATGACTGAAATATATTGTCAGTGATGGCATCGAAAGGGGGTGTAATTCAGATTTTCTTCATTATTTTTGATCTTTTAGAAATAGAAAAGCACACAAACCTATTAACTTATGCTTATTAAGTACCTTTCACTCATTCAACTTTATTTAACACCTCTGGAGAAGTCATCATGTTTGAAGGCTGAAGAATACCTACACCTGAATGTCAGCCCAAAAAACATTAATGGCTGCAAAGGAGTGGCTTGTGTCTGTTAAAAACTTCCCTGACCAAGGGGCACCTGGCTGACTCAGTCGGTAGCACCTGCAATTCTTGATCTTGGAGTTGTGAGTTGAGCCCCACATTGGGAGAAGAGATTAGTTTAAAAAAACCCAAAAAACCGAAAGAACAAAAACTCCCTTGATCACCCAATAATTCCACAAAAAGAGTAGGACAAAATACAGCACCTACAGCATAACCCTAATTTTGCGAAGTAAAATCATATATACTAAATATGGGTGGCTGGACTTTAAAATATCAAAATATGGTTCTCTGGGTGATAAGTGTGATGTTTTTCCCCGTTTCACAAATACCCCCAAAAGTTCAAAAACACACCAGTCATGGATAGAATGAACTTTTGTGCCTGGATCCCTTCCAAGGGTGGAAGCATCACATGATATCATGAGGACCTAACATTTCCAATCACCATAAACAAAGAGCTGTAGGGAGAAAGAGTTTTGAAACTAAAAGCACTCAACAGGGGGTTCAGCGAGGTCAGAGTATGAGCTCTGTCTAGGGGGAGAGAGGAAGCCCATACATGCAGTAACCAGGAAACAATTCCTGTCCATCAGATTCCAAGTAGTATGTGCTTTGGGCAGATCTAAGTGCACGATCAGAAAGAACTTTCAAAGCCAGGGGAAGATCATTACTAAGGAAATGCTTCTTGAGCTTATTTACTTTTTGTACAGGTCTTCATGGACTGCGTGCGTGTGTGTGTGTGTTTTAAGCTCCAGTCTGGAGGTGATCAGATCCCCTGATGACAGCTAACACTTCCTCAGAGGCCACACTCTAAGTCTCCTGCATGGGCTTTGGTGACCTCTAACTCCGATGAACCCCGGTTTTGTTAACCAACATAGTCATGGTGAGAAATGGTGAAAACTCCCAAGAAATCTTGACACAAAGTAACTCTGCACAAACCCTAGCCGACACCTGAGATAAGCCCTGACCTCCCTTTCTCAGAGCATTTACCAAAGGGGGCTTACGATTATGAATTCTTCCTGTCCCTTTGAGATGTATATGTATTTCCTACGACTCTGGAGTGTCTTCCTCAAGGACCCCCATGCCATTCCTTGGAAAAGTAATCATCAAAAAGGACAGTCTCAGTGGAAGGACAATCTTAACTTGCCAACTAGCAGACACAGCTGGCCTAATCACAAGGACACTAACCAAGCCTGTAACTTTTCACTTCCCTAACTCTACTGGGCCCCACTCACTCCTCCCTACTCCCTCATTCCCCCTTGAAAACTCTGGGCAAATGGGAATAGAGCTCAGCTCTTTTCCCCACTGTCAGTGGCTACAGAATAAAAGGTTTTCACTGTTTTAACATCTAGCTTTATGTGTCTTTGACCATGGATAGTTCCTGGTGGCATTCGAGACTTAAAACTAACCTAACAGACATTAGAAATGGGCTTTCGGGGCGCCTGGGTGGCTCAGTTGTTAAGCGTCTGCCTTCGGCTCAGGTCATGATCCCGGGGTCCTGGGATCGAGCCCCGCGTCGGGCTCCCTGCTCAGTGGGAAGCCTGCTTCTCCCTCTCCCACTCCCCCTGCTTGTGTTCCCTCTCTCACTGTGTCTCTCTCTGTCAAATAAATAAATAAAATCTTTAAAAAAAAAAAAAAGAAAGAAAGAAATGGGCTTTCATTGGGGAAAGTCTCAGTGATTAATACGATCTGGCTGGAAATACCTTGGCCAGGGCATTCATGCCCTTACATGAACTGGCTCGACCACCACTGGAGAGTGAATGTGCAACCTGGAATGGCACCATGGCTGCGATCCATCCATGTGGTCCTGCTAGCTTGGCAGCCTCGGTAGGGTCCTGCACGCTAGAATACAGCTGCGTCTAGTGATGCACGTGAACGTGCAAGTTCCATGTCAGTGTACCAAGAAGGGCAAAGAGCTGGGACTTAATGAAGCCTCAGATCAGGTTGCATGACTGTTCTGTACCTGCCTGCCAATAAACATCTGCATGTGTGGTAGAATTTCATCTGGAAGAAGCTAAACCCTACCCACCCACAACCACTGGCAACTACCAATATCTATCAAAGCAGTCCAGCAGCTGTGTATTCAAAACTGCCTGAGGCTCATGATATACAACATTAATGAGCAACTGTTACTGATTATTTATACATAATCAGAATAATAAAGGATGGCAGTCTTGTAGTTAAGAGCCCCAACTTGAGTCAGATAGACCAGTGTTCAAGGCCTGGCTCCACCACCATGTAATATCAGTCAAGTTCATTTATTTCTCTGTACTTCAGTTGCCTCCCCTGCAAAAGGAGGCCAATTAGAACATTAATCGCCCGTTTAGGTTGTTGTGAAAAATGTACGCTATAACAGCGACAGGTAGGTAGACAACAGCGAGCACATTGTGGGCAGGAAATAAACTTCAGCTATTGCTACTACTATCATTAATGCTTACACTTGCCTGGAGTAAATCCTGTCAAGCTTTATTCTCAAATTGCCCTGAAAGCACTGTCTAGATTTTTCAATTATACAACTCGTTTACCGCTGACAGTGTGTACCATCATTTTCTGTAGCTAGCTGTCCCCACATTTCCACCCCAACTAGCCCTTAAGTTTCAGGAGAGCAAGGAAGCTTTGTTCATCATCCAGTCTTCAGGGACCTGCCACAGCGCTGGGTACCCACAAAGTGTTGAGTGACCACTCTCTCCTGTCATCTCTCCTTCCATTAGCATCCATTAGCAACAGCATAAGCAAAATCTAAGTGCTTATCAGAGTCTGTGCAAAAATAAGATGACCTGGAGAATGTCCAGGCGCAGGTGGGTATTGGCCAGTAACAAACTAAGAGTTTTGGGGTTCCTTACTCTGTGCCAAACCATGTTTTAGAGACTGTATGTCTAGATCCCATGTAATCCTCAAAATAACCCCAGGAGATATTATCACACCCATTCTACAGTTGAGGAAAACCAAGGATAATAGAGGGTAGGTAAAATGCGCACATTCACACCAGCCCTGGTTGTCCAGATTACCCAATTCAAACCCTGAACTGAGTCCGTAGCTCTTTTCTGGCTTACACATTTTTCCTAAAGGTCTTCAGTTAAAGTCCCCAAAATTTCTATTACCAACCTCAAATTTCCCCCAATTTTTTTTTTAAGATTTTATTTTTATGGGGCGCCTGGGTGGCTCAGTCGGTTAAGCGTCTGCCTTCGGCTCAGGTCATGATCCCAGGGTCCTGGCTCAGCAGGAAGCCTGCTTCTCCCTCTCCCGCTCCCCCTGCTTGTGTTCCTGCTCTCACGCTCTCTCTCTCTGTCAAATAAATAAATCTTTAAAAAAAAATTTAAGGGGCGCCTGAGTGGCTCAGTCGTTAAGTGTCTGCCTTCAGCTGAGGTCATGATCCCAGAGTCCTGGGATCGAGCCCCGCATCAGGCTCCCTGCTCTGCGGGAGGCCTGCTTCTCCCTCTCCCACTCCCCCTGCTTGAGTTCCCTCTCTCACTGTGTCTCTCTCTGTCAAATAAATAAATAAAATCTTAAAAAAAAAAAAAAAGATTTTATTTTTAGGTAATCTCTACACCCAGTGTGGGTTTGGAACTCAACCCCAAGATCAAGAGTCACATGCTCTACCGACTGAACCAGCCAAGCGCCCCCAAACTTCTCCCAATTTAAACATCCAACTGGGGGCGCCTGGGTGGCTCAGTCGGTTGTCTGCCTTTGGCTCGGGTCGTGATCCCAGGGTCCTGGGATCGAGCCCCGCGTTGGGCTCCCTGCTCAGCAGAGGAGTCTGCTTCTCCCTCTGCCTCTGCCCCCTGCTTGTGTTCCCTCTCTCACTCACTCTTTCTGTCAAATAAATTCATAAAATCTTTAGCCTCCTATCTCACCTAGTAAATGGCACCATCATCAATCCAGTTGCCGGGGACAAATCCAGAATCGCTCTCATTCCCACACCCCACTCCTAATCCACACAAAAGTCCAATTCTACCTCTAAAATTAGCCCAGAAGCCCACAACACCACACTGTAAACACGACAGCCTATGTTAAGATAAAACATGCTCTCCTCCTCGGACTACAGCAACAGCAGATGGCCAAGATTTCAGCTCCATCGGGAGGCATTTGTGCTCACTGCTACAGCCTGCTTACACACAGAGGAGGCAGTTAAAAAATATTCACTGAATGAACAGCTCTGACTGCTCTCCCTGCCTCTACTCTAGTCCCTGATACAGCTGAGTCTTCACAGCTCCCAAAGTGATCGAAGCGTAAATCAAACCACAGCCCTCACTGGAACGGGAACAAAACCCGAACTCCAAACGTGGCTGACAGTTGCTGGCCACATCCGGACCTGCCTGCCTCTCTACCTCATCTGCTTCACTGATGACACCCTGGACTCCCTTCCGTTCCTCGAAAACCCTGAAAGGCCCCTTACCCAGACCGTGCCATGGATGCCTCTCCTTACTGGTCAGTCTCAGTTCCGGGAGCATCTTCTCAGGCAGGCTTCCCCAGCAAGCTACCCAAAGCCCCTCTGCCACCAGGTCTGGTTACAGTACCAGTACTGACCGCTTCATTGTTAACATGTTTATGGGATGCCCCCCCCCACAACGGGACGACTGAGGGCAGAGATGATGTCTGCCTGGCTCACGGCCCTATCCCTAGCTCCTGGCACATGGTAGGTGCTGTGATGTTGTGATATAACCAGAAACAGAGATTTGGTTTTCCTCCTGGGTATGGGAGGACCAGGAGACTTGTGACTGGCATCTGAAACGCGGGGCGAGACAGTCTTATCCGACTAAGCCTGTGGTGTCATAACTGAATTGAATTGTTGTAAGTCCAGCTGGTGTGCGGGGAGTTGGGAAACTGGTTGGTGGGGGGGCGGGGGTGAGGAGCCCTACACATTTGATATCAGAAATGCTGTGCGAGGGAAGCCTGGGTGGCTCAGTCGGTTAAGCATCTGCCTTCAGTTCAGGTCATGATCCCAGGGTCCTGGGATCGAGCCCGACATCGGGCTCCCTGCTCGGCGGGAAGCCTGCTTCTCCCTCTGCCTGCCACTTCTCCTGCTTGTGTGCTCTCACTCTCTCCCTCTCTCTCTCTGACAAATAAATAAATAAAATTTTTTAAAAAAAGAAATGCTATGAGTAAAAACAGTTCATAGGTGCTCAAATTAAACAAGATTGGTAGAGTAGAAAAACTCATTCGTTCATTCATTATAATTTAAAAAAAAATTTTTAATGAAAAGATTGGAAGACTTAGCTTTTTTTTTTGACAGAAAGAGACAGCGAGAGAGGGAACACAAGCAGGGGAAGTGGAAGAGGGAGAAGCAGGCTTCCGGCTGAGCAGGGAGCCCGATGTGGGGCTCGATCCCAGGACCCTGGGATCACGACCTGAGCCGAAGGCAGACGCTTAACGACTGAGCCACCCAGGCCCCACGGCAGACTTAGCTTCTGATGGTGTTATGAGGTTTTTTTTAACGTACACTCCTTAATAGCCCCATCCGGATGAAATCAGTGTCATCAACCCCTCACTGCCTTGAGACCCACCACAGTGTTGCCTCAAGCAGCCCAGAGAAAGCAGAAGTTAACTTTCCTGTGATGAATGGCCAGGATTTGGTTCTTTCCAAAGTCCTGAGAGGGGGATTTTAGAAACAACTCATTAAATCCTGCCAAAATATCAACCATACCAATAATTCTTTTACAAGACCACTTGAGTACTGGTAATCATTTTCAAAGCCCTAAATTAGCTGCTTGGAGTCACAGAAGGCCTCAAGGGGCTTTCAAGGGACTAGGGGAGGACAGATGCTCCTAAATATCTGTAATTACTAAATAATGGGAAGTGTGGCATCAAATTGGAAAGCATCTCAAACAACAATTAAAGATTTGCAACGCTCTGAGATTGAGAACATTCAGAAAATAGCCTCTCCCATCCACCTTGGTCTCAAAAGCCCTGGCAAGGTGGTAAGCATCATCTCTCTCCTTGCCTGACTTAAGGCAAGTCATTACACCTCAAGTTAAAACCTCAATTTTCAGGAGGACCTGGCTGGCTCAGTCGGTGGACCACGTGACTCTTGGTCTTAGGTTGTGAGTTTGAACCCCAGGTTCGGTATGGAGATTACTTAAGAATAAAAACCTAAGAAAACCCACAAAAACCTCAATTTCCTCATGTTTGAAAAGGCCAACATGAATGCATGCCAAGTACTGTATTAGACCTCAAAAACCAGGATAACTTCACATAGCCACTGGAAGGGGGACAGATTATCTGCCAGTATAATCGGCCAGTTACAGAAACTCACAGTTGAACCCCTCCATCACTTATGGACTGGCCTTGATTGCCCTAAGGGCTGAATGTATTAGAAAGCAAGAACATCCCGGTACCTGAATGCCCCCGGAGTTGGATTCATTTGAAAAAACACACCATTAAAATTGTGTACAGAAATGCTGTACAGACTAGGGAGGATAGGGAGGAGGGAGCTCCGCATCCGGAAGACTTTACCTATTTCGTAGTTTCTTACTCAGCGGGAAGGTGTAAAATTAGCATTAAAAGAGTTAAAACCTAGTAATTCTCCCCAGATGCGCTACTAACCAGTAGGAGTCGCCTATCCCAAGTAGACATGTATGTTTTAAGATATTATATGTGTGTAACTGGCAAGTTCAGTTAAAAGGAGGGACGGGAAGGCTCGCGCTCTGCCCAGGCAGCCGGGCTGCGTCCAGCCAGGGTTGCGTCGGGAAACTCAGGAAGCGGGGCTGAGTGTTCCCTGCACCCGGCCCTGAGCAACATAGTTTGGAAACAAGGTTTCGAGACGTTCTCGAAGGCACAGAGCCAAAGCTCTAGGTTTGCTAGATGCCAAGTGCAAGCTGCCTGGGCCATATGATCCGAGTTTTGTTCGCGGCATGAGAAAGGAGACGTTGCCCAAACGCACGTCTTTTTCTGGGCTCTTCGGGTAGGCAGAGCCGGTGGGCTACCGAGCTCAGCACCACACACTCGTGCCAGGAGGAGGAGGGGAAATTCTCCGGGGACAGTCGGGTTCCTTCGCCCGAGCCCTGCCTGCCCCGCCCTAAGCGAAGTCCCTAAGACCTGACGGGAAGACCTCGGGGTCTCCTCTCGGGCTTCCCCGTGTCCCTCCAGCCCGCCCACGTCACAGGGTTTCCCCGACGGCTGCCCGCCGTGCTCCGGCCCGATGCACTCATCCAGTCTGCGCAGTGTCAGCCCCAGACGACCCAGCCCCGGCCCACTTACAGCCGCGGATCTGGGGCGCGCATGCAGGGAAGCCGGCGGTGGCCTAGGCTCCTGGTCCCGTAGTCCGATCCATCGCCCCCCTGACCTCCCCCCCGCTCACCTGGCCCGCACAGCACTGCGCTGACATCGCGGCGGCCGACGACCACGGGCTTACTCGCCCGCTCCGCTCCGGCCCTCCTGGCTACCTCCAGCGGCGACCGCCCCTTTCTGCAGCAGCTCACTCCTCCACGCCGAGCAGCCCCAGGCGAAAGCCAGGCACCGCAGCCTGGGTGAAAACAACCACCGCCAAGCCCCGCCCCGCCCCGCCGCTGCAGGCCCCGCCCGCCCCCTCGAGCCACGGCCACCTTCAGCCCCGCCCCGCTCCCGCCCCTTCCCGGCCGCTCCGCCTCCGAGCAGGCTCTCCCGGGGCTCGCACTTCCGCTGGCGTCAGGCGGCGGGGCGGCGGCGATCACTTCCCGGTGCGGCGCTGGGCTCCGAAGTCCGCCCACCGTCGGGCGGGCCCGGCGTCCCAGTGCTCCTACGCACGCCGGTGTGCCAGCGTCAGTCTGCCTCCCTCCTCCCTCGGCTCCGATGAAAGAGCTGATGGCTAACTCCCGTAAAGCTCAGATCCTTAACTGAGCGATTGCGGAGTGACCTGCACCGAACCGACGCAGTAGGGACGGACCACCGAGTGCTGGTCAGCTCTCTGCCTCGCGCCGACTGAGATCTCCCCTGGATCCCTGTTTCTGAAATCCCTTTATCTCCCTCCTCTGCCAGGAAAACTAAACAACTTGGGAGAAGTCCCCACTTCCCAAGCTTCTTTGAAGCCATGGGCACTTGGCTGTTAGGCCCTGTCTTTCCCAGGGCACTTTGGGGGATTCGGTGAGAGCCCTTTTCGCTTCCCTGGATATTGATCTATTTTCCAGCCTCCATCCCTGCCCATGGACTCACTTTGCATCCCTGCTTCCTTTCACCCCACCTCACTTTAAAAAGGGTCCCCAGTAACTGCTTATTACATGCAGAAGATAGCGCCCCTAGTTCTCCCTACCCAAATCTGCTCTCCTCACAATCACATCAAGAGAGGGGGGGGGAAAGAGAGAGGAGGAGAAATCGGAGGGGGAGACGAACCATGAGAGACTATGGACTCTGAGAAACAAACTGAGGGTTCTAGAGGGGAGGGGGGTGAGGGGGATGGGTTAGCCTGGTGATGGGTATTAAAGAGGGCACGTTCTGCATGGAGCACTGGGTGTTATACACAAGAATGAATCATGGAAGACTATAATATCAAAAACTAATGATGTAAGGTATGGTGAATAACATAACATAATAAAATTTTAAAAAATAAAGAAAAATGAAAAAAAAAAAAGAGTTCGTTATTATGTACTTCGCCCCAAGCCCTTTTACTTAAAACATAACAGTACCCATTTTAGAAATGAGGCTCTGAAGTTAGACAACTTGCCCAAAGCTTCACAGCAAAGCTGAAGAAGCAAAATTGGGCCTGGAATTCACTTGCCGGATCCCCTTGCACTCGATGCAAGTCTTGCCCTTAAATGAACTCACTTCCAAGACAGAGCCCTTGGCCAAGGAGTGTATTGTTGGGCAGAATACAGGCTGGAGAGTGGGAGGAAAGTCGGATGGGAACTGGTCCTGAGGTTTTATGAGCTGTGCAGGATCTCCTACAATCTCAAATGCCGGAGTTTAGAGGAAGAAAAGTAATAGAGCAGGACCTACTCAGAGCCATGGAAAGTAATGAGAATTGACTCTAACTAAAATTTGGAAATAATAAAACAGAAAAAAAATTTAAAACAACATAAATAGTAGCAGACCAGTGCAGCACCCTGCTCCCTGGTGGCCCCCGACTCATCCACTCTGGCCCCATTTCTCACCTGGGGAGATTAGTTGGACACCTAGAGCTTCTGTCCAGCTGGGAAGAGCTAGGCAGCTTCTGGGAAAGGGGAGGTGTGACATTTACATATGTTTGAGCTGTCTGGGATCCAAGCCTCCTATCCAGTTAAGGAAACTGAGGCTCAAGAAGGCAGAGAATTCTCACCAGCAACCACTGGGATAGAGGCAGAACTGGTAGAAGGATCAGGCCTCCTGACCCTGAATCCTGTGCTCTTTTTGCCAAATCCATGCCAGTGTGGGACGGTTCTATATCAATGCCAACCTCCCAGAGAGCTAACACAAGAATTAATAACCCAGGGATTTGTCAACCCTGCCCCAAGGTATGGAAAAGCAGAGTGGAAGCCTGAGCTTCCAGAGTCAAGAAGTTGCAAATTTTAACTCTACGGAGAACTGGCTGGACCACCTCTTCATCTCAGTGTTACCATCTGCAAAACAGGGCTAATAACACACTCTCCACCGATTAGAAAAACTCACCCCTACAGACCATGCTGAACAGGGCCTGGCCTTCTTAAGCACTGACTGGTATTAATAAACAAGTTTAAAGGATAAGAAATAATCTGTGCAAGCTGATACCCCCCCTCCCTGCTGGAAGAGCTCACAAGAATGTGGCCTTGTGTGGAGCTGTACCACCTTCCTAGCTCTGAGGTTGTGCGGTTACTATTTAAGGTCTGGTTGGTAGCATCCTTTGCATCTGTGCTCGGTTAACAAGAATAGAAGTAATGTCAGCAGACATAACATAAAACAGTGACACCTTAATTCTATTTTAAGTGCTCTGAAGACTTTTTCGAGAAAGACAGATGTACATGGTGCTCCTAACATGTAGATACGTTTACAGTCCATCTCTTTTGATTTGGATTTTTCAGGAACAAGCAGTAATATCCTTGCTTTAGTAAGACTAGCTCTTGGCAGACCATGTGAAATATTTCAACCACAAAAATTTTCTTAAATTAACTAAATTAGCTCCTTTTATGCCCATATAATTATATATGTATATATGACATATTATAAATAACCAGCTTATAATTTGTGTTTTTTTCCTCCTGAATTTGAAGTGCTTTTTTTGGTTTTTCATTTTTAGGAAATAGAAGTCAATGTTGAGTTTTAAAACACCACTCACTGAACTGAAAACAGTGGTATACACATATTATTAAAGAAAAAAGCTAGTCATAGACACCTACAAAACTTCATTATAAATTTAACGTCCAGCTTTCTGCCCGTGGACGCCGCCGAGTAAGCATCGTTAAAGTCTCCCCTCCCACCGCCGTCATGTCTAAGTCAGAGTCTCCCAAAGAGCCTGAACAGCTGCGGAAGCTCTTCATCGGAGGTTTGAGCTTTGAAACAACCGATGAGAGTTTGAGGAGCCATTTTGAGCAATGGGGAACGCTTACGGACTGTGTGGTAATGA
>NC_138375.1:86325833-86354951 GCF_054177405.1 Leptonychotes weddellii | reverse complement strand
GAGGAAATTTTGGAGGCAGAAGCTCTGGCCCCTATGGTGGTGGAGGCCAATACTTTGCCAAACCACGAAACCAAGGTGGCTGTGGTGGTTCCAGCAGCAGCAGTAGCTAGGGCAGTGGCAGAAGGTTTTAATCACTGCCAGGAAACAAAGCTGAGCAGGAGAGGAGAGCCCGAGAAGTGACAGGGAAGCTACAGGTTACAACAGATTTGTGAACTCAGCCAAGCACAGTGGTGGCAGGGCCTAGCTGCTACAAAGAAGACATGTTTTAGACAATACTCATGTGTATGGGCAAAAAACTCGAGGACTGCATTTGTGACTAATTGTATAACAGGTTATTTTAGTTTCTGTTCTGTGGAAAGTGTAAAGCATTCCAACAAAGGGTTTTAATGTAGATTTTTTTTTTTTTTTTTTGCACCCATGCTGTTGATTGCTAAATGTAATAGTCTGATCATGACGCTGAATAAATGTGTCTTTTTTTAAAAAAAATAAAAATAAATAAATAAATAAATAAATAAATAAATAAATAAATTTAACGTCCAGTTCAATAATGGCTTAAAAGCAAATAAAATTAATTATTCCAGTTCCCTAAAACTTTCTCAACTTTGGGGGGAAAAAAAACAACAACAAACCCTAGTGGTGCATTCTGTTAGTTTGGTTTTTTTTTTTTTTAGTTTTTTTTTAATTTATTTTTATTTAAATTCAATTAATGTATTATTGGTTTCAGAGGTAGAGGTCAGTGATTCATCAGCCTTATATAATATCCAGTGCTTATTACATCATGTACCCTCTTTAATGTCCATCACCCAGTTACCCCATCCCCTAACCCCCTCCCCTCCAGCAACCCTCAGTTTGTTTCCTACGCTTAGGAGCCATTTTATGGTTTGTCTCCCTGTGTTAGTTTTTATTTTTATTTTTTAAATTTATTTTTAAAGATTTTATTTATTAATTTGTTTATTTGTCAGAGAGAGAGAAGGCGAGCACAAGCAGAAGGGAGGGGCAGAGGGAGAAGCAGGCTCCCCGCTGAAGACGTGGGGCTGGATCCCAGGATCCTGAGAACATGACCTGAGCCAAAGGCAGATGCTTAATGGACTGAGCCACCCAGGCATCCCTCCCTCTGTTAGTTTTTAAATATAAAAGAAAAGATCTCTCTAATCTTCACTTATAAACTCTCTAGGGACCTCAAAGTAGTAGTGGAAGTTGTATTAATTTCAATTACAATGAACAACGAAGTATTCATTTAGAAACAAAGAGCTATAAATTGAGGACCCCAAGCAAAAACTAATCAGAACCCTGTAGTGCCCTCACCCTACTCCTTCTGGGAAGCACATGCTCCTTGATTTCTGTTAAATTAACATGTGCACAATGTTTTATTAAATATCAAAAATAGGACAAAACATAGAATGAAAAATAACATCTCCCTTCTCCACACCCTACCTTTCAGTCCCCTCTCCAGAGGCAACCACTTTCAACTAGGTTAGCAGTTTTCTCCTATTTACCTCCATATTTTCATTTTTTTTAAAGGTTTTATTTATTTGAGAGAGTGAGAGAGAGAGAGAGAGTGCACACAAGCAGGGGGAGGAGTAGATGGACAATCAGACTCCACACTGAGCACAGAGCCTGCTGCTGGGATCAATCCCAGGACTATCACCTGAGCCAAAGGCAGATGCTAAACCGACTGAGCCAACCAGGTGCCCCTGGGAGGATATTTTTTTTAATGTACTTTTATTTTTCCAAATTCAAGTAATGACTGTAAATAAATTAACAGTATGTTGCCTGGTCAAGATTCTTTGGTTGATGCTTTAGAGAACTGAAGAAATCTTTTGTAATTATCAGTTATTTTGTCAGTATGGAAAGCTAATGATTCTTCACCACTCAAATGGTGCCTTAAAGTGTTTTGCCTCAGTATTTTAAAGATTTTCCCAGGAACTCATTCTACATTATTAATTTCCTTGGTAAGTCCTTTGAATATATCTAATACAAAGGAAAATACTCTTTTTTTTTAAAAGATTTTATTATTTATTTGTCGGAGAGAGAGAGAGAGCACAAGCGGGGGCGCAGGGGGGCAGCAGGCAGAGGGAGAAGCAGGCTCCCCGCTGAGCAGGGAGCTCGACATGGGGCTCGATCCCAGGACCTTGGGGTCATGACCTGAGCCAAAGGCAGATGCTTAACCAACTGAGCCACACAGGCGTCCCAGGAAAATACTCTTTTTAACATCCCAGGGAACCTAAATTCCAAATTAATGAAGAGGGTAGAGGGTCGTTCAATAGGTTTTCAAAGTTGCTCAATCCTTCTGGGAACAAATTAATGTTTTCTAAATCTTCAAGTTAATAGACTAGACTTACTATCAGTGGAGAGAAAACATATATATGTATTATATATGTATATATATTCCTGCGCCCATTCTGAGTTGTGTCGTGTGTAGGGGCCAAGGACAGACTGCCCCAAGATGGACCATTTGGCATGAAGATTTTTTTTTTTTTTTTAGTTAAAAGCAATCAAAACCCTGCAGATTCAAGAAAAGCTCTTTACCTCCCCTTCAACTGCCTAAATTTACACTGGAAAAGAGAGCCTGGGGGCGCCTGGGTGGCTCAGTCGTTAAAGCGTCTGCCTTCAGCTCAGGTCGTGATCCCAGGGTCCTGGGATTGAGCCCCGCATCGGGCTCCCTGCTTGGCGGGGGGGCCTGCTTCTCCCTCTCCCTCTCCCACTCCCCCTGCTTGTGTTCCATCTCTCACTGTGTGTCTCTCTCTGTCAAATAAATAAGTAAAATCTTAAAAAAAAAAAAAAAAGAGAGAGCCTGTACCAGGAAGAGAGCTGTTAACAGAGATCTCTTTATCCAAGGAAAAATCTCCCTGACAGGGCAACTTTTGTTTCCAAACATCTCCTCTCACCTTCTGACTAGTAGTCTTCCTCTCCTTCCTGTCCTCAGGCCCCTCACCCTCTCCTTAGCTCAGGATAAGCCTCAAGTTGCACATGTAGGGAATGTCATGCCTACGTGGATTCCCGGTAGGAAACTACACAGTACGTAGGAAACTAAATTTGATTTTCTCCTGTTAATCTGTCTCATGTCAATTTGATTCTTAGTCCAGCTAGAAGGACCTTAAAGGGCAGAGGAAATTTTTTGGTCTCCATTTTCTTCTCTTAGAAATAAATATTTTGCATAAATCAGGCAAATCAACATTATAGTCACTATTCAATTTATTATGAACTTTAAAAAACATTTCTGCAAACAGTTCCTTTCTGTTCTTCTGCATACCAAGGAAAATTATTCTGACTTGTTTGGTTTTAAAACTCAATCCAAAAAACTTTCCATACCCCGATTTCAAGTAAACACATTCAGAGAGGCTTGAGGCTGAGGGGAGGAAGGGAAGACAAAAGAGCAGGTAACCTTTTCAGTTTTCCTGGTTAATCCATTCTAATTCATTTCCTGAGGGGAAGAACAAGAGGTGAGCCGACTTCTTCAAATAAGAGTACTTTGGGGGCTCCTGGTGCTCAGTCAGTGGAGCATACGACTCTTGATCTTGGTGTTGTATGTTTGAGCCCCATGTTGGGTGTAAAGATTATTTAAAAATAAAATCTAAAAAAAAAATGAAAGCACCTCGTATTGTATTCATCTTTTTAATGTGTATTTAAAGAGACTACTCCTGTTGGTTTCTTTTAAATCGCCTCTATATGATGCTTCCTTTGAAGTTAGCCTCTTAGGAGGTGATTGGTTTTAAAAGAGCCACAGAGTGCTAACTGCCTGTGAAACCATCTAGTTTCTTGAAAATCAGGCGTGCCTGGGTGGTTCCGTCGTTAAGTGTCTGCCTTCGGCTCAGGTCATGATCCCAGGGTCCAGGGATCGAGCCCCGCATCGAGCCCCGCATCGAGCCCCGTACCGAGCCCCGCACCGAGCCCCGCATCCAGCCCCGCATCGAGTCCCGCATCGGGCTCCCTGCTTGGCGGGAAGCCTGCTTCTCCCTTTCCCACTCCCCCTGCTTGTGTTCCCTCTCTCACTGTGTCTCTCTCTGTTAAATAAATAAAATCTTAAAAAAGAAAATCAATAAAAGGCTTTCAATGAGGGTTCACTTGAAAGATGTTTTCATTGTTCTGTGAAGGATGGAAAAGTGGAAGGATCTTCCTGAGGTTTCACAGAAAGACAACGTAGCTTATTTATTTGTAATCACATTTCAGTTAGAGAAGAATGTTTTAGATTCAACAATAGAATTTTAAATGTCTAAGAAAAAATGGTAAGAAAACATTCAAAAACTACTTCTTTTTTGTTTCCCTCTTTAACGCAAAAGAGGAGCACACCCAATGAAGAAAGTTAGTGACTCTGAAACTAATGAGAAGTTTAGAAATGGCTGCTTTAAGATTTTTAAAGGTAAGCATTTATTTTAAAAAGTATGCATTTACTGAACTGACCCCAATCAATCATTTTGAATATTTTCTTTTTGTTTTTTCCATGACATTTCTACAAGTTGAAAGAAAGATTAAACATTCTTATTTTTTTGTTTTATTTTATTTTTAAAGATTTCACTTATTTATTTGAGAGAGAGAGAGCACAAGCAGGGGAAGGAGCAGAAGGAGAGGGAGAAGCAGGCTCCCTGCTTGGTAGGGAGCCTGATGAAGGACTCAATCCCAGGGTCCTGGAATCAAGACTTGAGCAGAAGGCAGGCACCCAACCAACTGACCCACCAGCCAAAGTATAAAATCTTAAATGAGGATGTGTGATCTGAGCCGCAGTAAACTGAGATAAGACACAGACATCAAATTTTTGTTTGTTTTGGCCTGGATATGGGACCAATTAGTAGAAAAATGCAGTTAAAGCAATGTTATAGATTTGAGGGTGGAGGGAGAGAGACAAGGGATAAGTAGGAGGGAAGCAAAAGATTGGCCATTTAGTGGAGAAAAGGCTGAACTGAAATCTCTCCCCAGGAAAACCTTAGATACCAATTTGTGAAAGTCTCGTGCTGTTGTCAACCTGCAGATTCGCCATCTCATTCCTGAGAGGCTAATGGTGATGAGAGATTACGCCAGGTAGCATTGTCACACAAAGAAAACTTGATTGGCAGCAAATAAGGACTTCATGGGGAACAACTTGCAAAGCCATGACTCCCCGATGGGGGTGAGTGGGTTTCTTTTACTTAGGGTTAGGATGAATATTCCGAAAGGGGAGTTTTGTCATCGCTTATAAAGGCCGGCATATGGTTGTGCAGGCTTACTTAGAAAATATGCCCATACGTGTATCCTGGGTTGTTTTAATGAAGTTTATGCTCCTCCTCGGGCAGAGATTTTAACATTATAATGAGGTGAAGGTAACTGTTCAACATTCCAAGGTCTATCTGTGCAGGTGTGAGTCAGTGGTCCAGCTCAAACCGGAGCTCTTCCTGTTGCCTGCCTCTAAAAGATAAGGTTAACATTCCTGTGAAGAAAAAGGGGGGGGGGGAGTCAATGGAGGTCTTGATGGTGACAGTTTGTTGTTTTTTTTACGATTTTTATTTATTTATTTGTCAGAGAGAGAGAGCGAGTGAGCACAAGCAGGGGGAGCAGCAGGCAGAAGGAGAAGCAGACTCCCCGCTGAGCAAGGAGCCCGATGTGGGACTCGATCCCAGGACTCTGGGATCATGACCTGAACCTAATAATCGGCTGAGCTACCCAGATGTCCCACTGGTGACAGTTTAAACCTCATTTACCCTATGGGGCATGGTTTCAGTATTGGGTATGTCTTGCTTCCAGCTTTTTGTTATTTAAAATAATGGTGCTGTAAAAAGTCATGTTCATAAGATATGTATATATTTTCTGGTGCACATGTACAAATATTTTTCTAGGCTAATGGTTCTAAAAATGTGGTCTGAGGGCCCCTGGGAGTGCTTCTGGGAGATCCTCCCTTTTCCAAATACATATCTATGTGAGTCCAAATTTTCTTCATATCCTTTAACCAAAACAGTATTTCACAACACATTGAAAGCAGAAGCAGATCCAAGAATCTAGCTGTCTTCTATTAAGCAAACATTAAAAAGGTTTTTAAAAATATAAATAGGTGCACCTGGGTGGCTCAGTTGGTTAAGCATCTGCCTTCAGCTCCAGTCGTGGTCTCCGGGTCCTGGGATTGAGCCCCGCATCAGGCTCCCTGCACAGCAGGGAGTCTGTTTCTCCCTCTCCCTCTGCCCCTCCACTTGTGCTCTCTCTCTCTTTCAAATAAATGAATAAAATCTTCAAAAAAAATAGTAATTGTTTTGTCAAATATATTATTATACATAAAAATATATATTTTTAAACAATAGCCAAGGTATGGCAGCAATCTAAGTGTCTATTGGTAGATGAATGGATAAGGAAGGTGTGTAATAACACAACCATAAAAAAGGATGAGATCATGCCATTACAATATGGATAGACCTAGAGGGTGTTGTTATGTTCAGTAGAACAAGTCAGACTGAGAAAGACAAATGCCATATGATTTCATTTATATGTTAATTATAAAAAAGCAAATGAATAAAGAAACGAAAAGCAGAATCAGACCTATAAATGCAGAGAACAAGTTAATGGTTGCCAGAGGGGAGAGGGGCAGGGAGATGAGCAAAATGGGTGATGGTAAGTAGGAGACACTGGCTTCCAGCTATGGAATGAAGAAGTCACAGGAACAAAAGGCACAGCATAAGGAAAATAGTCAATGGTAGCATTGCATGGTGATAATAGTAGCTACACTTGGGGTGAGCATAGCATAACATATAAATAAGTTGAATCACTATGTTGTATACCTGAAGCTAGTGTAACATTGTGTGTCAACTATACTCAAATACAAAAAAATTTTTAAAATATATTATTTTGGCTAAAATGCAATAGGTTTATTATTTTTATTTAAAAAAATTTTTTGCAATAGGTTTATTATTTTTATTTTATTTTATTTTTTATTTATTTATTTGACAGAGAGAGACACAGTGAGAGGGAACACAAGTAGGGGGTAGTGGGAGAGGGAGAAGCAGGCTCTCCGCCGAGCAGGGAGCCCGACGTGGGGCTCGATCCCAGGACTCTGGGATCATGACCTGAACTGAAAGCAGACGCTTAAGGACTGAGCCACCCAGGCGCCCCTAGGTTCATTATTTTTAAAATGAATTCCATAAATATTTAAAATTTTCTCTTTTTTTTAGATTTTCTTATTTTTAAGTAATCTCTACACCCAATGTGGGGCTCAAACTTATAACCGCAAGATCAAGAGTCACATGCTCCACTGACTGAACCAGCCAGGCACCCCTAAATTTTTTGTTTTAATTACTGATACTATTTCCTGTCAAGAATTCCTGTCCCCTCAAGGGTCCTTCTCGGTGGACTAAGAGACAGATTAATAGGAGAAAATCAAATTTAATAGGCATATATACGGGGAATCCACACAGACGTGGGAATTCCAAAGACAGTCAAGCAAAATGAGATATATATATCATTCTGAACTAAGGAGAGGGGATGGGGGGTCTGGGACTTCCGAGGAAAGGAATGCACTTCAGAGAGCAGTAAGAAGAGCAAATGTTTGGTAATTACATATTTGCCTTACCATACAGATGGGTCATTCAGTTAAAATTGATCTCTGTCAATAATCCTTATTTTGGGAAAGACCCCCAATTTAAATTCTCCCGTGTGGTTAAAATAAGTCAAAATTTTCTCTTGAGCCCACAAGGTCTCAAATGCCTTCAGCTCAAAATAGTCCACATGCTAAAGTAGTACATTTGGGGGCAGCACAGAGGCCCTGTCCTGAACCCCTTCACTGTAAATAGATTTAACCCACATAAACCAATGCTATTTGGTGTCCTCAATTATCTGTAAGAGTGCATAAGGGTCCTGAGACCAAAAAGTTTGAGAATTGATCCTTTAGGGCATGGTCTTCAAACAGGGTGCACTGTCCAGGGAGGAAAAGAGATCCAGAGAGATTTAAAGAGTCTATTTCCAGATCCCTAAGGTCCATCTGTACTCTGTCCTAGTTTCCTATAGTTCTCCTTTCCTACATTCCCATTCACAGTTCTATCCCTCATTGATTCTAAGGTGCTCTTTTCCCCCTCCACATGGTAAATTGATGAATGTTACCATCTATAGCCACCAAGTGGCAGTCTTTGCCTGGCACCTGGTCAAAATGAGAAAGTGCCAGCATCAAAAGTTGAATAGATGTTGGTGACCTAGAGGAAAACCCTCCTGAGGCCAGAGTGAAGCAGTTTTTTAGGAAATGCTGCTTCACCAATGCCCATGATGCCCCTGAGACAATATATGGGAGAAAAAGACATTGACTCTGAGTGGAAGAGTGATTCACACGAGTCACCCTGACACGAAGACAGTTTAAAAATACTTTAACCTATTTATTTTACAAGGTTAAAAAAAACCTGTGTCAGTAAGTTTTTTCAAGCTCCTTCAATAAGTATAACATTTCAATTTTGTATTACTAATAATTGTCATTTATATGACTTAGAGCCTTAGGTTCATAGCAAATTAAACAAAATGAAAATATACACATTTTTGTTACAAAGAATTATGAGAAGTGATATAAAAATGTTCAAGCATCAATACATATTACATTAAGATAAAATTCTGGGGGGGGAGAATGTATTGGAAACATCAATTCAAGGAGAAGAAGTGATACAAAATTTCCCATTGTTAAAGAGGAGCTTGTTTGTGTATTTTTTAAATGGATGCTGGTGCATTTCAAAATCATTAAGGTGTTTAGATGTCATTGGATATGTTTAAAAGAATGATGTAACAGATTTATGTCAAATGCCAATATGCAGGAATTATATTCTATGTACCTAAATGAAACTTGCTGAGAACACTTGTTAAAGTAGAAATGTGTGAGGGAGTACATACTTTTCAAAAACTTTTATGTGGAGTATACTAGTAAAAAGATTTGAAGACTGCTAATCTAGAATACGTACAAGCATGTGAATGTTCACAGGATTCAAGCCAGTGCTAGGAAAAAGGGGCATATATCTGAAACTGTGGAATTCATGGGATTGGAAGGGCTCCATGAATATTTTATCTTTTACTTTTCACTGGAACTGGAATAGAGTCCTTAAGCCAGCAGTTCTCCCAGATAAGGAACTCTCTAAACCACTCCAACTAAGGCTCAGACCAGCCCTGTGCCCTTAAGCCCAGAGTGATTGTGAATAGGGGAGGCCGGCCGCTCAAGGGCAAGGCCCTGATAACGCAGGTAATATGAGACTCCTTTTAGGACAAAAGAGAAGAGGAATTGAGGAATGCAGAAGGCTAGATTGAGGTTGAATTGAGGCCTATTTGAAATAAGAGCTTGAACAAGCACACTCAGGAAAAGAAATAATTCAAGAAATATTTTAAATTGCACTGGACCTTTCTCATAAACACACACACAAACACAATTTTTTTCTCCCTTCTGAGTAATTTAACCCAAAACTCTCCCCACTTTCAGCCCACAGGATGTTCCAGATTACTTTGGGATGAAGACAAAAATAATTCACTTCATGTCCCTCCACATTAGAGCATTAATTTTTCAAGGTACTTATCTTGGCTGAAACTTAGAAGATCCTAGGGCTGGGATCTTCTTCTTTAAGGAATAAAAATCCGTCTTGGGGCTCCTGGCTGGCTCAGGTGGTGGAGCATGTGACTCTTGATCTTGGGGTTGTGAGTTCGAATCCCACTTCGGGTGTGATTACTTGAAAATAAAATCTTAAAAAAAATAAAGAATCCCTTTGTTCATGTGAACCTTCTATTTCTGTGATACCCCTTTCCATGTCTCATTCACTTCTTGCACCAAGGTGGCAGAGACTGCGGGTCATCTATACCAATACCTTTCATCCTTTCTAAGAGCTCTCAAATCAGACAGAATCAACACAAGAAAAGAACTTTAAAATTCTATCTCACTGGAGCACTTGGATGGCTCAGTCGGTTAAGCATCTGCCTTCAACTCAGGAAATGATCTCAGGGTCCTGGGATTGAGTCCGCCTGCTTCTCCCTCTCCCTCTAACCCCCACTTGTGCTCTGTCTCTCTCTCAAATAAAAAAGTAAAATCTTTTAAAAAATAAATAAAATTCTATCTCATTTATGAACATATATTGAACATTCCTTAATGAAATGTAGGCATCACTTCCACTTACATGCCATTGGCCAGAATATATAGTCATTATGACCATACCTAGGTGCAGAGAAGGTTGGGAATTACAATCTTTACTCCAGGTAGCCTTGTGCCCAAATAAAAGTTGACTTTAAATTCCCAAGGAAGGGTTCCTGGGTGGCTCAGTGGGCTAAGTGTCTCCCTTTGGCTCAGGTCATGATCTCAGAGTCCTGGGATTGAGCCCTGCCCCCACCCCGCCAAGGCCCGAGTTGGGATCCCCATTCAGTGGGGAGGCTGCTTCTCCTCCTACCCCTCCCTCTCCCCCTGCTCATGCTCTGTCTCTCTTAAATAAATAAATAAAATCTTAAAAAATAAAATAAAATAAATTTCCAAGGAAGTTATTTCCCCTCCTTCCAGTTAGCAACAAGGTCAAGACAAGCAAGTTTCCTTACTGTGCCCTTCTGTGACGTGCATTATTTCTAGTTCACCCTTAATATAAAGAGCTTGCCATTTTGCAGACCTAGCTTTATAGAGAAATCTTCTATTAGATTCTGAGAGGGTTTTGTCTCCTCTTCTCCTGTATTATACCCAACCATCAAAACTGAAATTCAAATTTACCAGGGTTTGGAGATGCCCTGAGGGAGAAATCTGGTTTCTTGCTTCCTCTGAATGTCCACATAGCTGTTTTACTGGGAACTTTGTCCCGGGTATCTGGACAGCATCCTGACCAAGTGGAAGTTCACTCTGATATTTTTAGAGATTTGTTTAATAAAACCTCAAAGGACAGCTAATCTTCATCTTATATAAACTATTCCAAAGAAGAAAAGAAGGAGAGTTACACAACCCATTTTTAAGACTCCTGTAATTCTGACACCCAAACCAGGCAAGGTCAACACACACACACACACACACACACACACACACAAATTAAAAATCACTGTCACTTATAAACATAGATAGAATTGCTGCTGGAATTTTCAGTCAAATGAGCCAATAAACTCTCTTTTGTGCTTAAAACATTGTTTATAGGGGCGGCTGGCTGGCTTAGTTGGAGAGCCTGCGATTCTTGATCTTAGGGCTGTGGGTTCAAGTCCCATGGTGGGTATAGAGATTACTTAAAAAGAAAATCTTTAGGGGCGCCTGGGTGGCTCAGTTGGTTAAGCGACTGCCTTCGGCTCAGGTCATGATCCTGGAGTCCCGGGATCAAGTCCCACATCGGGCTCCCTGCTCGGCGGGGAGTCTGCTTCTCCCTCTGACCCTCCTCCCTCTCATGCTCTCTGTCTCTCATTCTCTCTCTCTCAAATAAATAAATAAAATCTTTAAAAAAAAAAAATCTTTAATAAATAAATAAATAAATAAAACATTGTTTATAAACATAGATGGAAAAGTCCTGAATAAAATACAAGCAAATCCAATTCAACAGTGTATTTAAAAACCCCCTGATTTCAAAATAATTCAAGGATGCTTTAATATTAGAAAATCTATCCATATAATTTACCAGATTAACAAATTTAAGGAGAGAACCACATGACCCTTTCTATTGATGCAGAAAACATATTTGGTAAAAGTCAACACTCATTCCTCCCACCCAAGTACTAACCAGGCCGGACCCTGCTTAGCTTCCGAGATCAGACGAGATCCAGTGCATTCAGGGTGGTATGGCCGTAGACAGTCTACACTCATTCCTGACAGACTAGAAATGGAAGAAAACTTCCTTAACCAACAAATGGACTTACCTAAGACTTTCAACACTCATTCCTACTGTGCTCAAAATCTGCATAATTAGAGATGCTAGAACTGGTTCTGGTGGTGTCTAAATGGGGTGTCTACCCTGATTGGATGGAGGCCCCCAAATGTGGGGTGATGATCAGGTGGAAGCCGGTGGCATGGAAGATGAAAGAATTTACCTGAGACGGAACAGAAGAGATAGAAGTTTATCGAATACACCACGAGGGAGCTGCAGGCGGGACAGCTGAGCAGAGGCAGTGGGTGGGGGCTGTTTTTAGAGGGGGAAGATGAGGAGGTATGGTGACATATGGAATTCTCCCCTTTTTGGGAACTGTGCCTGGTGGTAAGTAGCCCATTGGTCAGTTAGGGCCTATGGCTATTTTGAGGTGAGTTGCCTGAGGGGCCTGGCACCTTCTACATTCCATCGCTTAAGACTGATTGCTTAAAAGCGGCCTCTACAGCTCTGACTTTGACATGAAAGAAACACCAGGAAAGTGTCAGGTTGCTTGTCCAGGTCTAGGTAGTATGGCATGATTCATTCCTCCCAAGTGAGCAATTTCTCCCAAGTCATGTCATCCCAGAAAAGCAGTGAACCTATTTTCAGGTTTCTCACTGTTCCTTCAGTCTGGCCACTAACCCCTGATCACTGTATACCCACAGAAGGCCACACGTGGAAGCAGCCCTCATGATCATCCAGCTCAGTCGACTTATCTTATAGTGACATCTCAGAAGCTCAGAGTAGAATGCCCAAAGTAAAATGCCAGAGATCAGCTTGCTCAGCTAATGGCACATGTGGGATTGGGACCAGGCCTGACACCCTTCACACTTCCCTCTCAGAGCGAAAAGACATTCTTCTCAATTTCTCATGTACCTTAACCATCTTTTAAATATTCTGATCTCCCAGGGTTGCCTGGGTGGCTCTGTCATAGAGCATGCGACTCTTGATCCTAGGGTCTTGAGTTCAAGCCCTACATGGGGCATGGAGCCCAGTAAAAAATTAAAAAATATATATATATATTTTGAGATTCTCTGGATACCCATGATGACGGAGATTCACCTTCCATATTGAATAGCGGTATGGAAGGGGCTGGAGAAACGGGAAGGCCAATGGATTAGATAAACTGAAAACTTTCCCAGAAGGAGGACAATGTCTATTTTTAGGATCATTCTAGGGTCGGGAGTTCATGCTGATGGGGGCAGGAGGTACAGGTCACTACGTCTGATTGTATAAGTTGTAAATGGCATGTCTTTAGGGGGCACCAGTCACATCATACTCACCATAGATTTGTGCACGTATTACAAAGCCTCATGGAAGGAGCGACTGTGTCTTCTTTAAGTTTTTAACTTATTTTGAAGTAAGTTCTACGCCCAGTGTGGGGCTTGAATTCACAACCTCAAGATCAAGAGTCACATGCTCTACCAACTGAGCCAGCCAGGAGCCCTAGAAGCACCTGTTTCTAATTCCCACACCTGTGCTACTGAGTTACCTGCACTGCTGAGGAGGGGTCTGATTAGCAGGGCTAGCATAAGATCTGGGGATGGACCAGCCCTGCCTGACTCTGAAATTAATCTGGTGACAGGCCCAGATGCAGTACTATGGGAAGTTTTGGGAGACCAATGGATCTTGAGCTCTAGCTCTTCCTTCCGGACTTTTCATCTCATTTGGCTCTGGCAGGAATTAGCTTCACTGCCTGTTACCAGGGCTGGGCTCCTTTCTCTGGTGCCTGCTGGCCTCAGCCTTCTGTCTTCTCTGCCACATCACTGTCCCCTACTGCAGTCTCCATAGCCTGATTTTCTTCCTTTCTTTCTTTCCTTCTTTCTCTTTCTTTCTTTCTTTCACATAAACTCTACCCTCAACTTGGGGCTCAAACTCACGATCCTGACACCAAGAGTTGCACACTCTACCACCTGAGCCAGCCAGATGCCCCTCCATAGCCTAATTTTCAGTAAGTGCCTTGGGAATCTATAACCACCTTATTAAGAAGTAATTACTTTGGCATTTTCTTTAGGAGGAATGTTTCTGTCTATAATGAGAAAAAGATATGAAGCACACTCTACAGAAATTTAAAAACCTCATGGGGGAAAAAAGAAATTCTCAGAGAGTTGTCAGATTATCAACAGATCATGAAAGTTACAAAGAAGTTTTCTAAGGAACCCAAGATACAAATAAGAATCATTTTGAGGAAGTCGGTTTAAAGATGCAATTAAAGAGCTTGATGGACAAATCAAATGCCGGTGGTAAATCCACTTTTTATTTTAGGCCCTCCCAAAACAGGAATGTAAAAAACCAGGATAAAATATTACAATGCAAAACCTCAGTGAAAATATTACTGTTTTTTTTTTTTTTTTTAAGATTTTATTTATTTGACAGAGAGAGCGCGAGAGCAGAAACACAAGCGGGGGAGTGGGGGAGGGAGAAGCAGGCCTCCTGCAGAGCAGGGAGCCTGATGCGGGGCTCGATCCCAGGACTCTGGGATCATGACCAAAGCCGAAGGCAGACGCCCAACGACTGAGCCACCCAGGCGCCCCATCACTGGTTTTTACAAGGGCTTTTGCAAATTTGCAGAGATAAAAGGAGCCTTTAATGAAGTTAGTCTAAGTAAAGAGACAAGACCTGAATTCCAAAGGGTTAAAAAGAATACATTGAACTTCAGAGACTTGGATACTTGCAGCTAGAAGCAGAAGACTGAAATGAGCTCAGTGATCTCATCAAACACTGTCAGAAATTTCCAAAAGACATAGCAAGTGCCCTTTGCTCACAAAGAAAATGAAATTCAAGGTTTGAGTAATGGCATTGTGCAGCTGAAATAGCAGGCAGACTGAGAAGTTAAAAAACAGATGATAGATGGCTCACGAAGGGAACTTTTGTTAACGATAGTTGAAAAAGATAAAGGCCATTTCTAGTCCAAACTGAGTGCTGAATTGCTAGCTCAGCGAGGGCTGGAAAACAGAGAACTTGGAACACAAATCTTAGTTCCTGCTTTAAGCCAAAACTCTACTGGAAAATGAACATGAAACTTTGCATCAGCTAGCTGATATACTTAATAAACTCTTGAGCAGAAAGGCAGCATTCTTCCAAAGAAGGTTTTCAGGAAGATTAAGAATGGGAAGAGAGAAAACAGAAAAAACAGCTATAAAGTAAGTACAATTCTACAAGCAGAAAAACAGATCTTATGAAACCCAGATTTCTCTTCATGATAACAAAGGTCATGACAGTGAAAATATCATGTACTGATTGCTTGTACTGCAGAATGAGCTGATTGCATGTACTGCGGAATGGGCTCTAGGGAGAAGACACAAGTGCCTAGTTCCAGACATATATTAATGTGTGTGTATCAAAAGATAATAATTTTACGATAGCCAGGGAATGTCCAACCAGGAAGACCATAATAATAGAAACCTTCAAAGAGAGATTTACTAAACCGAGATAGGTCTTTTGGTCCATCCTTTGAAACTAGTGAAACCCTCTACTGTTACTGATATTGATCCCACCTGGAATTTCTTGCTCTTATCTTAATGGAATAGATGTGTTAAAGTGAACCTGGGTCTGTCACTTGTCCTATATCTGGTCCTAGGAGGTCATTTCAAGTATCTAAAATAATATCTATTTCTTATCTGTGTCTCGGTATAGCTTCATCAAAATATCTTACCAGGGAAACTCACCAAGATCTCACATTTACTGATACATTCCACAAACATTTGTAAGCGTCTTTCATGAGTCAGGGATTTATAAGTGCTAGAGATACAACAAGGAACAAGATAAAATTCTTGCCTTTGCAGATCTTACATTCGAACAAAAAAAACAGGTAAGTAATAAAGAAAGTGATCATTTAATACCAGGCAGGGATAAGGGCTACAAAGGACAACTAAACAATGAAAAGCAGTAATCGTGGGAACTTTCCATATGGTGATTAGACAAGGCTGCACTAAGGAGATAACATGTGGGCAGAGAGGCATGAGTGGAGCAAGGGAATGATGATCTAAGAAAAATCCTCCCAGGCAGAGGAAATAGCCAGTGCAAAGGCCCTGAGCCAGAATCATGTCTGGTATATTGGAGAAACTGCAGATGTTTCAGGCAGAGAACAATATGTTTGAAGGCCGAGGGCTGAGAGCTGAGACCTGAGAATGAACATACTGTGTTCTCATATATATGAGGAAATGAAATTTCTTTCTTTTTTTTTTTTTTTAAAGATTTTATTTATTTATTTGTCAGAGAGAGAGACAGAACACAAGCAGGGGGAGAGGCAGGCAGAGGGAGAAGCAGGCTCCCTGCTGAGCAAGGAGCCCGATGTGGGACTCGATCCCAGGACCCTGGGATCACAACCCGAGCCGAAGGCAGCCGCTTAACCAACTGAGCCACCCAGGCGTCCCGGAAATGAAATTTCTAATGGCTCCAAGATTGGGAGAAGCTGTTGAAGGGTAAACCCCCCCGGGGGATGCTCTTGTGCATTGTAAGTCATGTTAAAGGGTTGGGACTTTAGTCTATTATATTACTATCATATGTTGAATCCTTACTACATGTCAGACAGTGTAATAAAACCTTTAGGATTTTCTCACTTGATCCTCATGAATATCCTATGAGCTAAGAACTAATGTGATTTCATTTTATAGATGAGAAAATTGAGTCACAGAGTGAATAAGTAATTTGACCAAGGACCCAGAGCTAGTATATAGTAAAGTTGACATAGGATCTCATGTCAACTTGAGTCTCAAGCCTGAACTCTTACCCTCCACTCTTCTGCATTTTTTAATGATCCCTATGACTGAGTGTAATGGAGGATATAGAGAGGAAGGAAACCCATTAGAGAAAGGGGTTAAAGGGAGAGATGATGGTAATGGGACCTTGGTAAATGAGAAGGCGATTGAGAAGAAAGAGATGGAAGATTGAGAGAGATTTAGGAAGTGGAATGGTTGCGATTTGGTATTTGATTGAATCCAAAGAAGGAGGGAGAGAGAAAGAGAGGAGTCAAAGATTATTTCCAGATTGCTGGTTCATGAAGCTCTGTGGGTACCATTTAAGGAGACGAGAAACCAAACAGGAAGGGCAGTTTGGGGCTTAGGAAGAAGAAGGTGAGTGGTTTTGGATTAAGAATGGCAGAATAAGGACCTCTGAAAATCCACTCTTTTATGTAAGCAACAAGATTACTTGCAAAGAATTGCCAAACTCTGAAAGTTAACCAAAGGCTTGTGAGAACCCAAAGAGCATTCATTCAAGGAAAACAACTGAATCTTTTTTTTTACTTTTTAAATTTTTATTTTAACTCCAATTAGTTAACATAAAGTGGTATATTAGTTTCGGGTGTACAATATAGTGATTCAACAATTCCACATATTACCCAGTGCTCATCATGATATGTGCACTCCTTAATCCCCATCACCTATTTAACTTATCCCCCACCACCCTCCCCTATGGTAACCATCAGTTTGTTCTCCATAATTAAGAATCTGTTTCTTGAGTTGTCTCTCTCTCTCTCTTTTGCTCCCTTTGTTCGTTTGTTTTATTTCTTAAATTCCACATGTGAGTGAAATCAAATGCTATTTGTCTTTCTCTGATTCATTTTGTTTATCATTATGCTCTCTAGCTCTACCCATATTGTTGCAAATGGCAAGATTTCATTCTTTTTTGTGGCTGGATAATATTTCATTGGATATACAAACACCACACCTTCTTTATCCATTCATTACTCAATGGACACTTGGGCTGCTCCCATATCTTGGCTATTGTAAATAATGCTGCTATAAACATAGGGATGCGTGCATCCCTTTGAATGAGTGTTTTTGTATTCTTTGGGTAAATACCCAGAAGTACAATCACCGGATCATAGGGTAATTTTATTTTTAATTTTTTGAGGAACCTCCATACTGTTTTCCCCAGTGGCTGCACCAGTGTGCAGGAATGTTCCAGTTCTCCACATCCTCACCAACATCTGTTGTTTCTTGTGTTGTTGACTTTAGCCATTCTGACAGGTGTGAGGTGATAGCTCATTGTAGTTTTGATTTGCATTTCCCGGATGGTAAATGATGATGAACATCTTTTCATGTGTCTGTTGGCCATCTGTGTGTCTTCTTTGGAGAAATATCTGTTCATGTCTTCTGTCAATTTTTAAATTGGATGATTTTGGTTTTTGGATGTTGAGTTTTATAAGTTCTTTATAGATTTGGATACTAACCCTTTACCAGATTTGTCATTTGCAAATATCTTCTCCCATTCTGTAGGTTACCTTTTAGTTTTGTTGATTGTTTCCTTGGCTGTGCAGAAGCTTTTTATTTTGATGTAGTCCCAGTAGTTTATTTTTGCTTTTGCTTACCCTGCGTCAGGAGACATATGTAGAAAGAAGTTGCTATGGCTGATGTCAAAAAAGTTACTGCCTGTGTTCTCTTCTAGGGTTTTTATGGCTTCAGGTCTCACATTTAGGCCATAAGCCATTTTGAATTTACTTTTGTGTATGGTGTAGGAAAGTGGTCCAGGGCGTACCTGGCTGGCTCAGTCAGTGGACCATGGGACTCTTGATCTCGGGGTTGTGAATTTGAGCCTCATGTTGGGTACAGAGATTACTTTACAAGGCAATCCCTTTCATGAAGATGGCACTGAAGGCAAAGAAGGAAGCCCCTGCCCCTCCCAAAGCCAAAGCCAAAGAAAAGGCTTTGAAGGCAAAGAAAGCGGTGCTGAAAGACATCCAAAGTCACAAAAAAAAGATCCACACGTCACCTACATCCTGATGACCGAAGACATTACGTCTCCAAAGGCAGCCCAAATATCCTCGAAAGAGCGCCCCCAGAAGAAACAAGCTTGATCACTATGCCATCGTCAGGTTCTGACTACTGAGTCAGCCATGAAGACAATAGAAGACAACAACACACTTGTGTTCGTTGTGGATGTCAAGGCCAACAAGCACCAGATCAAGCAGGCTGTGAAGACGCTCTACGATTTTGATGTGGCCAAGGTCAACACCTTGATCAGGCCTGATGGAGAGAAGAAGGCATATATTCAACTGGTTCCTGACTATGATGCTTTGGATGTTGCCAACAAAATTAGGATCATCTAAACTGAGTCCAGCTGGCTAAATCTCTATAAATTTTTTCACCAAAACAAAACCAAACCAATCAAAAAAAACAAGGAAGTGGTCCAGTTTCTTTCTTTTGCGTGTGGTTGTCCAGTTTCCCCAACACCATTTGTTGAAGAAACATTCTTTTTCCCATTGGATATTCCTTCCTGCTTTGCCAAAGATTAATTGACCATATAGTTGTGGGTTTATTTCTGGGTTTTCAAGAAAAATAACTCAGGGTCCCTGGGTGGCTCAATTGGTTAATCATCTGACTCTTGATTTTGGCTCAGGTCATGATCTCAGGGTTGTGGGATGGAGCCCCGTACCAGGCTCTGTGCTCAGCATGGAGTCTGCTTGTCCCTCTCCCTCTGCTCCTCCCCCTGCTCTTTCTCTCTCTCTAAAATAAATAAATAAATAAAATCTTCAAAAAAAAAGAAAAGAAAACAACTGAATCTTAGTAAGAACAGTGAGATTTGTGATGTGTTAAGTTGCTCCACTCTCATTCTCCACTCACCAGCTCTGGAATAGCCTCACAGCTTGAGTAGCTATGAAAACCAGTAACCTAGCAACCACCATAGGGGGCAGAATAGGTTTGGAGCTCCCAAAAAAGCCCTAGCCCCAATAGAATTGCCACTATTTTAATTTTTATTTTTATTTTAGAATTGCCACTATATGATCTATCTTGAAGTTCCCAAAATGCCCCATTCTCAATACTTGTCTTTGCTTCACCTAAGAGCTCACAGTGTGAAAACAGCCCTATCCCCAAGGCATTTATCATAAAACAATTAGCAGTGATTGTTTGATATTGCAGCTGCCTGAGGTGGCTATACCAGCTGAAGCTAATGAGAAGCTGACCAAGAAATTTAAATGGAAAAACTGGAGAATGAGATATTCAAAGGTGGCTTTGAAAAGATAAGGCATATTCCTGGGAATCTAGAAAACCATGCACATAGAAAGGCCTGAGTAAGCCACAAGAATGAAGCAGAAAATCAGAGAAGTTGTGGCCATGGAGGAACAAAAAGGAAAATAAAGTCACAATTCACTGAATGCTTATTGAGTGCCAGCCAGATGCTGTGCTCATTGCTTACAATATCCTGTCTCATGGGCACATATAATTACAATCCCCACGGAGCAGTTGAGGAAACTGGGGCTTTATGAGATTAGGTCTAGTAAGTGGCTAAGCCAAGTTTTGAACTCAGGCTGTCTGACTTCAATGTTTGTTCTAGGTCTGGATGTCTAGAATGGCCAAGAGTATAAAATGCTGCTGAGGGGACTAGTCAGTAAAGATGTAAACTTGTCTTTCAGATTTCTCAGCAAGGGGGTCTTTGAGGAACTTCTTGAAGTTCTGGAGCAAGAAGGCAGATAGATTCTAGTGGTTTGAAGAGGGAGCAGGAATAAGGAAATGGACGTGGTGTTCAGCTGTTTGCTTGGAAAGAGAAGGGAGGTAGGACCTTAGCTGGAAGATTGGTGAAGATGCAATGTTCTTTCTTATTTTTTGGAGATTCAGCATATGTACCTAGTACAGTGTAGCCAGCAAAAACCCTGTCTTTCAGGGGGTAAAAGTCCTGGCATCCTCGGCCCAGAGGAGATAAGGAAGAAAGGAGGGTGAGGATGTTAGGCCTGATAGGCAAGAGAAATGAAATCTGACATTTAGAGACAAGCTACTTGGGTTCTTCTTAACCTTATCCTCCAATCGATTTCATTGCTTGCCCTTTTTACTTTAGAGATAGAACCTTGTCTTTAGAAATTAAGAAACAAGGCAGAATTGATGACCAAAAAACATCATAGTGAAGGAAGATTAATTATTTACATCATTCAAGTGCTCTGCAATTCTTTAAATGCAGTTACATCATCATTAGTCTTATTAATTACCATAAAAGCTTGCCAATGTTAGGTTTATAGCATGTCATCTTGATGATCTCTCTGTCTTCAGAGCATCCTAGGGATCCTTAGACACTATGCAGGAGTTGGAAACTGCTTGGTCTTACTGAGCAAGCAGTGAGTTCTAACTGAAAATCAGGATGAAGAAGTCTAGAGACTTAATGTACAAGCATGATGACTATACTTAATAATACTGTATTGAACCCTGAAAATATACTAGGAGAATACATTCCGGGTGCACTAATCATGCACACAAAATGCTAACTATATTAGCTTGACTAGTAATAATTTCATAGTAATAATTTCATTAGGTATATATATCAAATCATGTTGTACACCTTAAATATATACAATTTTTTATTTAAAAATACATAAATAAATGAAAAATAAACAAATCTATTCATTTAAAAGAAAAAAAAACAGAAGAAGGACACTACTGGTTCTCAAACTTGGCTGCACAT
This sequence comes from Leptonychotes weddellii, assembly GCF_054177405.1. Classification (NCBI taxonomy): domain Eukaryota; kingdom Metazoa; phylum Chordata; class Mammalia; order Carnivora; family Phocidae; genus Leptonychotes; species Leptonychotes weddellii. The sequence continues at coordinate 86,333,796 of NC_138375.1, read as the reverse complement.
GGAAATGCGGAGCTTTTTTTTTTTTTTAAGATTTTTTTATTTATTTGAGAGAGAGAGAATGAGAGACAGAGAGCATGAGAGGGAGGAGGGTCAGAGGGAGAAGCAGACTCCCCGCTGAGCTGGGAGCCCGATGTGGGACTCGATTCCGGGACTCCAGGATCATGACCTGAGCCGAAGGCAGTCGCTTAACCAACTGAGCCACCCAGGTGCCCCGGAAATGCAGAGCTTTAAAAACTATTGATGTCTGGGTTCCAATCTACAGACTGTATTCAAATTTAATTGTCCCAATAATGACTTTCAAAGGTAATTTTTTTAAAAATTAAGAATCATGTGTTGCATTTAGTTGTCATACTTTTTTGATGCCCTTTGAACAGGTCCTCAGTCTTTCTTTGCTTTTATGATCTTACATTTCTGAAGAGTAAGTCCAGTTACTTCATAGAATGTCCCACAATTTTTGTTTTTCTGATGTTTTCTCATGTTTAGTTTCAGATGATGCGTTTTTGGCCATGAATACTACAAAAGTGATGTTGTGTCTTTCTCAGTCCATCCTGGAGGGGTAGAAAATTTTATTTGTCCCATTACTGGTGATGCTAATTTTAATCACTTGGTTAGAGTGGTGGCTGCCTGGTTTCTCCACTGTAAAGTTACTCTTTTTTTTTTTTTTTAAAGATTTTATTTATTTGACAGAGAGAGCACAAGCAGACGGAGAGAGAGGGAGAAGCAGGTTCCCTGCTGAGCAAGGAGCCTGATGTGGGACTCGATCCCAGGACCCTGGGATCATGACCTGGGCCAAAGGCAGCTGCTTAACCAACTGAGCCACCCAGGCGTCCCCACTGTAAAGTTACTCTTTGTCCTCTTGCTATTAACAACTATCTTTGGAAAGATGCTTGGAGATTATGTCAATATTAGGTTTCTCATCAAATTTTCACCCATTGGTTTTAATCGTACATTGATGATCTTTGGTTGAAACAATTGTTATTACGGTGGTTGCTAAATGGTGATTTTCTAATCCCATCATTACTTTTGCATTTACAGTTGCCATTCTATCATAAGGAAGAGTTTGTTCTTTACTTACACTTATCTATTATACCACTTATCTATCATCTATATGTATTTGTATGGACTCATGGATTCTTATTTTAGTCTATTGGTCATTTCTGTTAATGCCATTATTTATGTTGCATTCAACATCCCATATTTGACAGTGGGAACTCCTTCAAGCTAGCTCTGTGTCCTTTTGACATCTATTCTACACCTTTCGATTACACAGGGCTGACATGAAGACAAATATCAAGCAACACAAAAACTTCACTTTCTCTTTTTTTTTTATTTTTATTTTTTATTAATGTGACACAGAGAGAGAGATAGAGAGGGAATATGAGCAGGGGAGAGAGGCAGAGGGAGAGGGAGAAGCAAACTCTTCGCTGAGGCAGGAGCCTGATATGGGGCTCGATCCCAGGACCGAGATCATGCCCTGAGCTGAAGGCAGACACTTAACCATCTGAGCCACCCAGGTGCCCCTTCACTTTCATAATTAATTGAAATCACACTCTACCATATATCTCAATGTTACCAAGTAAGGAATTCGACTAACTTCTAAAAAATAACCTTTTTTATTTATTTATTTATTTTTTAAGATTTTATTTATTTGACAGAGAGAGAGACAGCCAGAGAGGAAACACAAGCAGGGGGAGCGGGAGAGGGAGAAGCAGGCTTCCCACTGAGCAGGGAGCCCCATGTGGGGCTCGATCCCAGGACCCTGGGATCATGACCTGAGCCGAAGGCAGACGCTTAATGACTGAGCCACGCAAGTGCCCCAACCTTTTTTATTTTTAAATGAAATTTTAGATTTAGAGAAAAGTTGCTGGAAGCCTGGGTGGCTCAGTCAGTTAAGTGTCTGACTCTTGATTTCGGCTCAGCTCATGATCTCAAGGTTGTGAGATTGAGTCCTGTGTTGGGCTCTGCCCTGGGTGTGGACCCTGCTTAAGATTTTCTCCCTCTATCTCTGCCCCTCCTCACCCGCTCTGTCTCTCTCTCTAAAAAAAGAAAGAAAAAGAAAAAAAGAAAAGTTGCGAAGATAGCTGGGAGAGTTCCTATATATCCCTCATCCGGTTTCCTCTATTGTTAACATCTTATGTTACTATGGCACATTTGCCACAACTGAAAAACCAACAATGGTGCATCACTGTTAACTAAACTTACCATTTCATTTGATCTCACCATTTTCCCTTCGATGTCCTTCTTCTTTCCAGAGTCACATTCAGAATACTACATTATATTTAGTTACCATGTCTCTTTAGTCCACTCTGGTCTGTGCTAGTTTCTCAGATTTCCCTTGCTTTTTATGACTGTGATAGTTTTGAAGAACTGGTCAGGTGTTTTTTTTTTTTTTTTTAAAGATTTTATTTATTTATTTGAGAGAGAGAATGAGATAGAGAGAGCATGAGAGGGGGGAGGGCCAGAGGGAGAAGCAGACTCCCTGCCGAGCAGGGAGCCCGATGCGGGACTCGATCCCGGGACTCCAGGATCATGACCTGAGCCGAAGGCAGTCGCTTAACCAACTGAGCCACCCAGGCGCCCTGGTCAGGTGTTTTGTGAATGTGTCTCAATTTGTTTTTTGTCTAATGTTTCCTCGTGGTTAGACTAGGGAAAATGGGTTTGGAGGAGGAAGACCATAGAGATGAAGGTCTGTTCTCATTACATCAGGGATACATGCTATTGTCATGGCTCAGCACTGATGGTAACAGCCCAGATAGTGTTTGTCAGGTTTCTCCAAAGTAAAGTTACTTTTATTCCCCCTTCCCATACTCTACTTTGTGGAGGCAAGTCATTAAGCATTTCACAATCTGAATTTCATCCCTTGTGTTCTTTGACCTCCTGGTTGATTTTTAAAACTTTTTCATACTTTATAGTTTACTTTTTCTGCTATAGGTTCTATGGGTTTGGACAAACCCATACAGTCATATATCTATTCCCATACAGTTTAATTCCATTACCCTAAAGAATACCCTGAGCTTTCCCCAGTTAACCCCTTCTTCTAATCTCTGGAATCCACTGATCTGTTATCTACCCCACAGTTTTGCCTTTTCCATCTTGTCTTATGAACAGAATGAACAGAAGATGCAGTCTTTCCAGACTGTTTTTTTTTCTTTTATCAATTAATAAAATACATTTAAGATTCATCCATGTTGGGGCACCTGGGTGGCTCAGTCGTTAAGCGTCTGCCTTCGGCTCAGGTCATGATCCCAGGGTCCTGGGATCGAGCCCCGCATTGGGCTCCCTGCTCAGCGGGAAGCCTGCTTCTCCCTCTCCCACTCCCCCTGCTTGTGTTCCCTCTCTCGCTGTCTCTCTCTCTGTCAAATAAAATCTTAAAAAAAAAAAAGATTCATCCATGTTGTTGTGTGGATGAATAGTGTGCTCCTTTTTTTCTTGCTGAATAATTTTCCATCATGTATACCACCGTTTATGCATTCACCCATTCAAGGACATTTTGGTTGCTTCCAATTTTGGGTGATTATGAATAAAGATGCTATAAACATTCATATGAGGTTTTTGTGTAGACATAAATTTCAGATCAGTTGGGTAAACACCTAGGAGCATGATTGCTGTGTCATTTTGCAATTTGTCTTCCCTAATGACAAATGATGTTGAGCATCTTTTTATATCCATGTCTTATCTGCCATCCTTATTTTCTTCTTTGCTAAAATGTTCTGTTCAGATATTTTATCCAGTTTTTAAATTGGGTTGTTTCCTTATTACTGAGTTTTTAAGTGTGTGTGTGTGTGTATTTATATTCTGGATATAGGTCTTTCACTGCATACGTGATTTACAAATATTTTCCTCCCAGTCTATGGCTTGTCATTTTATTCACCTCACAGTGTCTTTCACTGAATGAAAAGTTTTAATTTTCAGAAATTCCAATTCATCAAACTTTAATTTCATGCATTATGCTTTTGGTATTGTATCTAAAAACTCATCACCAAATGTAGGGTACACAGATTTTCTGTTTTCTTCTAGAAATTTTAGTTTTTACATTTAAGTATATGATCCATTTAGAGTTAAATTTTTTTAAGTTTTTATTTAAATTCCAGTTAATTAACATACAGTGTGATATTTGTTTCAGGTATACAACATAGTGATTTGGCATTTCCATATAATACCCAGTGTTCATCACAACGAGTGCATTCCTTAATCCCAAAGAGGTAAATTTTTTTTTATAAGATGTCAGGTACGTGTCAAAGTTTATTGTTTTTTGCACATGGATATCCACTCTGTCCAGCACCATTTGTTGAATTGTCTTTGTATCTTTGATACAAATCAGTTGGTTGGATTTGTGTGGGTCTACTTCAGTGCTCTCTATTGTGTTCCATTGATCTATGTGTCTATCCCTTCACCAATACCACACTGTCTTGATTACTATATCTGTAGAGTAAGTCTTAAAATCGGGTCATGTGATGGAGCACATGGGTGGCTCAGTTGGTTAAGCATCTGTCTTTGGCTGAGGTCATGATCCTGGAGTCCTGGGATCGAGGCCCACATCGAGTCCCATATCTAGCCTCCTGCTCAGCGGGGAGCCTGCTTCTCCCTCTGCCTGCCCCCCCCACTTGTGCACACACTCTCTCTCTCTTCTCTCAAATAAATAAATACAATCTTTTAAAAAAAATCAGGTCATGTGAGTCTTCCTGCTATGTTTTTCTTTATCATGATTGTTTTGGCTAGTCTGGATTCCTTGAATTTCCATATGAATTTTAGGATCCGCTTGTCAATTTTTGCCAAACAGGGAGCTGGGAGTTTGAAAGAGATTGTGTTGACTCTGCAGATCAATTTGGGAAGTATTGCTGTCTTAACAACTTCAAGTCTTCAAATGCATGAACGTGAGATGTTTTTCTGTTTGGATCTTCTTTAATTTCTTTCAATAATACTTTGTAGTTTTCAGAATGTAAGTTTTGCACTTTTTTGTTGTTGTTATTTCTATATATAGCCAAATCTTGTCCTTTGCAGTAATGTTCTATAAAGTCACTGTCAACATTGAATTAGGTATTGCTTCTGAGGGAAATACAAGGTTAGATTCTTGCGAGTTTCTGATCACATTTTTGCCCATCTGAAATGCCATTATTGTTACATAGGTTTGTTTGCCAACATCTTGTAAAACAAACCAGTCTCAACAGCTTTGAACACCTGCTTTTCCACATAACCCCTTTCTCATGTAATACTTAGCAGATATTTCAAAATTCTTCCACAGCCTCCTGATCTGCTGAACCTGCCTCCCCTGCACGTTTAACTCTAATCCCAAGTCTCATCATAACTAGCTGTAACTCTGGGCAAGACACTTAGAATCACCACTCTTAAATTCTGGGAAAAAAAAAAAGACTGGATGAGACTATCTCTGCAATATCACTAATTCTGAGTTGGACATTAAAAAAACAAACAAAAAAACCTCCAGCAACTTCTGTAATGTTGAAAGCCAACAGCACCACCTGGTGGTCTAAGAAAAGAGGCCGTACAGAGGAACAAGGCTACTTAGACCGGTCCAGTTATATCTATATTTTGCTTGTTTGAATAAAAACTTCACACTTTCAGACATTTTTTCTTCTAACTGGCTACATATAAATACACAACTACATACAAAAACAATCATACAAGTCATGTTTAAAATCACACCCTGCCTAGATTCCCTTGTGAAGATAAAGATTCTTAAATAGTCAGAATTAATCAGCTATTGCTTTGGTTTCAAAACAAAATGCAACTACTGAATTAGAACAATTATACAAAATAAAAATATACTTCATTATACCAAAAAAATTTCATCAAATTAAAATTATTCTTATATATTTGAGCAAGAAAATAAATTACAGTGTTCAATTATAACCCCCAAAATAAAATAAATATCTGTGAGTCCACACATATATAAACACATATTTGAATGAATGAATGAATAAGTAAATACAGGAAAAGAGACAGCTCTTCTTTACAAAATAATTCCAATCAACACATATAAAAGGAATGACAGAAATAGAAAATCACCATTAGGGGGCGCCTGGGTGGCTCAGTCGTTAAGCGTCTGCCTTCGGCTCAGGTCGTGATCCCGGGGTCCTGGGATCGAGCCCCGCATCGGGCTCCCTGCTTGGTGGGAAGCCTGCTTCTCCCTCTCCCGCTCCCCCTGCTTGTGTTCCCTCTCTGTCAAATAAACAAATAAAATCTTTAAAAAAAAAAGAAAAGAAAATCACCATTAGATCACCACTGTAATAATTGTTGCAGGAAAAATCCACCTCTGTACACTAAAATTATGCTGTAAGGCAAAAGTTTAAGAAACAGAATACTTTTATAGTGTCAAAATATCTCTCTGTGATGTTTGTTAATTATGAAGGGAAAGAGTAACTTTACAGTGGATAAATCCAGCAGATACCAGATACCACTTAATAAAGTGACCAAGGTTAACATTGCCAGCAGTAAGACCTATTGACATCATGTACACTGTGATATAATTTATGCTTTTGTTAAGGCAAACTGGTTTTATTTTTCTGTATTGATCATTGTAACCATTTTTTTAAAAGATTTTATTTATTTATTCGTGAGAGAGAGAGAGAGAAGCAGAGGGAGAAGCAGACTCCCTGCAGAGCAGGGAGCCCGACTTGTAACTCGATCCCAGCATCCTGGGATCATGACCTGAACCGAAGGCAGATGCTTAACTGACTGAGCCACCCAGGAGCCCCAAGGCAAACTGGTTTTAAAGAGAGAGAAAATTCTATACAAGTTTTCTTCTAATATTTTAGGAACAGCTTTTTGCATTTTTAAAACATTTTTATTTTATTTTATTTTAATTCCAATAGAGTTAACATACATGTAATATTAGTTTCAGGGGTACAATACAGTGATTCAACATTCCATACAACACCCAGTGCTCATCACATCAAGTGTACTCTTTAATCTTCATCACCTGTTTCACCCATGCCCCCACTCACCTCCCCTCTGGTAACAGTTTGTTCTTATAGTTAAGAGTCTGTTTCTTGGCTTGTCTCTCTCTCTCTCTTATTTTTTTCCCCTTGCTCATTTGTTTTATTTCTTAAATTCCACATATAAGTGAAATCATACGGTATTTGTCTTTCTCTGACTCATTTTAGCATTTCTTTTTTATAAGTCATTAAGCTATTGGAAACTTAGTGGACAGCAATTGTAAGACAATCTAAATCTGTTTAATTTTCATAGTTACCCACTGAGAATATGGGTCAATAAAAAAAAAAAAAGAAGCTGCTCTGGATATCTTCTTTTTTTTTTTTTAAGATTTTATTTATTTGTTTGGGGGGGGAAAGGGAGGGAGAGAGAGAGCACAAGCTGGGGGCAGAGGGAGAGGGAGAAGCAGGCTCCCCATTGAGCAAGGAGCCCTACAAGGGGGGGCTGGGGGGGGGCAAGGGGAGGTGTGGGGGAATGTGCAGGGAGGGGGGCTCAATCCCAGGACCCTGACCTTGGGGCTGAATCCCAGGACCCTGGGATCATGACCTGAGCCAAAGGCAGACACTTAACCAACTGAACCACCCAGGTGTCCCACTCCAGATATCTTTCAGCATCTATAGTAAACTCAAATTTCAGTAAAACTAACAGAAATATTATTTGAAATTCATTATACTTGTAAGGAGGAAGGAAATATTTAAATCCTCTTTTGATGAAAAAAAAAATCTCGGTATCTTGAACAAGCCATCTTTAAACCAGTTTCCATAAAAATTAAAAACAAAGGTAATATCAGATTTATTTATTTATTTATTTTTTTAATATATATGTATTACTACAATTAGCTAATATATATATATAATTTTAAATATTTTATTTATTTGACAGAGAGAGACACAGCGAGAGAGGGAACACAAGCAGGGGGAGTGGGAGAGGGAGAAGCAGGCTCTCCGTGGAGCAGGGAGCCCTATGTGGGGCTCGATCCCAGGACCCTGGGATCATGACCTGAGCCGAAGGC
>NC_138375.1:86292234-86325333 GCF_054177405.1 Leptonychotes weddellii | reverse complement strand
TAATATATATGTATTACTACAATTAGCTAATATATATATATAATTTTAAATATTTTATTTATTTGACAGAGAGAGACACAGCGAGAGAGGGAACACAAGCAGGGGGAGTGGGAGAGGGAGAAGCAGGCTCTCCGTGGAGCAGGGAGCCCTATGTGGGGCTCGATCCCAGGACCCTGGGATCATGACCTGAGCCGAAGGCAGACGCTTAACGACTGAGCCACCCAGGTGCCCCGGTAATATCAGATTTATGTCCAAAAGCATCAAAAGCCACAAGCACAATAATAAAGAATACATTTATTTTCAAGTAGCCATGAAACACAAGTGAACACTGATAATTAGGCTAAAGAGAAAATATCAATTTCAAAAGGTAGAAATATTTTATTTTCTGATTACAAAGCAATAAAGCTAGAAATTAATTACCAAATCAGAAAAAAAAAACCTTCCCTTGTTTTGAAGGTTAAAACATTGTCTTAAATGATGGTTTAAGTCAAAGGGGAAATAGTGACAAAAGTTGGAATTTAAGACATGGAATGAAAGCGTAAGGGCAATGGGTAGCCTCTGTGGTATTATTGTATGAATTAGAAAATGTGCTCCTTCTTCAAGTAGAAAAGAAAGACCAGCACTGCTCTCTCTGTGACAGCCAGGACGCAAGGGCTCTGAGCCCAGCTGGCTGGAAGATGAGCATGAGGCTCAGGGAAATTAAAGGCAGAGTGAGTTGGTAGCTATGAAAGAAAAAAGCATACATTTCTTTTCTTTAAGGCAACTCCCTCCCCCTAAAAAAGAAACCTACTAAAGTATGAGTTTCCCCTTTAGATTGGAAGCAAACTTGTAGTTAGTGAAGGGCTTGCTAGTAAGATTTTGAAGGCCAAGAAAAAGTCTCACTTAAGGAATACTTTCTTTGAATTTAATAGTCTCAAGGTCCTGACTCCTAAGGCTAAAAAGACATAGCCCACTACAGGATTTAGTTGTTTCAAATGCTTCAGATAAATTATGCTATTTTTAGCAAATTCTTGTGGAAAGTAATGATTAAAATTTTATAGCACCTGTAAATGAATCAGGAGCAAGCTTATAAGCCTGTCTTAAAGGATGCCTGTATTTGAAGCCAAGAAAAGTCCCAGTTTGTAACTGTGTTAAGGAAGCATTCAGATATTCTCTTTTTACTGCAGTGAAATATTTTTGAATGGAGCGATTTCTGACATTATTTCTCTAAACTCACAAAAACATGAAGCACTTTTTGGGTTCTATTTTGTAATGACAACTTTCTTTTATGGCAACATGTCTCCTAGAATGGGAGCAATAAAGTTCTAGCTGCTGTGGAAAGTCCAGGGAAGATTTCTCACACCATGCACTTAGGTGGTAAAATGAACATACTGCCGTTGAGTTTGGGGTTGTAAGTAGTGGAAATGATTTAGGGAAGTCATTGAATACAGTTAGAGTGAGTTGAATAAAAACCTAGAAAAGTAGGGAAGGAAAGGACTGGCATAAAGATCTTTCTGGGGTGAAGAGTAGAAGTCGCTCAAGGTTGGTTTTGATTCATGAGTCACTGGGCAGGTGTTTAAGGCTTCTATTGTGACAAAAAGAAACAGAAGCTGGAGATAGGCTACTAGAGTGCAGTGACAGAATAAAGACCTGGTTGCTAGGGTCAGGAATAAACACCAGAAACTTGGAGAAGGAGAGATGGAGCCCTAGCTCCTGGTCCCCTTTCTCACCCTCCCTCCCCCTAGGTCATCTGAGATGTCACCTTCTACCTAAGCATCTTCTCCTTGGTTTCAGACTTCAGCTCTTGTCTCTGACTTCTGCTTAGTTCCACATTCTCTACCCATTTGCACAGAGGACCACCACCTTCTCTTCCCAGAATCTCTAAGGTGTTTCTGCTTGCTGCATGCTCTAATCACCAGCCCTACTAACTCAGCTGAGATGGAAGTGTCTACCCTCTCCAAAACTTTTAAGCCTACTCCTGATCTCAGTCAAGAGTCTTTGGACCCTAGGTTCATCATTGCCTTATTTGAAATTGGATCACCTCCCCTTGTCTCCTGGGGTTCTTTCCCTTCCCTAAACAACAGTGGCTGTCAAACGACTCAACAGCAGACTACACAGAAGTTTGAAAATCTCTTAAAAGAAATTAAAGATATTATTAAAAACGTGACAAGTTGTGAAGAGAAGATCACAGAAGCAAAAGATTCTTCTGAGGAAACCAGTATTTCTGAGGATGTGTCAGAACTGAAAGAAAAAATCAGAGAACTTGAGAAGATAAATAAAGTGTTATTGAACAACCTGCTTGGTAGTTCAGACCTAGAGAAAGAACAGAAGGCAAAAAACGGGGAGATGATCCTGGAAAACCAGAACAGCAGGGACACGGTACCAGTTTTTAGAAGGGATTTGGTAAATTGTCCAGAAGAAAATAGAGCCCTTAAGGAAACTCAACTAAGTGAGGAAAAAGTGACATACAGATTCCCTCCTGTTCAAGAAGAAAACATCAAACTTAGGAACAACATGGAGCAGTTACTGCAGGAAGCAGAACACTGGAACGTGCAACACACTGAGCTCAGTGAACTGATAAGATCCTGTCAGAAATCTCAGAAAGATATGCGAGAAACTCTTACAAATAATAGAGTGCATTTCCAAACTCAACCAAATCACGACGTGTCAGCTAAGCATGAATTGCTGGAACAAGTGAAGAAACTGGAACATGACACGTATTCATTGCATTTGATTGCAGCTTTGCTGGAAAATGAATGTCAAATCTTGCAGCAGAGAATAGAGCTTCTAAAGGAACTCCATGATCAGAAAGAGGGAACTCTGCCAGAGAAGCCAATTCAGATAAACTCTGAACAGGACAAGAAAAAACAGATGCTATCAGAAGCAGAGCATAAGCCGAAAATGCAAGAAAGAGAAGGTACATTTCCGAAAAAAGACAAGTTCTACAGAGGCCTGGATGCTTGTAGTAAGAAAGCACTTAATAACCGCTTCAATACTCATATTGCAAGAGGAGCTCTTGTGGAAAAAAAGAGACCAGCCAGCAGCCTAACTTAGAAAATACCAAAAGTAGAAGAAAAGGCAATTCTTCCAAAACTGTAATACATCAACTCCAGGCATACTCAATCATCAAACCTATGACAAGAACTATTGGTTCAACCAAGAGCGAGCTCCAGAGCAAGAAGATTAACACTTAACGTTATTCATTACCTCGGTAGTTACATAAGTTTGGTGTTTTGTGACCATTAGTGTCAACATCAACTTCATAACCTGTCATACAATTTGCTTGTTTTTTGTAGTTATTAGAGATCCTATGACACTGTAACCAAGAGGGAGAAGTTACAGGTCCAATTAATAAAGCTCTAAATAAAAACTAGAATGAACAATGAAAAGTTTTTTTTTCTTTAATCATTTACTGCGTTAGGGGAGTTCTGGAAGAAAAAAGTATATAACACTTTCATTGTGAACCTTTAAAGCTCACGTTTTAAATGCGTGTTTCCTTTTCCTATTTTTTTTTTTTTAAGATTTTACTTATTTATTTGAGAGAGAGAGCACCAGCAGGGGCAGAAGGAAAGGGAGAAGCAGACTTCCCACTGAGCAGGGAGCCGGATGCAGGGCACCATGCAGGGCTCCATGCACGGCTCCATACAGGGCTCGATCCCAGCACCCTGAGATCATGACCTGAGCCGAAGGCAGATGCTTAACGACTGAGCCACCCAGGCGCCCCTCCTTTCCTATTATACTGAAGTGTGGGAAGTACTGATGTAAAGAAGTTAAAAAAAAAAATGCTGATAAACCACCACAGAACAGTTTTTCTCTTCTCATAAATGTCCCCATTCCTTAGCACTATTTTTCATAATACTCCTCCCTTGCTCCTCCTCTAGTGAACAGTGGGCATATCAAGCAGCAGAGGCCCTTGGGGAAGGATACTTCAGCGGGTTTAGAAGAATAGATGTATATCTAGCTTTTGTTCTGTGTTGGCAAAAGTCCTCCCTTTCCTCCAGGTTGGGGGCAGTAGAATTACCCAGGGAAAGAGCAATAGCTTCCATTAAGGGAACTGGACTCCTGATTCCTGAAAAAATACAGCAGATGCATTTCTTCCTATTCCTCCCATTAAGTATGCTCAGTACCCTGGACATTATGTATCAAATGAGTATACGAAGACTCTGAAAGATGGAGAGAATGAGATGGACTATCCAGAGAGCCTGAGACTTAAGGAACAGCGTGGTGTTGAGTTCCCTGGGTTTTCTTTTTGTCTCATGTATCCTGGATGGAGTGTTGGAGAAGCCCAGAAATGCCAATGCACTTAGACAAAATAATGTTCCCCTCCCTTGCTCTCCCTTGGCAAAGGATGAGGAAAGAGAGACAGGAAAAGGACAGGAAAGGGACAACTCTAGCCAAATTGCATGGAAAATGCCATGCCTCCACCCTCACCCCCACCAGCAAATACTGAGTGGCAAGCCTAGATTTTCGCCTTTGCCTGGTGGTAATGAGGCACTCCTCCCTCTTTCTTCTGGGATGGTACAGAAGAAGCAGAGTGGGGACTCTGAAGTCCCACCCCCACCTGATGCTAACAAGTAATCCCCCCAGGCCCCCTCCTCCAGTGAATTGTAATGTCTTGGAAGCCTCATGAGCCAACTAGATTTTTATACCCTTCTCCTGCTGTACAGCATCAGAGGAGGCCTGCGAAAACAGAAGATTTAATAAGATCCAGGGTCTCATCACATAATGCTAAAATATCCAGGATACATAGAAAAATCATACATCATACCAAGAACCAGTTAAATCTCAACTCGAATGAGGAAAGACAACAGATGCCAACAATGGGATTACATAGATGTTAGAATTATCAGATAAGCATTTTAAAGCTGTCATTATAAAAATGTGTCACTGAGCAATTACAAATGCATTTGAAACAAATGAAAAAAATAGAAAGTCTCAGCAAATAAATAGAAAATATAAAGAAGAAACAAATGGAAATAGTTGTAAAATAAATTCACTGGGTGTGCTCAAAAGTAGAATGTTGATGTCAGAGGAAAAATTCCATGAAACTGAGGATAAAACAATAGAAATTACCCATTCTGAACAATAGAGAAAATAGGCTGGAAAAAAAAAAGGTCTCAAGAACCTGTGGAACAGTAACAAAAGATCTAACATTGGTGTCATTAGAGAGAGCCCCCAAAAGGGGTAGAATGTGGCCTGAAAAAGTATTCAATGAACATATGACTGAAAATTCTCCAAATTTAGTGAAAGGCATAAAGATACAGATTCAAGAAACTGAGTGAACTCCAGATGTATAAACTCAAATAAGTTTGAGGCACTCAAATCAAATTTCTGAAACCTGGGGTGCCTGGGTGGCTCAGTTGGTTAAGCATCTGCCTTCGGCTCAGGTCATGATCCCAGGGTCCTGGGATCGAGCCCCACATGGGGCTCCCTGCTCAGCAGGGAGCCTGCTTCTCCCTCTCCCTCTCCCTGCCGCTCCCCCTGGTTGTACTCTCTCTCTGTCAAATAAATCTTTAAAAAAATTTTCTGAAACCTAAAGACAAAGTAAAAATCTTGAAAATAGAAAAAACTCATTAGACATAAGGGAACAATTACCCAAATGACAGTGAATTTCTCATCAGAAACCATGGAGGCCAGGGGCACCTGGGTGGCTCAGTCGGTTAATCGTCTGCCTTCAGCTCTAGTTGTGATCCCAGAGTCGACGGATCCATCCCCACATTGGGCTCCCTGCTCAGCAGGCAGTCTGCTCCTCCCTCTGCCCCTCACCCTGCTCATGCACTCTCTCTCAAATAAATAAATTTTTTTAAAAATCTTAAAAAAAAAAAAAAGAAAAAAGAAACCATGGAGGCCAGAAGAAAAAGACCACTTTTTTTTTTAAAGATTTTATTTATTTATTTGAGAGAGAGAAAGAGCACAAGAGGGGGGAGCGGGAGAGGGAGAAGCAGACTCCCTGCTAAGCAGGTAGCCCGATGCGGGACTCGATCCCGGGACTCCAGGATCATGACCTGAGCCAAAGGCAGTCACTTAACCAACTGAGCCACCCAGGCGCCCGAAAAAGACCATTTTTAAAGAACTGAAAGAAATGTGAACCTGGAATTATTTACCCAGTGAAAATATCCTTTAGGAGTAAAGGTGAAATCAGCTAGAGGATAACTGAAAGAATTTGCCACAAGGCCACATCTATCTGAAAGCAATTGGGAAATGAGATTTTTAGCTGGGCAGCCATGTTGCCCAGGCAGAAGGAAGAATTAATTTTGGAACGCTGTGAGGTGTTGAGAAAATATTTTTATGTTTCTGCACAGTTAGGACTTTCTCAGCAAGTTCTATGGAACCTTGAGATCTTGGACTAAAAGCAAGCTACAGAGATAATTTAGAACTATATAGGTAATTAGAACTCAAAAGATATACCTAACTTCGGAGATGTGTGTTTTCATTTCAACTTGGTGTGAGGTCGGAACTCTAGAGATGTCTCTAATTTATAAAGCTGGAGGTAAGGGCTTCTCTGGCCCCTGGAGAGATTTATTTACAATATAAAAGAGTTAGAGAGAGAACAAGGATTCTTTACATCTTGTCTTCAAGGAGCAAAGCATTTTTTTTCTCCCTACTTTTCGAGGGGGAGGAGGACAGTTGCCTTTCTTTTCTACAAAAATGCCTAGACTCATTTTCTCACATACAGTACAGACCCTGTTGCATGTAGGGTTCTCATCACATCTCTCCAGGGATAGGAATTGAAGCAAGGGGAACCAGCACAATTATTATTATGTAAGTAATAATAATCTGTCTCTGATCCAAAAATCTCATGTATGTATTCAGGATAAAATAAAGATGAATATGAAAAACCCACAACGACAATCAAAATCTCCACCACATATTCTATTATGACTGAAGCATAAGGCATAAGAATTTTTCATATGGTTGAAGTACTGAATATATAATCTGAAATACTGCTTCCTACTCAAAAATTTACAGTTAAACAGAAGATACTAAAAGAATCATATTTCTTTCCATTTGACTTTCCTTCGAATGGAAACTATCATGTACACTATCATTTTCCAGCCATCTTGATTACTAAAACATGCAGTTCCTTTTTATACTTTACCAGACATATGGTTCATATTGCCAAGAAAGAAATTGTTGCTGAAATAAATTACAGCTTTTTAATTAAGCTTCAAATACAGCAAGCAATCTCTGCTATCCCAGACCCTCTAGATTTGGCATTACCTTTAACATTTTGTATGTGTAAATACAATTGTTTTCCTACCACGAGGCCATATATTTTTTGGGTCCAATTTCAAAACATGCAAGTGAGAATTTCTAGAAGGAAGGCATTATTAAAGGTGTTTCATGTGGGTTCCAGTGGGTAATCGTCTATTATATTCCTTCAGTCAATGTCAAATGTATTTGGAGAAGTATCATGGCATTTTATTTGTGGAAAGAACTTTAAGGCATCACTTGTTGGCAGTGAAAAGCCAAGCTGTGACATCAGTGAAAATCTGAAACATGAATCAGTACTGATCTAGTCCAGACTTATTTAACACTACATTTTCTCATACCTGAGATTCAAATTCCCATAAACATCAAACTACGTTTTCAGAACTTTCAGATGTCCACTCCCATCATCAGTATACTTACATTCAACAGCAATTTTAAAGATACATTTTATACTTTAAAAAAAAAAAAAAGGGGGCGCCTGGGTGGCTCAGTCGTTAAGCGTCTGCCTTCGGCTCAGGTCATGATCCCAGGGTCCTGGGATCGAGTCCCACATCGGGCTCCCTCCTCGGGGGGAAGCCTGCTTCTCCCTCTCCCACTCCCGCTGCTTGTGTTCCCGCTCTCGCTATCTCTGTCTCTGTCAAATAAATAAATAAAATCTTTAAAAAAAAAAGATACATTTTATATATCATATATAATTTTATATAACATATTTTATGTATCTTATAGTTTTATATAATTTTTGATATATTTTTGGATAATCCTTCTTAGGAAGAAGGGAAAATCCTTTGTCAAATAAATTTTTTCCAATAGTTTAATGAGCCTAGAGATTCTTGATTTTGAAGTATGTGGATCTCTATAAAGTTTTTCCCATCAAGCCGTAGCAGTTCCACAGATTAAAAAAAAAAAAACAGTTCTTGATAATATTAATATTTTAGCAGGAATAAGCATCTTGTTTGCCCTTAAAATATATTTCATGAACCAAAAATTTTTTAGATTTTAGGTCAGGGGCACCTGGGTGGCTCAGTTGATTAAACGTCCAGCTCTTGATTTCGGCTCAGGTTATGATCTCAGGGTCACGGGACTGAGTCCTGAGTCAGGCTCCCCACTCAGCACAGAGTATGCATGAGAGTCTCCCTCTCCCTCTGCCCCTCACCCCTACCTGCTCACTCACTCTCTCTTTCTCTCTCAAATAAATAATCTTAAAAAAGAAATTTAGGTCAAAGTAAGGGTTTCCATTTAGGTCAAAGTAAAGGTTTATTTAATACCTTTTTAATTAAAAAAAATTATGAGGGTCCCCTGGGTGGCAAAGTCAGTTAAGCCTCTGACTTACAGTTTTGGCTCAGGTCATGATCTCAGAATCATGAGATCAAGTCCCACCTTTGGCTCCACACTCAGTGTGCAGTCTGACGCTAAAGTTTCTCTCTATCCCTGTCCCTCTGCCCCTTCCCGCTCTTATTCTCTCTTGTGCTCTCTCTCTCTAAAATAAATAAATCTTTTAAAAATTTATGAAATATAACAAGTAGACAGTAAAATGCATAAAACTTATATGTACAATTTAACAAATAATTAAAAACCCATTTAACCACCACTTGGGTCATGTCAAACCAATTTACAGCTACTCATCACTGTAAGAGTATTTCTATTGCCCTACATTCTTGCTAAAATTTACTATTGTCAGACTTTTGTGTGTGTGTGTGTCTTCTGTTGTGCCTGGCTGGTTCAGTCCATAGAATATGCAACTCTTGATCTCAGGGTCATGAGTTCAAGCCCCACGTTGGGTATAGAGCCTACTTTAAAAATATCTTTTTAATTTTCTTATTAGTTTTTTGGGACACTTTATTGGGGGGTGGTCAGACTTTTTAATTTGGTGGTTGTGTAATAATATCTCATGGTAGCTTTAATTTGTATTTCCTTGATTATATACTATTTTTTTTTAAAGATTCTTATTTATTTATTTGAGAGATTGAGACAGAGAGACAGACAGCACAAGAGTGGGGAGGAAAGGGAGAAGCAGGTTCCCCACTGAGCAGGAAGCCCAATGAGGGACTCAATCCCAGGACCCTGAGATCATGACCTGAGCCAAAGGCAGATGCTTAACCGACTGAGCCCACCCAGGCGCCCTGATTATATACTATTTTATATTATTATTTATCATTTTTCATTATTTTTTTATTTTATATTTCCTTCAACAGTAAAATATTATACATATTTTAAAGTCAGTTTTTTTTGTTGTTTGAGAGAAAGAGCGTGAAGTGGGGGAGGGTCAGTGGGAGAGGGAGAAAATCTTAAGCTGACTCTGCACTGAGCATGGAGCCCTACTCTGGGCTCAATCCCAAGACCCCAAGACCATGACCAAAATCAAGAGTCAGATGCTTAACTGACTGAGCCACCCAGGTGCCCCAAGTCAGTTCTTTTTTAAAGGGTTAATGTTCATAGGAAGAAAAGAGAATGGCAACTTTCACCAGTCACTCTATGCCCAGTGTGTTGACATCACTTATAGCCATATTTTAGATTTTCCAATAGTATTTTCTGAACATCAGGTTTATTGGTGAAAATTATTTTATTTTATTATTTTTTTAAGACTTTATTGATTTATTTGAAAGTGAGAGCACAAGGGGTGGTGGGGAGGGGCAGAGGGAGAGTGGTAAGAGGGAGAAGCAGGCTCCCCACTGAGCAGGGAGCCCGACTCGGGGCTCGATCCCAGGACCCTGAGATCATGACCTGAGCCAAAGGCAGACACCTAACTGACTGAGCCCACCCAGGAGCCCCTATAGCTTTTTTTTTACACTTTCTTTGTCTTTTTTTTTTTAAGTCAGCTTTATGCCCAACTTGGGGCACAAATTCATGACTCTGAGATTGAGAGTCACATGTCAAGTGCTCTACCGACTGAGCCAGGTGCCCCTTTTTTGCACTGTCTTTGTCTGGTTTCAGTATTAAGGTAATACTTGCTTTATAAAATTATTTGGGAAGAGTTCCTTTTTCTTCTAATTTTTGGAAGAGATTGTGTATAATTGATGTTAATTCTACTTTAAACATTTGGCAGAATTCTTCAGTGAAATTGTTTGGGCCTGGAGTTTTTCAGAGGCAGATTTTGAATTATGAATCAATTTCCTTAATAGTTATAAAGCTATTCAAATGCTCTATTTCATATTGGGTGAATGGTGATAGTTCATGTTTTTTTTTGAGTAATTGATCCATTTCATCTAAGTCATCAAATTTATATGTGTAGAGCTATCAAGGAAACTGTTTTTTGTTTCATTGATTTTTTTTTCTCTTTTCAATTTTATTGATTTCTGCTTTTCATTATTGCCTTCCTTCTGCTTGCTTTGGCTTTATTCTTGCTCGTCTTTTTCTAGTTTTTGAGGTGGAAGTTTGTTGATTTGAAACTCCCTATAATATCAAAATCATAACCTAAATATATGATTGTTGTACAGCAGTTGATAAACTTTTCCCTTTATTAAGTTTTGAAGGATATTATTTTTCAAAGTGTTTTTTTAATACTTAAAGAATTTTAGGAAATAATATTAAATTATAATTTTATTATACTTAATATTCCATTTGAGATTATTATCCTGTTATCTAATTTTATCACCTTGATTCAATTAAAATATCTGTATGGCAGGATCTTGTGAGTACAAGAATATAACAAGAATAACTATTGTATGAAAGCTAGTCTTCTTGTGCTGCACTGAAGATAGAAATCTGGGGAAACTAATTTTTAAAGTTTCATAATCTGGAAAACCACACAAAATAGATACTGGGGAAAATAGAGATAGAATCAAAATCCACATTAAAAAAAAAAAGAATTCTTATTCAGGAATTGTAAATTAGAGGATTCTAAACAAAGCCCATTTGTGTATAGCACTTTGCTAGATATTTTAAGGCCTACTCTTTATTTCATAGGTGGTACTTGAATATCTATGCAAAATTCAAGAAGATTCAAGAAGAATGTATGGTGACATACTCTTCTAACCCCACTATTATGCTAAGCCCTAAAGTTAGAAAGATGAATAAAACATAGTCCTTAATCTCATAATCTCATAGCCCCATGAATTTTGTCCTCAAGCTTGCCCTTCTAGACAAAAATCTCAGGGATCTTGTCAATTAATCTATCTATTTATTTAAAGTAGGCTCCACGCCCAATGTGGGGCTTAACCTCATGACTCTGAGATCAAGAGTTGGATGCTCTACCAATTGAGCCACCCAGGCAGCCCCCCAGTCTTCCATCTATAAGCAAATGCAATTGTCTCTAATCTTAAAACAAAATGGAACTACAGCTCCTTTATCCCATCTCCCACTTTAGCTAGAGAAAGCAATTCACGTTCAGCATCTCTAATTCCTCACCTTTTAAATTTCTTTATCAAACTAATATACACAAAGGTTTAAAAATGAGTGCATAAAAAAATAAAATAAAAAATAAGTAAAAATGAGTGCATAAATTGAATGCTTACTATGTGCCTAGTGCTATTTTTAGCCCTTTCCATGTATTACCCCAGTTAATCCTGACAACAGTCTATAAGGCAGATAGTATTGTCTCCATTTTACAGATAAAGAAACCAATGTACAAATGAGTTTATGAAGAAAAGCACTAGTTTCCCTCACACCCCATTTTTTTCACATCAGTTCTGCAGTCCACGGGCCCCTAGTTAAAACCGTTTTTGTGATTTGTTCTTCCTTTGGTTACCTCCATTTTTGTAAATATGTTCACATTATTATTTATTGAGTGAACAAATTTAGACATTTTCCTTTGACTTCCCAATGTAAAAGATGAAGATTTAACTCCATTATGTATATTCCCCTCGCAGAAATTTACATCGCTGTTCTCATTTCCTTCTCTGATCAACCTCTATAGCTGTAAGCATCACACTTAACTCTCTTTTGTTCCATTAGTCATAAACAATAGTTCTTGACTTTGTTAGATGAGAACATCAGTTCATTCCACCTTACACAGCCTCCTCATCTACTGCTTCCCACTGTCATCTCTGTTCCTTGCACTGGAATTCTTGCTGGTGTGACCTTCTTATTCTTGAGTCCATTGGCATTTTGCAATCATTTTCTCCTTTGATCTCTCTGTGGTGCTTGACACCTTTGACCCCTACTCCATAGCATTCTGTTGTTAGTGATTCTCTTCTTAGGTGATCTCATTAGTACATGTCTGCAGTAATCCAGACACCCCACTATACTTCCCCCCCTAAAAACTGCCTAAACTAAAGAATAGACAGACTGGGACTGAAAAATAGGGTTGGATATGACATCCCATATCTCATGGGCTGTCTATTCTGTATGACTTGGTGAGGGAGTGAATGTGTGCATCTGGAAGAGTGAGTCTAAGGAAAAAGGAGGGGTTGAAGATAAGACCTAAGTCTCCAACTTCAGCACTGGGTTCCATTCACCACAAAAGGAGGTGAAACAGGTGATGTGGTTTGGAAAGAAATATAATAAATCAATTTTGGGGTATGGAATTTCTATTTCTTTATTGTTTTCCACAATGTACAAACTACTGAAAGCATATATTTGAAAACAAAATAGTTCCATAAATGTAGGGCGCCTGGCTGACTCAGTTGGTAGAGCATGTGGCTCTTGATCTCAGGATTGTGAGGTCAAACCCTATGTTGGGCATGGAGCTTACTTCAAAAAAATAATAATTTCCTAAACGAAAGGAAACCAATTGGTTCAACATGTCCACCCTTTTAATAGAAATATGTAGTCATATTAGTCAACAAATTTTTATTAAGCACCTATTTTATACCAGGCCTTAGGTAAAATAGATGTTAAAGAAACAGAAATGCATCATTTGGGAGATAGTTCTTTATGGATTTTTGAAGTCTTGTGGCAACTTTTTCTGAATTACCTTTTCAAGGATATTTGTATAACAAACAGCCTTAGAAGACTAAGATAAAGTCTTCCTCCAGGTCAGAGAGCCAATGTATTTGCTGTCTAGGGTAATAAAGATAATGTTTCCTTCCATGGCAAAGGTTGGGTAGGTTTGCTGTCAGTAACTTTTAAAGGTTGGGATTTCCTGGGGGCTCCTGAGTGGCTCAGTCGGTTAAGCTTCCGACTCTTGGTTTTGGCTCAGGTCGTGATCTCAGGGTCATGAAATTGAGCCCTGCGTTGGGCTCTGAGCTCAGCATGGAGTCTGCTTGAGATCCTCTCTCTCCCTCTCCCCCTGCTCCTCTCCCTGCTCATGCTCAGACTCTCTTTCTCAGATAAATAAATTTAAAAAAAAAACAAAACAAAAAGGTTGGGGTTTCTTAAATTCAGAGCTCCTCAGCAGGGACACAAACCCATTGCATAGCATCCTTCAGGGCCCTTCTCTCTGTCACTCCCATGGGATCTTGAGAGGCAAGGAAAGAGATGCAAGCCTGAAGTTCATGCTGCCTCTGCTATGAGTATTAAGGCCTTTTTTTTTTTTTCCTGACTTAGGAGTCTCATGTCTTTGGTCAGCACCTCTAAAACTGGCAGGCTAATTAGTTATCTTAGAAGTAGGGTAAACTCTCAAACCATTTGTAGTTCTTGACCATGGCCAACAGACAGTTGGATACATGATCTTGAGTTTGGAAGAAGAATCTGGGCTAAAGATGGCTTTGGGTGTCATCAGCATATAAGTGGTAAATAAACCGTGGTGGTGGATATGATCATCTAGGCTTGTGTTATCTGGAAAAGGACTTTGTTTGGAGCTTTGAGGAACTCCAGCATTTAATAATCTCTTAGAAGGGGGAAATTCAAGGGAGACTCAAAGAAGCCTTCAGATCAGTGTGGTGCCACAGAGTCAAAGGGAGAGAGAGCTAGGAGGAGGAGGGAATGGACAAGCAGGTCAATGCTGAGACCATATGAGAACTGGAAATGTCTATTGAACTTAGCACTTTGGAAGTCACTGTGACTTAGCAAGAACAGTAAGAGCAGTTTAATGGACTAATTGGGTAGCGTCTAATTGGAAATGGTTAAGGTGAGGCAATGGAGGCAGTGAGGGTGGGTTGACAGCTCTTTTCTACAGAAGAGGAAGAAAGAGAAAGACGGGTCAAGGAAGAGCTTTGGCTTTCAGCTTTATCGGCAAAGATTATGCAAATAACACTACCAGTGCTCTTCAGGGGTGCCTGAAAATACTTTCTCTGCTTTCAAAAACTTGTTGGTTTAAAGAAAGTCCTTTGGTTTGAGGATGAATAGCTACACAGAGTCTGTTCAGCCTATGTGTACCAAATCAAAAGTGTTATTCTTATTCCACGAGATCTTCTAATGCCTTTAGTGTAAAATATAGAGACAATAAGAAAAACTCAGAAATAGGCTTAATGGAGATATAGGCCATCAACAAAACAGATAAAAACCTAAGAATGAAAGTCCCATTTAGGAAAAAATGTATGAGAAAATTTATTGGCATCAAGATAACTAAAGCCCAGAGGGCCTGCTTAGGAGCTCTTAACCTTAATAGGACACCTATAAGGAGATGATCATGAAAGAGGAGAAAATGCCATGGAGGGAATGAAGTCCCAAATGAGCCAAATCCTTCTGTGAACTGAGCACCAATTGCAATCACCCCGTAAGGAGACTTTAACTAAGGAGAAGTCCGGACACTAAGTTTCCTTTTTTCCATTTAGTGCATACATTTCTTCAACCTGTTTGTTGTATATTTTTGTTTAATGTATATAACAAGGGCCTGAAAAGCCAGGTGTTTCTGTTCACACTTATTCATTCAATGAAGGTATGGTAAAATCAATATTAAGACAAATTATACAATATGGAGGTAAAAATACATCTTGTGTCCTTTAGAATCTATTCTTGACCCAAAAGAATAAATCAAAGGGGGCGCCTGGGTGGCTCAGTCATTAAGCATCTGCCTTCGGCTCAGGTCATAATCCCAGGGTCCTGGGATCGAGCCCTGCATTGGGCTGCCTGCTCCGCGGGAAGCCTGCTTCTCCTTCTCCCACTCCCCCTGCTTGTGTTCCCTCTCTCTCTGTGTCTCTCTCTCTCTCTCAAATAAATAAAATCTTAAAAAAAAAAAAGAATAAATCAAAGATTTACTGACTATTACACCCCAGGAATGGAAAATGCTACTAGAGGTTGTTGGAAATGCTCTTAGAGAGGGTAGCATTCCTACTTGATTCCAATCTTCTTTCCTGAGAAATTAAAAGCATACTTAATGGGCACTAAACAGTCAGATACAAAAAGTCACAGACCCTTCTTTCCCTAGATCACATTTAATCTGCTTTGCTTTGTTGAGGGGGGGAGTAGTCAACCTCGGTAATTTGAGGGCTCCTTCTTCCCCTCCGTGGGATTTCACAAGAATTCTCAGAAACCAGGGGTTAGGGCTGGCACTTTGTCTTTGGCCATTGCTTTGAAGACTTCACAGTGCTGCTATACAGCCTGGTCCCAGCTACTGTCTTTGGGCTCTGAGGTTCCAAGGCAGCTTTAGGCATGGGTTTTGCCTGAGTCTTCCCCTACTGATTCAGAATATGCCCATGTTCTCTGGATCTCTGCCACCAGATGGTCTCTGTAGTTTCCTGTTGCCTTCCCAGGCCTCAAAGAAGCTTAAAAACTCTCAAAGTTTTTTTTTTAATTTTTTTTAATTTTTAAAGATTTTATTTATTTATTTGACAGAGAGAGACACAGCGAGAGAGGGAACACAAGCAGGGGGAGTAGGAGAGGGTGGGACTTGAACTCATGACCCTGAGATCGAGAGTCACATGCTCTACTGACTGAGCCAGCCAGGCGCCCCCATCCAGTTGATTTTTTTAAAATAACCTATCCAGTATAATTTGTATAACTCAAAATTTAATCATTTGTTTCATCATTTTCTCTCACAAAATATCTTTTCAAGAAAAAAATAACTGGGTGCCTGGGTGGCTCAGTTGGTTAAGCGACTGCCTTCGGCTCAGGTCATGATCCTGGAGTCCCTGGATCGAGTCCCGCATCGGGCTCCCTGCTCGGCAGGGAGTCTGCTTCTCCCTCTGACCCTCCCCACTCTCATGTGCTCTCTCTCATTCTCTCTCTCTCAAATAAATAAATAAAATCTTAAAAAAAAAAAAATAATAAAAAAAAGAAAAAAATAACTGAGGGGCACCTGGCTGGTTCAGTCAGAAGAGCATGTGGTTCTTGATCT
The DNA here is from genome assembly GCF_054177405.1 of Leptonychotes weddellii. Taxonomy (NCBI): domain Eukaryota; kingdom Metazoa; phylum Chordata; class Mammalia; order Carnivora; family Phocidae; genus Leptonychotes; species Leptonychotes weddellii. Next base: position 86,309,048 of record NC_138375.1, on the reverse strand, counting down.
CAGGGTGGTGCTTTCATTGGGGGGAAGGGGAGGGGGAGGGGCAGGGGAGAATAACTGATTTGAATTTCACTTCTCTTCCTGGTTCCATTGTAAGTGATGACTGGCAGGAGAATTAGTTCACCAACATTTGGCTGTGCTCGCTATAGATTTGTTCCTGGCCTGGTAGAATCTGTGCCCTTTTGAGCCTTACTGTGAGTTTCTTGGAACTCAGCTTTCAAGCATTCAGTTCAAGATACTTCATAAAATAGTACATATTTGCTTGATAGTATATGTTTTTGTGTATGTATTAAGTATAGTATATATATTAAGTATATATATTTGTATGTGGAAAGGTATATATATAGAGAGAGATTTGAAGATATGTCTGTATTGCATCCAGCCTTAAATGTGAAAACAGGGGCGCCTGGGTGGCTCAGATGGTTAAGCGTCTGCCTTCGGCTCAGGTCATGATCCCATGATTCCTGCTCAGCGGGAAGTCTGCTTCTCCCTCTGCCACTCTGCCTGCTTGTGTTCCCTCTCTCGCTGTGTCTCTCTCTCTGTCAAAAAATAAATAAAATCTTTAAAAAAAAAAGTGAAAACATTTTTTTAAGTTTGTTTGTTTGTTTGTTTTAAGTAATCTCCACACTGAATGTGGTGCTCAAACTCACAACCCTACGATCAAGAGTCATAGTTACTCCAACTGAGCCAGCCAGGTGCCCCACAAACTTACATTTTTGAAAAAGTTTTAAATATTGAGCACTTTGTGTTGATGAATGGAAAAAAATAGAAACCTGACAAACTTATAACTAGACTCTACTGAGATTTGAATTTTATTGACTTCATTGTTTACTTATGGTAATCACAACTTTGAATTGGGATCATGGCAATGGATACTCCTTGTAATTATTATAGGCAATAGACATTTGGACGAAGATTTGTGAAAATGCCTAGATATACTAAAGATGAAAAATTAGGTCATATATCTGATACCCTGGAGAACTGAATTAGAATTCAGTATGGCCCTAAAAATGGTACAAGTGGGGAAAAATTTATGTAAAATATACTTACCTGAAAAACTATAACAGGAATAATTGAATTTACTTGAGAAGGAAAACATGCTTTAGAGAAAGATAATGAGGAAAAATTTTATTTCATCATGTTACTTGAAATACGTTGCGGGTGACTCACAGAGCTTACATAATGATGTTGAAGTAGTATGTACAAAAAATCTGCTAGAAATATAGCTATCCCCCATTCCAGATTCTATAAACATAAGCCCAGCAATATATTCATCATTCATCATATATAACTATAGTTAATAATATAGTGTATTTTTTCCCAGCCCTTTTGTCTGTTGATTTTATTTTACATAGTGTAATCGTACTATATATTCAACTTTTGGTTACCTTTGTATGATTTGTATAATTTATGGATTATCTACAGAAAAATTCTTTATCACAGTTTAGATTTTCTTTTATAACAAGCCATGGTCTTAGCCTTTAGCATTAATTAATATTTGCCAAGAAATAGAAATAGTTTTAATATAAGGAAATAACTAGGCTACCAAAAATTTAAATGTCCTTCAGAAAACAAGTGAAATTGCTCTTTGAATTATTCATTACTTCACCACTTCGTAAGTACCTGCTATGTAAAAGGAACTGTAATTGAGTCAGTGAGAATCAGAAAGATAATCAACAAATATTTTTGCCCTGAAGGAATAAAGGAGTCACTGAATTATCATGTTGTGGCAATTGTTTGGAATTAATGATTATTTTTCTTACCCACATGCATAGGTTGACTTCAGAAATGACTTCAGATTCTTTGGGAGAGATTTGGAAGAATCTTTCTTCTTTGGAAGAAATTAAAATTTCTATTATTTCATGTGGTGATTGAAATGAAATTTATACATCAGATATAGCACTAAATCAAATATTAATGAAAAAGAATTCTTTGGTGTAATTTGAGAAATAACTGCTAAAAATCATTCCAGGGAGGATCTCATATATTTCTTTTTTTTTTTTTTTATGTTATGTTAATCACCATACATTACATCATTAGTTTTTGATGTAGTGTTCCATGATTCATTGTTTGCATATAACACCCAGTGCTCCATGCAGAATGTGCCCTCTTTAATACCCATCACCAGGCTAACCCATCCCCCCACCCTCCTCCCCTCTAGAACCCTCAGTTTGTTTTTCAAAGTCCATAGCCTCTCATGGTTCATCTCCCCCTCCGATTTCCCCCCCTTCATTCCAATTGAATATTTGGAGCACTTGAGGAATTCCTGCTAGTTCTAAACTATTTGACCAATTTATTCCCTCTCAAAACTAGTCATCGCTTTAATCATCAACAGCTTCATTATTTTGACTGGTAATCAAATCTTGTTGATGGTTTTAAGAAGCTTAAATTGCATAGTGGCATGTTTTTTCCAAATTTCCAAATATTTTACACTGAACACCATATTTTTTGTGAACAAACTATTTCTCATTCTTATGTAACTTGCATGGAGAAAATACAGGAAGCATGTAACAGTGGATTATTTGTAATTTTCCTCTCAGTTGTTTATTGTTTCTTTCTTTTTTTTTTTAAGATTTTAGGTAATCTCCACACCAAATGTGGGATTCGAACTCATAACCTTGAGATCAAGAGTCACATGCTCTACCAACCAAGCCATTCAGGCACCCCAGTTTAGTGTTTCCTAATTGATCTTACTATAAAAAAATACTATTTTAAAAGTAAGCTCTACACCCAATGTGGGGCTTGAACTCACCACCCCAAGATCAAGAGTGGCATGCTCTACTGACTGAGCCAGCCCTATAATAAACATTTTTAAACAAAGAATTCAATGTCCTAAAAAAAATAAAATGTAATTTGTAATTCTTAGGTTTGTAGTTGACCATAGGGTTCAATAGTATTTTTGTGTAAGTAGCATGTGTTTCTTTTCTTTTCTTTTTTAAAGATTTATTTATTTTTGAGAGAGAGAGAGCACACATGCAAGCAGGGGGAGGGGCAGAGGGAGAAGGAGAAAGAAAGAATCCTCGAGCAGACTCCCTCATGACTGTGGAGCCTGACTCAGGGCTCAATCCCAGGACCCTGAGATCATGACCTGAGCCAAAATCAAGAGTCAACCACTTACCCAACTGAGCCACCCAGGTGCCCCTCGTGTTTCTTTTAAAACAGCTATATTTCAAGAAAAAGAGCTAAAATTATTTTCTCAGGAGAAAGAACCCTTGTTACAAATTATCTTCTGGACTAGAGCCAGTTCTGTTGGTTGGAACAGAGATACTAAGGAAAAATAGCCATGGTTCTGATAACCACAAGAACTTGTTGATTACCTTTCTCAGTTTCAAAGCAACAGACTGTATCTAACTACATTTTCCGAAACAAGTATATTACAAAGTAATATAAGATGAATTAAAAAGCCACTATTTATTTATTTATAATTAAATCTGATATTATTTTTAACTAAAGTCTGCATTTTGTTCATATTTTCTTGGTTTTTAACTGAACTTCCTTTTTCTGTTCCAGGATCCCATATTATATTTAGTTGTCCTGTCTCCTTAGGCTCCTCTTGCTGTGACACTTTCTCAGTCTCTGTATGTTTGTTTTGTTTTTTTTTTTTTAAAGATTTTTATTTATTTATTCATGAGAGACAGAGAGAGAGAGAGAGGCAGAGGGAGAAGCAGGCCCCCCAAGGTGCAGGGAACCAGATGCGGGGCTCGATCCCAGAACCCTGAGATCATGACCTGAGCCAAAGGCAGATACTTAACGACTGAGCCACCCAGGCACCCCTCAGTCTTTGTAAGTTTTTGATGACTGACAGTTTGGAGACTTACTGGTCAATTATAATATAGGATGCCCCACTCACTATTGGACTCCATCTGCTGGTGTTCTCATGATTAGACTGGGTTATGGGTTTATGAGAGGAAGATCACAGAGGTAAAGTGCCTTTTTCATCATGTCATATCAAGGGTACATACTATCAGCATAATTTGTGGCTGTTGGTATGGACCTTGATCACCTGCCTTGAGTAGTTTTCTCAGGTTTCTCCAGTGGAAAGTTATCCTCCTCTGCCCCCCTCCTTACACTATATTCTTTAGGAGGAAGTCACTATGCGCAGCCCATACTTATTACCATTTACTTTTGGAAAACAATTTAGCATGCAAGGTTTTTTAGCTATAGATTAGTAATAGCCTTCTGTTTTCAGTTGTCAAAATTAGGTCAATTCAGTTTGTTAGAATATTATAACTGAATACTAAAGTGGATTTTTTTTTTAAGATTTATTCACTTATTTTAGAGAGAGAGCATGATTGAGAGCAGTATTGGGAGAGTTTGGCACTAAATTTAAGAATGGAGGAGTGGAGCACCTGGGTGGTTCAGTCGGTTGAGCATCCAACTCTTTTTTTTTTTTTTTTTAAGATTTTCTTTATTTATTTGACAGAGAGAGACAGCGAGAGAGGGAACACAAGCAGGGAGAGTGGGAGAGGGAGAAGTGGGCTTTCTGTGGAGCAGGGAGTCCAATGCGGGGCTCGATCCCAGGACCCTGAGATCATGACCCGAGCCGAAGGCAGACACTTAACGACTGAGCCAACCAGGCGCCCCGAGCATCCAACTCTTGATTTCAGCTCAGGTCATGATCTCAGGACGGTGAGATCAAACCCCATATCAGGCTCTGTGCTGGGCTTGGAGCCTACTTGGGATCCTCTCTTCCTATGCTCCTAACCAGCCTATCTCTCTCCCTCTCTCTCTAAAAAAAAAAAAAAAAAGAATCGAGGAGTATAAATTTTGTATTTGCTAATTTTTTGTTTCTCATTTTATAAAACTTTGATTTGCACACTGCAGCAATCTGGTGGAACATCAGTATGGCCCAGTATCTTGTCCTTAGTATTATAGACTCAGAAATTTAGTATATTAGAATATTCAGATGAGATTGGGCTGTAGGGCACCAATGCACACTTACCAGAATCACAGGAGACTAATGTATCTGTAGGAATGCTAATGTATTCACTCACAATAAGATATATAACCATCAATAGTAATAATAGTTAATTCTTACTGAGTGTCTGCTACAGTAGGCATGTGATGTGAATTAATTCATAAAACCTTCACAACAGCCTTATGTGGTGGTCACTGGTCATTTGGAAAACACTGGACTCACCAACTGTGTGTCCCTCCCCTTCCAACAGGAGCCTCCTAGCTTGTGTTTTTTTGTTTTTTTAAATTTAATTATTTATCCAAGCAATCTCTACGCCCAACCTGGGGCTCAAACTCATGACCCTGAAATCAAGAGTCATATGCTGCTTGGACTGAGCCAGCCAGGCGCCCTTAACTTTTCTAACTCCTCTCTCTCTTACTCCCAACTCTCATTCCCAAGAGCTGTTCCATCTGTACTACTCTCACCTTCCACATTCCTACAATACATATTCCCTTTTCCCACTGGTGTCCTTTCTCATTATTTAGATCAACTAAGGTGGTGGTCTCAAAAACTGAGGGGTCCCCTCCCATCCCTTTTCTTTAAAAAAATCCGAGATGACCAGAATTTGACAAATACATAATGAGATGTATCTATCATACCATTATTATCCATACTATAATATCTTATAGAGTACTTTCACTTATAGAGTACAGAATTCTCTGTACTCTGCTTCTTCATTGTTCCTCCACCCCAAATCCTGGCAACCAGTGATCTTTTTATTGCCTTCATAGTTTTGCTCTTTCCAGAATGTCATACAGTTGTATTCATAAAGTTTGTAGCTTTTTTCAGATTGGCTTCTTTTACTTAGTAATATGCGTTTAAGATTTCTCCATGTCTTGTCATGGCTTGCTAGTTCATTTCTTTTTGGCACTGAATAGTATTCCACGTTTCGATGTACCACTGTTTATCTATTCACCTACTGAAGCACATCTTGGTTGCTTCCAAGTTTTGGCAATTATGAATAAAGCTGCTATAAATATCTATATGAAGGGTTTTTTTTGTGGACCTGGATTTTCAATTCCTTCAAGTAAATACAAAGGAGCACAATTGCTACATCGTACGGAAAGAGTTTGTTTATTTTTGTAAGAAAACGCCAAAATGCCTCCCAAAGTGGCCGTACAATTTTGTGTTCCTATCAGCAATGGATGAGAGTTCCTCTTGCTCCACATTCTCACCAGCACTTGGTGTTGTCAGTGTTCTGGATTTTGGCCATTCTAATAGGTGTATAATTGTACCTCATTACTGCTTTAATTTGCATTTTCCTGATAACGTATGAAGTGGAGCATCTTTTCATATGCTTATTTACCATCTATGTATCTTCTCTGGCAAGGTGTCTGTTCGGGTCTTTGGCCCATTTTTCAATCATGTTGTTTGTTTTCCTCCTGTTGAGTTTTAAGAGTTCTTTGTATGTTTCAGATGACCCTCTTATACCAGTCTGTAGCTTGTCTTCTCATTCTTGGGACATTGTCTTTTGTAGAGTAGAAGTTTTTAATTTTTCAATTTAATTTTGAACACCACTCCTGATTAGAGTATTCCCCATGTGAAAGTACCGCTATTTATTTAGTCCCATTTGCAAGGAGGACCAATTTTAAATGATGCATGTAATATTTTTCACACATGTGTGCCATATACTTAGACATTTCTATTTTAAACTGTACATTGAAGTGATGAGTTATGACTGCTGCCCTCTCTTTTGTTTCCATTATTACATACATTTTTTTAAACCACTGATGCTAGACAACTTGAGAGGTTTGGGGATTCATATTAATTTTTATTCAAAATAATGTTTTTTATAACATAGCTAAATTTTTAGAAATATGGTTTTTTATGCATGCTTTTTGAGTTTGGACTAGTAATATCAATAATCATTAAATGGAATTAAAATGTCAATAAAGAGAATAGGCACATAAAATATTCATAAGCCTCATTTCTGGTACTAATTTTTTTCTCAAAGAAAGTAATGAGTATTTACGATGATATAGAAGTATATATAAACACTAACTTTTAAAATTTCAGGATTCCATGCTTTCTAAGAACACTAAAATATGAAAAATTATACTTTGTGTTCTAATGATGGAAATGAAATATTTTTATTCAATCAGAATAGATTATTAGCAAAAAAGGGAATTTTCTATTTACAAAATATACAGTGAATACACTGTATCGGCAAGTTTGGGGGGAAAAGCTCTCTCATTTATTATTGGCAGATGTGCAAATTAGTCTGACCCTTAAGGAAGGTGAAATTACCAATGCATTCTACCCTTTGACCCAGTAATTCCATTTCTGACAGTTTTCACTATAGATATATTTGTACACTTAAGAAATGAAGTATGTATGAAGTTTTTCATTGTGGAATACTTTTAGGGGAAAAATACCAGAAACAACCCAAATATCCTATAGTAGGGAATTGACTAAATAAATTATAGGTTCTAAATCCATAGAAGGGAATCCTATTCCACTGTAAAACAAAACAAACAAACAAACAAAAACATTGAAGCTCTTTGTATACTGAGATAGAAAGATCTTCAAAATAAATTACAAAGTAAAAAAAGATGATACAATGTGTATATAGTATGTTATATTTGTGTAAGAAATGGAAGTGTAATTACTTCTATTTGTATGTATAAGGACCAGAAAAAACACAAAAAACTCCTAAAAGTAGTTATTTGTACACTATAGTGTGGAAATCATACAAGATGAAGATAGGTATGCGGGTGAGACTTATTAGGCATATATTTTTTTTAACATTTTATTTATTTTAAGTAATCTCTACACCCAACTTGGGGCTCAAAATCATGACCCAGAGATCAAGAGTCACATGCTGTACCAACTGAGCCAGCCGCACACCCCTCAAGGCATGTGTTTTTATTGTTTTGTTTTTAAACCATGTATTATTATGCAAAAATCTTTAAAAATAACATATTATGAATGTATTATCTTTAAAGAAACTTGAAATTAGGGCGCCTGGGTGGCTCAGTTGGTTAAGCGACTGCCTTTGGCTCAGGTCATGATCCTGGAGTCCCGGGATCGAGTCCCGCATCGGGCTCCCTGCTCGACAGGGAGTCTGCTTCTCCCTCTGACCCTCCCCACTCTCATGTGCTCTCTCTCATTCTCTCTCTCTCAAATAAATAAATAAAATCTTTAAAAAAAAAAAGAAACTTGAAATTAAAGAGTGCTAAATTCTGAAAATGCAAGTAAGCGGAAAGAATGTATATGTAAAATGGCTTTTAAAATAATAGTATTTTTAAAAACTGGTTTTATGTGCAGTGTCAGAATGCAGTGGATACATCTTTTAGATGTTGGGAACACTTACAAATAGAGACAGTGTTAAAATTTTGTAGTAATGTAAAATGATGGAAGGCTAAAATGCATCATTTATTTTTGTATAAAATGTAAAGCTACCTGGAAGAGGAAGTGATGTTTGAGAAACATACGGACATGGGATGCCTAGGTGGCTCAGTCGGTTAAGAGTCTGCCTTCGGTTCAGGTCGTGATCTCAGGGTCCTGGGATCGAGCCCCGCATAGGGCTGTCTGCTCAGTGGGGAGCCTGCTTCTCCCTCTCCCACTCCCCCTGCTTGTGCTCTCTCTCTCTCAAATAAATAAATAAAATCTTAAAAAAAAGAGAGAGAGAGAAACATACGGACCAAAGCAGCCTTTATTCTAGGGCTAATTATTCTCCACCACCAAGGCAAGTCCATTCTAAGTACTCTTTCTAATGTTCGGTAAACTATGAGGTTTTCCAGTCTGGCTGGTGGGAATAAGCACTACTCCTGGCTCTGTGTCAGCTCTTGCTTCTGTTCTGTTGAATCCTAACTACCCGCCCACCACAGGTAGTTTCATCAAATACCTACTCTTACCAGTCTTTGGCTGAATCTTCGAGGGGGCCCCTCTGCCGGTCTCTAGCGTTCTCTTCTATGGAGCTCTGCCCTCTCTGGTACTCTGACCTACACACTCTGCCTGTTTTGTTCTCCCTGCACTCTCAGCTCTCTCTCTGTAACCTGGGGATTCTGCCAGGCTCTACCTGGGTGCTCCTTCTCTACACTGTAGCCTGGAAACTCTCTTAAGTCAGGGGACTGGGAAAACATCGGGCTCACTTTATCATTTGCCATCTCTCAGGGATCACTGGCTTTCATCACCTGATCTCCAATGTCTTGAACATTGTTTTGTCATTGACAACTATTTTTTGCTAGACTTTTCCGTTATTTCGGATAGGAGACTAAATCTAGTCCCCGGTACTACTTCTCAGAAACTTTGAGCATTAATCCTCTCTCCTTTTCTTTACTTTCTTTTTCTCCATAAAAAGGGGGGAGGGCTTGCTATCCAAAAGATAGCAATTTGCCTCAAGAATTAAAAGCTTGGTTTGAGGAATCCCTGTAAAATTTCTTAGGTATTAGTTTCCCATCATCCTGAAATTCTCTAAATAACTTGTCCTTCCCCCCATCCCCCGAGAGACAGCAGGAGTGAGCAGAGGGGGAGGGGCAGAGAATTCCAAGCTGACTCTGGGCTGAGTGTGAAGCCTGACACAGGGCTCCATCCCATGACCCCAAGATCATGACCTGAGCTGAAATCAAGATTCGTATATCCAACTAACGGAGCCACCCAGGTGCCCAATAACTTGTCTTTTAATATTTCCCCTTTTATTCTTAAAATCCAGCATTTCACATTATTTCATTTGACACAACTTTAAAAAAAAATTAATTCCAGTAGAGTGAACATATAATGTTATATTTGTTTCAGGTGTACAATGTATGATTCAACAATTCTACACATTACTCAGCATTCTCATTTGATACAATTTTTAAGACGTAATTCTGGGGTGTCAGATCTGGTTGATGATAAATGTGTGCATTGCCTATCAGAAATTATTCTTCCTTAGAGCAACTAGGCTAGATAACACCACTTAGAAACTATTTAACTGGGGCGCCTGGGTGGCCCAGTTGGTTAAGTGACCGACTCTTGATTTTGGCTCAAGTCGTGATCTCAGTGTCATGAATTCGAGCCCTACATTTGGATCCACACTCCCTGGGGGGTCTGCTTGAGACTCTTTCTCCCTCTCCCTCTGCTCCCCACCCCCACTTGTGTGTGTGCTCTTTCTCTCTTTCTCTCTCTCAAATAAGTATGTAAATCTTTAAAAAAAAAAAAAGAAATTTGGGACTGAGGGCATAGGTGAGTACTTCCTGCTTCGTTGGTGTATGTTAGCCATTCCTAAGGTTCTCAAGCATTAGAGAGAGAATGGGCAGATTCTCTAAGTACTCTAATATACATTCATTATTTCACATGAAGCCTGTGAATGACATGTACCTGTAATCATTATTCCATTGTACAGATGTGGAAACTTAAGCTCAGAGAAGTTAAAACACTTTCCCAAGGTGACATGGCTTAGTTAGTGGTAAAGCCAGATCTTAAACCCCTGTCTCCTGACTCCTGACCAAATGCCAGATCTTTAAAGGATGCATTGTTGGGGCGCCTTTGGTTCAGGTCATGATCCCAGGGTCCTGGGATCCAGCCCCACATCGGGCTCCCTGCTCGGCGGGAAGCCTGCTTCTCCCTCTCCCACTCCCACTGCTTGTGTTCCCTCTCTCGCTGTCAAATAAATAAATACAATCTTTAAAAAAATAAAATAAAATAAATAAAGGATGCATTGTTAACTCCTGCCGGAATGCTAAATGCCTTAACACTATGGCCTTTTGAAAAGAAAGTAAATCTCAGCAAAAAAGGTCCTAGAGTAAATAAAACAGGGTTAGCTACTCTCTTAAAGGCAATACTCGATCATGAGAAGTTATGGAAAAGTCTTCCCTAGAAGAATCAAAAAATAAGATACAAAATAAGTCCATCTAGGGGCACCTGGGTGGCTCAGTCGTTAAGCGTCTGCCTTCGGCTCAGGTCATGATCCCAGAGTCCTGGGATCGAGCCCCGCATGGGGCTCCTTGCTCCGCGGGAGGCCTACTTCTCCCTCTCCCACTCCCCCTGCTTGTGTTTCCTCTCTTGCTGTGTCTCTCTCTGTCAAATAAATAAATAAATTCTTAAAAAAAAAAAAGTCCATCTATTTTCTAACAAATATATTTTACAGCGAGTGGAAGTCTAGTAAATAATTTTATAGTAAGTTGCACATGAAAGTATTTGAAACTTTATAAGCATAGCCTAAAATGGTGAACAGAATGTTCCCCATTAAATGGTAGAAATCAGATTTTCTTTAAAGTAAAAATGTATGGATCGTTAAATGAGTATCAAATGAAGGATCCTTTTTTTTTTTTTTTTAAAGGATCCTTTATTATGGGCTCCTGGGTGGCTCAGTTGGTTAACGACTGCCTTCGGCTCAGGTCATCATCCTGGAGTCCCAGAATCGAGTCCCGCATGGGGCTCCCTGCTCAGCAGGGAGTCTGCTTCTCCCTCTGACCCTCCCCCCTTTCATGCTTTCTGTCTCTCTCATTCTCTCTCTCAAATAAATAAATAAAATCTTTAAAAAAAAAAGGATCCTTTATATTTATCACATTTTTGGTGAGTTAGTCAGAACTAAACTCTATGTTCCTTTATTTTGCATTGGGGTAAACAATGGTATAGAATTAACTTCTGACCTCCTGTGCCAAAATAAGGGATTAGGGGCACAAGCATTTTTAGAAGAGATCATCCAAGAAATCTGTTCTTTTTGTCTCAAAAATGTATGGTAAGACTGTGGACTGTGAGGTGTTTTCTTCCCCCCAGGTGTGTGGAATCATAGGGAACATGTGTTTTACTCAACTGTATATTATAATTCATTTGTCATTTCTTAACATATAGCAGCCAGTGCTGGAAGGAATTGGCAACAGTGAATGCCAGGCAGCAGCAAGAAACCAGTGTGGAATGTTAATTTGTCACAGAAAATCCTGCAAAGTACAAATCTACATGCAGATTATACCCAAGTGTTATTTGTGAAATTAGGCCAAATTCTCTCTGAGGATTTGTAACTACTAAAGGTGAATGCCAGGGCTCAAGGATTTGAGATTTAACAACAAAAAAGGAAAGGTAGGATTGTGTTTCACTTTTCCTTCCTTCCTTCCTTCCTTCCTTCCTTCCTTCCTTCCTTCCTTCCTTCCTTCCTTCCTTCCTTCCTTCCTCCTTCCTTCCTTCCTCCTTCCTTCCTTTCTTCCCTTTCTTTCTTTCAGATTTTATTCACTTATTTGAGAGAGAGAGCGCACAGAGGGGAGGAGAGGGAGAAGCAGACTCTCTGCTGAGCAGGGAGCCCAATGTGGAGTTAGATCCTAGGACCCTGAGATCATGACCTGAGCCAAAGGCAGCCGCTTAACCAACTAAGCCACCTGGGCCTCCCTTTTTAAAGATTTTATTTATTTGAGAGAGAGAGAGCAAAGAGAGAGCATGAGCAGGGGGAGAGGGGGAAGGGGGTGTTGGGGGGGCAGAGGAAGAGGAAGAAGCAGACTCCCCATTGAGCAGGGAGCCCGGGATCATGACCTGAGTTGAAGGCAGACATTTAACCGACTGAGCCACCCAGGTGCCCCTCACTTTTTTTTCAGGTAAAATCTATTCTTTCCTCATTTGTTGTTAATTCTCACTTGAAATCCTGGCCTCAGCACTTCTTTGTGTCATACTTTCCTTTCTAGTTTCTTTGGACATGATACTTGAAAAATATCATACACACTTGTGTGTGCACGCCCTCATGATTGTGAGCAAATAAATAATAGGATGCTTTTTGGATTTAAATCTTGCAGTGCTGGGGCACCTGGGTGGCTCAGTTGTTAAGTGTCTACCTTCAGCTCAGGTCATGATCCCAGGGTCCTGGGATGGAGCCCCACATCAGGCTCCCTGCTCAGCGGGAAGCCTGCTTCTCCCTCTCCCACTCCCCCTGCTTGTGTTCCCTCTCTCGCTGTCTCTCTCTCTGTCAAAAAATAAAAAAATAAAATAAATAAAAATAAATAAATCCTGCAGTGCTTAAGAACTGGCTCCATTATATCCTCTGTTTCTTTGCTAAATGTGGCAGCTTCTCTTGGGAAGTAGCTTCCTCCATTCAAAACAGGGGTTCAGTAACTAGGTAAAGCAGCTGTTTTGGTTTTGTTTCTCCATTTTTTTTGTAAAATAAATGAAAGGAACTTGTTCTGGGCTAACTTCATTATGGAGCTCAATGGATCTTGAAACATATGATTAGTTTTACATGATAGAATTAACTCATTGAGGGCGCCTGGGTGGCTCAGTTGGTTAAGCGACTGCCTTTGGCTCAGGTCATGATCCTGGAGTCCCGGGATCGAGTCCCGCATCGGGCTCCCTGCTCGGCAGGGAGTCTGCTTCTCCCTCTGACCCTCCTCCCTCTCATGCTCTCTGTCTCTCATTCTCTCTGTCTCAAATAAATAAATAAAAAAAATCTTTAAAAAAAAAAAGAATTAACTCATTGATTAGATATTGTTTCCATGGTTCAAGGGAAAAATAGTAGCTGGAATGATGTTTGAAGCCATGTACAATTTTTGACCTAATCAAGACACAATTAGTTTCCTATGCTTGTACTTAATATTTCCTAAATTCATGTATCTTTCATGTGGTCCTAAAATTACTATGTAAGTATATAATAAAACCTTTTTGTGCTTTAATATCATGAGGATGAGCAAACACTGATTAACGTGAAGGTGGGCATGGAGCATATTGGAATGCTCTGCTTAGAGTGGAGTAGTTTGTGTTTGTATTAAGCAGATATGTGTGAAGCCAACCTTCACCACGTATGAGCTACATAATCTAGATCAAGTAACTTCACTTCTCTTTCTCTGCACCTCAGTTTTCTCCTTTGATAAATAGGGAGTATTAACTGCCTTGGAGGTGATCATGAAGATCTGAGAAAACATTTGTGAAGTCTCTAGCTCATTATCCAACATGTGATAGGGATTTACCAAAATGGATGCTGCTATCCGTGGTCTTGAGAAGTAACACTTAGACTTTGATTCTAAATATATTTCACTTTTATAGAAGGTGGATAATTTTGTTTTAAATCTTCAGAATAGATATGAAAGCAAACAAATATTAGCAATGCATTGGGAGGGGGAAGTCTGGTTATAAACATAAAACTAGAGCAGTTATCAGCAGAATATGGCAAGAATTTGAAAGGTGGAGGTATTAGTCAGGGCCCAGGCAGAAAAACAGAACCAAGGTATTTTAACAGAGAAAATTTAATGTGGGGAACTAGTCACAAAAGTGATGGGAGAACTGAGAAGGCAATTAGAGGTTGGTGAGGCAACACGTTGGAGTTTACCAGTGGCAAGAAACTGTTATTGACTCCACAACCAAAGGGACAAAGGGAGAAGGAGGTAGAACCAGAGCTTAAGGAGCCTGGAGAGAGATGGAACCATGGTGGAGATGGAGCCCTGTCTGAGATATTACACAGAGCAGAGAGAGAAAGGAGAAATACCCTGGTTTTCCGACTTGCCACTCTCCAATCTCTAGTCACTGTCTCATCTTAACTCAAAACCAGTTGACCAAGAGCCTGGGAAAGGCAGTTTGTTGCGGTCAGGACCTGGCAATACAGAATGGAATGGGGGAAAGTGCAGGGAAAAAAATCAGACGACAAATAGACAAATGACCAGCACAGTCACGGCTGTTTTCTGAGGAATTGTTTGCATGGCCTGCAACAGAATTACAAGGCAGATAGTTTATTGCTTTTGCTTTTTTTCCTTACCTTGCCATTAGTGCCCTCCCTCCGCTAGATTTGCTATAGGGTAGTCCTAAGGTAGTGAGCTCCAAAACTGTGATTAGATTGGAAGGAGTCTCACAAATTAGAGTATCAGTGGTCATGTCCAGAGTGGAAAGCTATAGCAGGAAAAAACAAAGGCCAGTGGGGCTTATTAGTCTGAAAAGATAACACATTCTTCGTTGGCAATGGACCAAAAATAAATGTTAGTAGAACAATCTACAGTAGACTAGAGATTGTGGTGGCTTGCATCAGATTGTGAGAAGGGGATATATTTTGAGGGCGGAGCCAAGGGGACTTACTGATTGATAAATGTAAATATGAGAGAAAAGGAAAAAAAAAAAGATGAGTGAATGGTGACACCCAAGTTTAGTCTGAGTGACCAGGAGGATAAAGTCGCCTTTTGTCAAAATGGGCAAACTGTGAGAAGAGAAGGTTTGGGTAGAATAGCCAGAATTTGTGGGGGTTTTTTGTTTTGTTTTGTTTTTAAAGATTTATTTATTTATTTATTTTAGAGAGTGAGAAAGCGTGGGGGGGAGGGGCAGAGGGAAAGGGAGAGAGAGACTCCCCGCTGAACACAGAGACTGATCCCATGACCCTGAGATCATGACCTGAGCCCAAATCAAGAGTATGTTGCTTAACCGACTGAGACACCCAGGTGCCCCTCAGAATTGGGTTTTTATTATTTTTAAATTTATTTTTAATTTTTAAAATTTTTTTATTTTCAGAATTTAGTTTTTAATATGCTGAATTTCAGAATTTTTGTTTTGTTTTCTTTTTTTTCTAAAGATTTTATTTATTTGATAGAGAGTAGGAACAGAGAGAGGAGGTGGGGGAGGGGGAGAGGGAGAGAGAAAAGCAGACTCTCTCCCTTCTGAGCAGGGAGCCCGATGTGGGGCTCCATCCCAGGACCCTGGGATCGTGACCTGAGCCAAAGACAGACACTTACCCGACTAAGCCACCCAGGCACCCCAACTTTTTGTTTTCAAATTGTCCTTTTAAAAACTGTTCTTTTTGTTATTTTTTACATAATGCAGGAGGTTCAGGACTGAAACTAAGAAAATTATTAAGTGAAAGTCTGTACATCTGATAGTGAAACCCCATCTTTCTTCCCTCCTTTGATTCTGAGAAAGCTGGCAGCAAAGATTTACCCACTCCCTGTCCCTCAATCTTTCCCCCATCCCCAAGAAATTAGTATATCACTCTTTGGATAAATGACTAGCTCAAAAGAAAATCCTTGCAGATACCAATAATTAGAGATCTCCCACAGGAGTTTTTGAGTCCACAATCATTCCAAAGTAATTCCTCATAAATCCCAAACTCTGATGTCCATCATATTGTTAATTTCACACATTATATACAAATGGACAAAGATCACAGACTTCCCTAAGCACAATGTGAGGCCCTGAGAATGGATGCAAGGAGACCATATCCGCTCATCAGTCTCAGAATTTAGGCAAGAATTATTCTGGGTTTGTCCCTGACACCTGATAAGCATTCTTTCAAAAACACTTGGAGTACACACATGTTCATAGCAGCATTATTCACAATAGCTAAAACATGGAAGCAATATCGTGTCCATCAATGGATGAATGGATAAGCAAAATGTGGTACATACATACAATGGAATATATTAAACCTTAAAAAGGAAGGAAATGCTGACATATACTACAATATAGATTAACCTTGAGGACATCATGCTAGGTAAAACAAGCTAGTCATAAGAAAACAAATACTTGGGGTGCCTGAGTGGCTCAGTCGGTTAAGTGTCTGCCTTCTGCTCAGGTCATGATCCCAGGGTCCTGGGATCCAGCCCTACATCAGGCTCCCTGTGCTCCCTGCTCAGTGGGAAGTCTGCTTCTCCCTCTGCCCCTCACTCCACTCGTGCTGTGACTCACTCTCTCTAATAAATAAATAAAATCTTTTTAAAAAACTAAAAAAAGAAAACAAATACTGTATGATTCTTATTTAAATGAAGGGCTCAGAATAGTTAAACTTGTGGGGCGCCTGGGTGGCTCAGTTGGTTAAGCGACTGCCTTCGGCTCAGGTCATGATCCTGGAGTCCCGGGATCGAGTCCCGCATCGGGCTCCCTGCTCGGCGGGGAGTCTGCTTCTCCCTCTGACCCTCCTCCCTCTCATGTTCTCTGTCTCCCATTCTCTCTCTCAGATAAATAAATAAAAAATCTTTAAAAAAAAAAA
>NC_138375.1:86272803-86291734 GCF_054177405.1 Leptonychotes weddellii | reverse complement strand
CGCCTGGGTGGCTCAGTTGGTTAAGCGACTGCCTTCGGCTCAGGTCATGATCCTGGAGTCCCGGGATCGAGTCCCGCATCGGGCTCCCTGCTCGGCGGGGAGTCTGCTTCTCCCTCTGACCCTCCTCCCTCTCATGTTCTCTGTCTCCCATTCTCTCTCTCAGATAAATAAATAAAAAATCTTTAAAAAAAAAAAAAAAAAAGAATAGTTAAACTTGTAAAGACAGAAAGTATAATGGTGGTTGCCAGGAACTGGGAGAGGGGAGAATGGGGAGTTAGGGTTTAGCGGATATAGAGTTTCAGTTTTACAAAATGAAAAGAGTTCTGGTGATGGATACTGAGGATGGTGGCACACAATGTGAATGTACTTAGGACCACTGAATTGTACCCTTAGACATGGTTATGATGGTAGAAAAAGCAGTTGGGAAAAATAAAACACCCTGAAGAAGAATAAAGAGGAGTTAATATAATGGCAGATATTCTCCAAATTGCCTTTGAGCAACAATTCATCAAGAAAAAGAACGAGGGGTACACCCGAATGGCTCAGTTAGTAGATCATGAGACTCTTGATCTCAGGGTTGTGAGTTCCAGCATGTAAAGATTACTTTAAAATAAAATCTTAAAAAAAAAAGAGAGAGAACTCTCCAGAAGGAAATAATATTGATAATGTTGAAGAAACACATAGCTGAATTTATCTATCTAATTTATTTAGCCAATACTGAACGTACATGATTCTAGAGGGAACATTTAAGGGTGAGATAAAGTAATCTTGGCTTAAATTTTTTTTAACTCTTCTTACTAAAAACGAAATATTGTTGTGGGTGAGAGAGGAGGGAGTATATAGGAATATATATAGGAACTCTGTACTTTCTGCTCAATTTTTCTGTAAATCTAAAAACTGCTTTAAAATATAAAATCTAATTAATTTAAGAAATTTTTAATGAAATAACCCTTTAAAAAATACTTTTAGCTTTATAAGGCTTTATAAGTCCATGAAAATTTTATGGGAATTTGAGCTTTTTTGCATTTCCTAAGAAAAATATAAAACAGCATGGGAGAAGAAAATTATAGTTGGAGAGATCTTGTGATTTAAACAAAACAGTTCATATTCTTTAGAGATTGTGTTTTTGCTAAGTCTTCAATATATAAAACCATTCTAATTTACCCTATTCAATAGAATTCATGATGTGTAAATTAGTAATGCAAATCAAATCACAATTTAAATCTATTTGTTGATCATTTTCAAAAAAGATTAAATTGAAATTTAGAATACATTTAAATATTTGTTATTGCAGTATTCAAATTCTGAGACGATAATTTTAAGTATCTTATTTAATTTCTTAAACCTTGAATCCTCATTCCAATATTTCTTATGTATTTACAATGACTCTCTGAAATGAGAAATTTCCATTAACATTAAAAAAATACATATATAACACAGTAGAAAAAAAGAAAATCTTTCCTTAACAGATTTTTTATGTGGGAGATCTGTTTTCTATTAATCTATCTATCTACCTATCATCTATCTGTTTATATACAATAAAATAGAAATAGAGAATCATCATGAAAGAAGGTAAAAAGTGATCATAATGGTGATGGACTTTGTGATTGATCCTTTGATTTGCCTTTTAACTTCCTGGCAGCCAGTTCTAAGCCAAAACAGGACCAAAATAAGTCAGATTTCATAACTTTTAGATAAGAAGAAGCATACCTATTCCTTAATACATACATCACTCAGGTTTTAAATTTTAATAGCAATTTCTGACAAGAGACATAAAGAGCAATAAAATGACCTCACTGAGCAATGAAATGACCTAGTTTTGCTTAATAACAAAAACAAAACCAAATTTTGTATGACTATTTATTATAATAACTTAGGTAAAAACTGGGACTATAAAATTAAAACTCAGTGTCGTATTGGTGATTTTGCAAGGGGCTAAGTAATTTAGTTCAAAGCGTGCCTTCTTAGAATGTAGTTTAATCCAAGGAAAAAAACATTACCATAGATGATTTCTCAAGAACTACTTCTCTCAACTAAACTTAAGATATGATGAGTTTACCAGCAGAAAATTCAAATATAAAATCTGAGGAAGACCTAGGAATGCAGGTATTCTGTAGCTGATGGGTTCTGATTGGGAGTGGGCATGGTAGAATAGAAGATCATCAAATCTGCATGTAAGTAGGTCATATGACTAGGTATCAACAGACAAAACCAATGATACTCTTTTCCTTAAGAAGTAGATTTGGATTTCCTCTAACACTTGAACAGCTACTCACTTGCTATGCTTAGTATTCCACAGCAGAACACCCACAGCAATCATTTTGGTCTAAAAAAGAATTTCAAAACAAGTGTAAACAAGCTTTAATAATGTCTCATGGAGAATAAAACTCTGAGAGGCAAAGATATCTATGGCATGTTGAATTCTTCTTAAAGCTTTTGAGACACTCCCATGTACACTGGTCATTTAATCTTTACAACAATCTTGTGGGGTATGCATTGTTATCTTTATTTTACAAGTGACTAAACTAAGGCACAGACTCATTGTATGAATTTGTACTTATCCCTAGAAGGGCTTAACATTGCTTTTTGTGTATGTATAATTATGCATATGTTGCAAATACCTGTGTATATTTGTACATTTAATGCATATATTCATTCTCAATTATATTTTAAAATTCCCAATAAAAGAGACATTGTCTTTAGTTTCTGTTCTTAACTCCTAATGTTATATAGAGAATGTGTCTGAGAAATAGCAGATACCTAATTATTTATACTGATTGACAGTTTAACAAATGGAAGACTAAACATTATGATGATAAGCTAGCTAAAATATTTTACATGGCCATAGAGTTTATGGTTTACTAACAAGCTCATACATTTAATTAATTAATTAATTAGTTTAAAAAGATTTTTACAATTTATTTGACAGAGAGAGAGCGAGCACAAGTAGGGGGGGCAGCAGAGGGAGAGGGAGAAGCAGGTTTCCCGCCGAACAGGGAGCCCGACGCAGGGCTTGATCCCAGAACCCTGGGATCATGACCTGAGCTGAAGGCAGACGCTTAAGGACTGAGCCACCCAGGCGCCCCAAGCTCATACATTTTAAAAAATTACTGTGCATTCATATGGATAATAAAGAAGCAGCTTTGGCTAACCAAAGACAAATTAGTCACTTGCTCATTGAAAGAAAAAAAAGATATTGCAAATCAGAATAAAGATCAAATTAAAACATAGTTTTGGGAATCCTCCTCAACACACAGTGATAATTGAAGCCGGCAGTAGATAAATTCATCTATGTGTAATGGCCGAGAAGAGAAGAACTTAGAACTGGACTTTGGAGATGCATCATTTTGTGTTCTGATCAAGGAAAACTTCACAAAGGGTATTTACAAGGAGCCTCTGGAAGAGTTTTGTGTCATGGAATCCAATGGAAGAGAGGATTTCAAGGAAGAGAGAAGTGCTAGCATTACCTGATGCCAAGGAAGATGACAGAAAAACACCTGATTAATTTTGTTTTATGGGTTAACTGTTGGCCTTATCAAGAATAGTGGAGTAATTAGGGAGATCCATTCTGAATACGGTTGAAGATAAATAAAGGAGGTGAGGAAGTGAGTCAGCAAGAGCAGATACTCCTAAAAATATGATGAGGGGAAGAAAGAGAAGGGGGAGGAAAGGTTTTTGTATTTGACTTTGCAGGTAAAGATTAAACACTGACAATGTAATCATTAATAGTGCGCTCCATTTAAAAATCAGCCTTTATTCTGGAGTTACAATAATCATTCCGAGCCTGCTCGGATCCATGCTGTTTGATAAAATATTACTGTGTTCTCACAACAAGGGAGCTCTCAATGGTACCACGGTTCAAATAGAGGGTGGCAGAAACTGCTAATTCCTTCCAATAGCCATTCTTCCATTAGATTTCCAGCTGGGCACAGGGGTTCCCAAAATGAAGATAATTCCCCATTCTTCCCTTGCAATTGAGAAATAAAGTTCTAATCAATAGATATAAGTAAGAGTATCTTGTAGCAGCTTCAGAGACCCTTCCTTAAAAAACAGCTTACTTGAAGCCTTTGACCCACCATGTCTTTTTCCTCCTTCTTGCTGGAGCTGAAGATCCATCTTGAATCATGAGGTGACCTTGAGAATAGAGGCCACAGATGATAGAGTAAAAAACTAGAAGAATCCAAAATCTGTATTGACTTCATAGAATTCCATGGCAGTTCTAGACCACTTGTATCTGGATGTTAATGCAAAAGAAAAATAAACATCTAGTTTAAGCCACTGATATGTTGAAGACTACTAATATCCTTAGCCAAATCTAAATCTAACTATATATAGAAGGACAGCAAGACAAGCCCAGACTGTAATAGAAATGACAAACGATCACTGAGATGAAAATAGATTAGAAGTCATTGAAGAAAAAATAATAGAGTTAATTTAAGACCAGGTATCCTGTCCAGGAGTCCTTGATATTAAGAAGGAAATGGACATGGAAATGACCATAATTGGGAGAAAATGCCACATGAGGAAATGTGGTCCTATATTATCCAGTCTCCTTGCGTATCACTGGTCAATCATAGCAGACAATCTTGCAAAACTTTAAGAGGGAAAATGAGGCACATGATGATTCCCTTTTCATATTTAATGCATACTTTCAAACTTTGTTTTAAGCTATTTAACTGTGTGTATATATTTTAACCTGTTTAACTGTACATATATATCTAACCTGCTATGTATAAACACACATGATATGTATATATATATATGCATGCAGAGTTTAATTTGTGTTGTAAAAGTCTGCATCCATAATTTTATTTTATTTTATTTTATTTTGGGAGGGAGAGAGGTGGGGGCAAAAGGAGAGGAAGAGAATCTTAAACAGGCTCCATGCCCACTGTAGAGCCTGACGTGGGGCTCGATCTCACAACCCTGAGATCATGACTTGAGCTGAAATCAAGAGTTGGATGCTTAACTGACCGAGCCACACAGGCACCCCATAATTCAATTTTTTTTTAAATAGTAAGGCACATTGCAAAGTGTGCAGAAAAGATTCTTTGGTTATCACTATTTCTCTTTCTTGATTTGAAGAAGTCAAAGAAAGTGAATATAAAAAATTCACTTTGAACTGACTACACAATCTGTTACCAAAAAAGGGGGAAAAAGCCTGAAGAAAACATTATTATCTCTCATAATAAAGGACAGGATTCCCATTCTATTTATACACTTCTTTTTTTAATCAAGAGATCACTATTAGAGGGGCGTCTGGCTGGGTCAGTCAGTACAGCATGTGATTCTTGATCTCAGGGTGTGAGTTTGAGCCCCACAATGGGTGTAGAGCTCACTAAAAAAAAAAAAAGGACAGAGAGAGAGAGATCACTATTATAAAATTACATACAATGGGCATGAATTTTATTCCACAATGCCAGGAAAAAAGAAATATCACATTCCCTTATTTCCTAAATCTGTTCTGAGGTCTTAGGAAGGTCCTGCAATAATCCTGGACTTCCATATCATCAAAATTAGGAGGTTGTGCTATCCTTTTTCTTCATAGTTTAGCCATCTTTGCTGTTGCTCTGTTGCCTGCAAGATGCTGCTGTAGACCCTGGAGCCTGCCTCTTGGCTCAGAGATGCATCTCATAGGGGATTTCTCATGGACTTCAGACCCTGCTTCTCATTGCCAAGTTCCTGAGAAGGTCACTACATGCCTGCAGGGCTTGGTCTCTGCCACCCACTAGTGGGTTCCTTGTCTTCTCTCCAGCCAAAGAAAGCTAAAATTCTTCCAATGCTTGGAAATGTGATCTCTTTTCTCAAATATTCATAAGGAGAGAAGATGATAACCACAGTCATTTTTTCTCCTAATTATGGCAGTGTTAAACTTATGTAACTCAGAAAGCACATTAACATTTGTTTTGAGCTTATTCTCAAAAAATATTATTCAAGCAACTGACAAGGAGAATAATTAATTTCACTTCTCTGATTTGAATTTCAGTTCTCTTTCTGCCTCCAGTTTCCATGCTAACTGGCCGTGGATTTGGATCATCAACAGTTGTTTCTTCTCTCTTTAGATTGCCTGAAATTGTTAATTCTATCTGAACACATTTGAATTCTGGTGAATTTCCTTATGCCAGCTTCAAAATATAAAATTAGTGTAACTGTGTACTAATATGATATACCTATATGTTTGAAATTTTTGCAGATGAATTCAGATGTGACTATCCTCAGATACATAAAAGCAACTAATAGAAAACCTTTTCTTATTGACTTGTTTTATAACTTGATAGAAAAAAGTAGAAATCTAACATTAGAATAAAAAGTAAATCCTAATCCAATTCAAGTTTAATTATGATTCCTTTGACCATTTTAATAATATATTTTGTGCTATGATTAAGGCAATGAATATGACGTGTTCATTATAGTGTCATACATTGGGATGAACAATGGAAATCTAGAGAACTGGTTTAGTATCATACATACATATATACATATATGTACATATATTTAACTTCCATATATTAACACCCTCTCCCCCACTACCACTGGTCTCCTTTAGAAGATACAAGGGAAGCAACTCATTTTTCTGGAAACCGTCAGTAAAGTAAAAGGTCAAATATTTAATTTCCCTTTCCTATATGAATTATAGTCCAGGAAAACTAAATCGTTGTTGAGGGAATTTTTATCCCTAGAAGAATTCCAATCAATGAATAAAAAAGAAATAATAAGGGAGACAAACCATAAGAGACTCTTAATCTTAGGAAACAAACTGACGGTTGCTTAAGGGGAGGGTGGTGGGGAATGGGGTAGCTGGGTGATGGACATTGGGGAGGGTATGTGTTGTAATGAGTGCTGTGTATTATATAAGACTGATGAATCACATACCTGTACCTCTGAAATAAATGATACATTGTATGTTAATTTAAAAAAAGAAATAATAGAATGTCACCATTTTGTAAACCCAAATGAAAGATGGATCCAAGCAGTGATTATTAATGGCTGCTAACATCAACAAAAGAGAGCCAACAAGATATTATGTCTCCTGATGAAAGTACATAACACCTCTTATGGAGCAGCCTTGCCAAAAAACTAAACGCATATCAAACCAAACCTCCAGATCTAGCTACAAGCTTACAGGAAACATAGGGGCAAAAGGAACATGTTAAAAATACTGTGGGGAAAGAGATGCTGAAAAATCCAAATCCTGATAATTCTATAGGCCAAAAGACATGGCTTTTTCAAAAAAATAAAGTGCAAGAACAAAAAAGAGAGAACATTATTAGACATCAATCAATCTCAAAATGTTGACTTTATTCGGATTTTGATTCACACGAACTATTTAAAAATTATGACATCTATGAAATAATTAGAAATATTAACACCAGTACCTAAACATCTGGCATTATAGAAGAATTATTGTTAAATCTTTAGATGTGAATAGTATTATTATGCTTTTGTAAAGAGCAATTTTATTTTAGAAGTACATAATGAAATATTTATGGATGAAATGATATGACATATGGTATTTGCTTCAAAATAATATAAGTGGGTAAGGGTATACATGAAACAAGTTTGTCCATATTGGAATTAGATGGCAGTATTGGATATGAGAGAGTTCATTGCATTATTATTTCTACTTTGTAAAATACTTATCTTTTAAATATACATGTAGAAATATTTAGAGGTGAAAAGACATGATAAATGAGATTTGCCTCAAAATAATCCAGCTGAGGGGGAAGGGCTAGAGTGAGTGAATTTATAGATGAAATAAGATGTGACCATGAGTTGTTGATACTAAAGCTGCGATGTTTATTGCACTATTCTCTCTACTTTTACATATGACTGACATTTTCCGTAACAAAAAAATTAAAAGCAAAAAAAATGTACTGTCACTCTGAGTAGTAGTAGAGGTAAGTATTCATTTACAACAAAATGTATTTAGCTGGCATATCATAATAATTATGAGTAGTAATTCATCTGTGAAGGAAAAACTTTAGCAAACATCACCGCCACAGAGCATCTCATTGAGGCACCCAGTGTGTCATTCAGAATAGCCACCTCCAAATCTCTGAGGCATTAAACAAAGTTTATATGCCATGACAGGCTAAGCTATACTGCAGTAAAAAATCACCCCCAGAATCTCAGCGGCATATAACAACAAAGTTTATTTCTTATCCTAGAAGTGATCTGTTCATTGGACTCTCTCAAGCACTCATACGGATGGAGAAGCCACAGTATCAAGTCTTGTCTGTTGCTGTGCCAGATGGGAGGTGGGCTCTAGAATATCTTACATTGGTGGGTAAAAAGAATCCAGTATAGGGGCGCCTGGGTGGCTCAGTTGGTTAAGCGATTGCCTTCGGCTCAGGTCATGATCCTGGAGTCTCTGGATCGAGTCCCGCATCGGGCTCCCTGCTCGGCAGGGAGTCTGCTTCTCCCTCTGACCCTAACCCCTCTCATGTACTCTCTCTCTCTCATTCTCGCTCTCTCAAATAAATAAATAAATCTTTAAAAAAAAAAAAAAAGAATCCAGTATAGAAAAACACATGTCACTCACTTTTCACAGTTCACTTGCCTGAATCAGTCACATGGCCCTATTCAACCACAAGGGGCCCAGAAATACATTGCCATCATATGCCCAGAAGAGAGAACTAGAAATACTTGGCAAAGAATTCTGACTTCCTCGCTAAGAGAACCTGTGTCATTATGTTGAAGCTCTATCATATATGAGCCCCGGGGATAACTGTACCTTGTTGCCACCCCTAAGACAGTATCTAGACACAAGTGCTTATACATCCTTTTGGGTTATTTCACTCTTAATGACCCACAGTCATGCTGTAGACTGTATGCAGTATGCAATGTATTGATTGCATAAGGAATGTAAAGTAATTGGTTGACTCAATTATAAATTTAGAAATACTTTTTTAAAGTGTTCTATTTTCCCCTGGGATTATTAAAGTAATATGTTCTCATTGTAACACTTGGAAAATATAAAAAACCAGAAAGAAAAAGGAGAAATCACTATAATTTCACCTTCTAAAGATAATCAGCTTGTATTTTAGTGGATTTCCTTCCAAACTTTTTCTATGCATTTTAAAAAATTAGTTCTCATAGTCACGAAAACTATAACCATTTCTTAATTAGTGACATTGCTCCAAATAGCTGATCTAAGTGGCCCTAAGCAGATAATTAAAAAAAAAAATTAGCTCTTTTCCTTGTAACCTGGGTATTCTAACATGGTTAGGTAGCATTAAATACTAATGGTTAACAGTTCTATGTCACTTTCTGTATTTGGGAGCAATGAACCCCTAGTTCTAAAATTGCTTGTTAGTGTAAGACCAGCCATCAAACAAATGAATAATTGTAATTGTTATTTTCATTTGCTTCTGGTATTTTCTCCATCCAGATTGCTAATGAAAAGGGAACAGCTTTGTAAATTCATATTACTGTGGAATTTAAGCCTCTTAAAATAGTCAAGATTCTGGTTACCTTTCAAAATAATAAAAAAAATGCTTATGGTCCAAGCAATGATTAAAGTCTAAGGAATAAATTGGCTGAATATGTTACAATTGGGATGCTTTCCTGAAATCAAAACCATTTAGTTATAAATTGGGATCTTTAGAGGTCAAGTATGATACATGGAGTTTTTCAATAATTATTACTCAAACTTTGCAATGACTCTTTTCCATTAATATTTTTATCTGACATTGCATTTCATGTGCAGATTTCTTCATTTCAATCAGCAAAGGAAATCATAGGAAATTTAATTGACAACTCCAAAAACAGCTTGTAATTTTATTATATTGCAGCAACCTCTCAATTATTTGTGTTAGTAAATAAGAGAATGACACAGTGAATTGTGAACTTCTTAGGGCAAATTTCATGAATTATCCGTTTTTGTAATCCTTACAACTCCTAGCATAATACACTGCACAGAGGAAACATCCATAAACAAATAAATGTGATAAAAAGTACAATTGCATTTGTATGTGAAAGACATTCCAGTTTGGGGGGGTTTGTTTATGTTATTTCATATAAATCTTTGTATTCTGGAATATGTCCTTATAATTTCTAGAAGGGAAATTATTAATTTAGGTCATGTGAACATTTCTTGATCTGATTTGACAAATAACTTTCCAAAATCTTTGTCCTAATTTATATCCCCAACAGGATGAGTGCTCATTTCACTCTACCCTCACCAATGGAGTTTATTCACATTTTAAACAAACTGGCTAATTAGATCCACTGGAAATAATATCTCTTTTGTCTTCATTATTAATGAGTTTGAACATTAGTAAAACATGCAGTAGGCACTGAAATTTCCTATTTTGTGAATTGACCATTCATGTGTATACTTTTCCTATTTATCTCTAAGGTCTCAGTGTTTTCTATTTCTATTCTTTGTCCTCACACTATATATATATAAATATGTATTATACTATATGAATAGTTCTATATAAATACTTCTATCCCAAATATACCTTTGTATATGCGAGTCTCTGCTATTAGATGGTGGTTCCATAAGGTCAGTGACCCCATTTTATTTATCTGTAAATAACCCCTAACACATAGAGAAAATGCATACTGTACCTGGTAGAGTTGCTTAGGATTGAATGAGATAATGTAAGCAAAGCATCTAAGCAGTGACTGTCATATAGTAGATGTTCAATAAATTAAGCTATCAATAAAAGTTTTACTGTTGCACTAAAACCACACAATTTCATTTCGGAGTTTAGTAAAATCAAGGCTAGAGAAAAAAATATAGATTCTATGTTTTCGAAAGATCACAAACTGTAGTTGCAAATTGCAGATTTAGAATTTGAACCAATTCTCAAATCTTTCACCATAAATCACATCTGATTGAAATACTCCTGATATATTATAACTGAAATTTTTTTAAAGATTTATTTGAGAGAGAGCACCCGCGCGAGGACAAGCAGGAGCAGAGGGAGAGGGAGAGAGAATCTCAAGCTGACTCTGCACTGAGCTAGGAGCCCCGCTCCGGGCTCCATCTCAGGACCCTGGGGATCAAGTCCCTGAAATCACGACCTACCCTGAATTAACGCACTGGGCCACCCAGGTGCCCCTAACTCTTGACATTTTAAGACTGGTATGAATTATGAGCTGGCAAAACTTTCTGGAAACAGATGGATTCTTCACCCCATACAGATTATCTCTTCTCCCCTCATTTAAATTCATAGGAAACTTGTGGTAAAAATAGTAAAGCTCAACAAGCACAAAATATATATCACATGAGTAGCATTTATTTCTCCAGTTGGTTAGCTTTTGTTCTTAGACGCGGGGAGGCAGCTGTTCTTGTGGTCACTGTTAGAAAAGCAGAACTAAAACAACGAGAGGGAAGGGCCGCAGCGTTGGGAACAGGCAGTGAGCTGGAGGGCTTAAACTAGGGGATGGGTGGGAGCATTTTTGTTGCTGCCGGGAGAAAAACGGGGGTGGTAACACCAGCATGAAATAAAAAGGCTTTTTGGGAGGACAGCAGCGCGGAGAGCAGGCTTGGTTAGCTGCCCGGCGGCGGGCGTGTCCAGTACAGGCCGCTGCGCCGCTCCGGCTGCGGAGGCTGCAGGCTGGGGGCGGGGGAAGCTGAGGCTAGGTCAACGAAGGGCAAAGGAAGCCGGACACTGACGCAGTTCGCCTCCCGATTCCGGCTTTCAGGCGTCTAGTGGGAAACCGAGTCCCCATCTGAAGCCGGTCTTCAAGCTGCCTCATTACCCCACAACCCTCCCAGCCACTTCCGGTAAGAAGCCCGGCACCCACAGCCCAGACCCCGCAGAGCAGCGCGCAGGCGCTTCGGAACTCGGCGGAGGCCGTGGACGCGGAGGGAGGGGGTGTGTGAGCCGTAGGAAAGCCTCTTCTGCGCCTGCGCTCTCTGCTCTTTCCCCCCGCCCCCCCAACAGGTCGAGGGGGGGAAAACAAACCCTGAGCTGACGTAGCACACCCCCGGGGCTCCCGGCCGGGGTCGCTCTTCGTTTCTCTGCTTGACGTCGCATCGAGTCCCCAGAGAGCTCCTCAGGGGTGTGGGGAGGTAAGAGCCCCCACTAACAGGCAACTTGGCCTCTCCTCACCCCTGCTGCAGTCTCGGAGGGGGCGGGGTGGCCGCTGGACCCGCCGACCTGGGCGCAGGGTCTGGCCCTCCGTTTCTTCCAGGGGCCGAGCCTGGGCCCCCGACTTGTTCTCTTTCCGAGCCCCTAGAGTTGAACAGGGAATCACGATCCTCAAACCTCGAGTCCCCTCGGTAGAGCTTGGAGGGCCGGAACCGGCAGGGAGAGCAATCTCGGCGGCTTTTTGCCGGGTCCCACCCACCCGGGCCGCCTCGAGTCGCCCCGAGTGCTCGGGGCTGCCGGGGAGCGCCCCGGGGGCCGCGGCGGGCGCAGGGAGAAGCGCCCCCAGGGCTGCCTGTCCCGCCAGGGGAGGGGCTGTGCCTGCCTGAGGGGACTGTAGTTCCCGCGGGGAGATAGTCTCTGCGCTGGGAGGACTTGGCTCCAGCAGAATCTGTCATCACCGCCCTTGCTCTTTCGTAAACCCCATTCTGGCACTGATGCATTTTCTCATCATTTTGGACAGAAGGATGCGGTGGTGTTCCTTTTCTCTACCTTTTCTCTGGTACCTCTGAAAAATTCTAAAAGATGACCTAACTTTTAAAATATTAACTTACGTGTACTACAGTGATTGCAAATTATTCCAGACTGAGTGTTCTTGTTAGTTTGGTATGGAAATCAGTCCATACATTTGATAAGTTCATCTTTTTCATTTAACAAAATAGGAAATTGGTTGGTCGATTTAGGTTCCTTAAATTATTATTTTGAGCTTGTTGTCTTCTGAATTGGCAGAAGTGTAATGGTTTGATCCAGGGAAACTATATATAATTTTCCACCCAATTTCTGCCTTTTTTTTTCTCCCGTGGATATTAAACTGCATGCTTAGTGTCAGAAAGAAGATCTTAAATATAATAAAGATTAAGAAAATATAATAAGCCATAATTCCACCATTTAAAGATAATCAACCGCAGTTAATATTTTGACTTTTACCTTCCAGTCTTTTTTCTCGTGGCATTTTCTTAATTATGATGATGAGATATTATATAGAGTTGGATTGCCTGCTTTTCTTGCTTAAATTTAAGTGTTTCCTCATATTTTAAAACAAGCTTCATAAGTATAACTTTATGTTTGAATATACAAGTAACGCATGAACAAAATATCTTTTGAAACAGTTACATGACAAATAAAGCTCCGTTCCTGTTTAATTATAATCCCAATGTTATATAATATGATGGTATCACAGTTTTTGAACCCAGTGGGGTCTCAGGATCCCTTTACAAACTTAATTATTGAGGACTAAAAGAGTTTTCCTCTAATGCAATATATTTAGTATTTTAGAAGTTAAAACTCAGAAAATTTCTAAAAATTATGCATTAAAAACCCTTCACATGTTGAATTAAATAATATTCTTGAAAAATATATTTTCTTTAAAAAATTTAGTGAGAAGGGTAGCATTGTTTTTTATTTTTGCAGATCACTAATGTCTGGCTTTATAGAAGGCAGCTGGATTCTCATATTTGCTTCTCCCTTCAATCTGGTGTGCTATATTGTACACTAAAGCACATTAAGAAAATCCAGCCTTGCATACATAGGTGTTTGGAAAAGGAAGGACCCCACTGACCTCCTAAAAAGTTCTTGGGTCTTCCAGGGGTTTTCCGACCAGTTTAAGAAAGATGATTTAACTATTCTTGTATTGATGCACTGTTAGGTTCTTTGAAATTTTGCACTATTACAAACATTGCAAGTTGAAAGCTCTTGATAATGTGTCCCCCCCCCCCCCCCGCCCAAGTGCTAATGTTTCTCTAGAAGTAGAATTACTTTGGATGCCTGGATAATTTTCTTTTGTGTCATAATGTTGGTGTTTAGATGGTTTCAATTAATGATTTAGTGAAATATCTTTGCATGTTTTCAGTTGCTTTGGATTTTCTTAAATTTTTAAAAAGGAGAATTGTTATATCAAATGGATTCTCTTTGGGACTGTTGATACATGTTGTCACATTGTTTTTCTGAGAGGGTATACCAGTGTACTTCCTATCAGCAGTATCTGAGATGCTGTTTTTGTCATACCCTTACAAACATTGACCACTTTTATTTAAAAAAATTGTGGGGGTGGCTGATTGTCTCAGTTGGTAGATCATGCGACTTTTGATCGTGAGTGTGAGCCTCATGTTGGGTGTAGAGATTGCTAAAAAGAAAAATTGTATTCTGATTCAGTAGGCAACAAATGGTAAGTGTTCTACTTCGTATTACGTTGATAGTACAGATGGTGGTGTATTTTTTCATAATTTTATTAGTTGTTTGTATTAGTTGCCAATTTATAGTCCAGTGTCAATGTATTTTTCTAACAGATTTTTATTATCTTTTTTTATATTGTAAGGATATGCACTATAATTTTTTTAGGAAAGGAACAAAATTATCTTTTCCCCTGTTTACAAAAGTAGTACATTTTTGTAAAAAAAAAAGAAAAAGAAAAACAGAAAGAAACTAAAATACTATAGAGATACATAATGTGGATGTGAAAGACATGCATAATCACAGATACCATTATTAACAGTTTGGTGTTGGCCCTCCATATTTTTCTTCTGTGCCTTTGCTAATACTTTTTTTTTTAAAACAACTTATTTGTAAAAATGGGTTTGTACTGTGCATGATGTTTTGCAGTTTGATTTTTTGTCATTTAACATTACATATTGGCTATTTTCCTATAGAAGTACATATAACTCTGGGCAAAGTTTTATCCAGAGGGGCTTTAGGAACATTAATTGTGATCTTTAGTTATCTGATGTCAGGCTCCTGTCCTCTTCTGTATTCTCTTCCTAGGTGATCTCAACCATTAGCAGGTATGTGCTGCCAATTCCCAAATCTTTTATCTATCTCAGACTTCTCTCCTGCATTCCAGATCCTTATATTCAACTGCCTATTGGACATCTCCCCCAGGATGTTCTCAAGGTACTGCAAACAACAGTCCAAATGTGAACTCATGTTTTCCCTCAGTCCTGCTCTTCTCTGTATCGCCTGTCATGGTCAGTGGTACCACTGTCTACCCAGTTACCCATGATGGAAACCTGGCAGTAATCCTAGCTTTTTCTCCCTTGCTTTCACTCTCCAGAATTTCCCATTCTTTAGCCACTTTTCTGTTAATCTCCTTTCCATCTGCTCTGTCCTGTGTCAGTTCAGGCCCTCATCATCTCTCATCTGAACCATTTTAGGAGTCTCCTTACTATTGGTTTTGTTGGTTTTCTGGTTAATCTTCTATGTTGCTGCCACTTTTTTTTAAATCATGAAGACATTTTTTAAAACCATTTTTTGTAAAGTAAATATTGTATATCTTTGATTGTAAATCTGAGAGTACATAAATGGTCAGGTGAGTAAAAATATTACCTAAATAAAATAGGTTATCATACGTACACATAAACTTCTTCAGAATAGGGAGTATATCTTATATTCCTTTTGTGTCTTCTTTATGTGCTAGATTATTGGCACAGTAAGTACATCTTAGTTGAATGAAATGGAAAGTATGTGCAGCTTCAAATTTCATGTTAAAAGGTTTCATGTACAGTATTTGTATTATATCTTATATAAATTGTTGGATTCTTATTTATCTTATCTTTTCTATACATTTTTAGGCACCTCAAATGACATAATGCTTAGTTAGTACAGTGTGCTATATAGAGATAACTCTATAAATAGATATTTCATGAATTCCATACTTTTTAGAAAAATTATTTTTTTCTGATGAGAGACTATTTCTAGATTTTCTAATTCCTGTGCTTTATGTTTTTAATATGTTCTATATTCAGAGTTCCTTTACTACTTTTTGCTATTATATTTTTTAATGTAATGTTAATGTTTATCAAAGGGATACTTGTACATAATTTAAAGAGTAAAATAAGACTACAAGACTTAAAATGAAAAGCAATAATCTTTTGCCCCAATCCTCTCTCCTGAATTCCACTCTGCAAAAGCAGCCTTTTTCAATCAGTGTTCCTCATCCAGAACGTAAATTGCGTTACTATTTCCTTAATTACCTCCTGGATGGTTTAAAACTAGTAATACTTAAAAAGCATAGGAAAGAAGGTAATTCATTACATAAAGTGGATGCCTTAGGGCATTAAGGCTTCATTCTCTTACAGAACCTTGCTGAGAAACACTCTTGTAGAGTGACTAGACTCTTCAGCTCTTTATTTATTTTTTTGTTCAACTCTTTTTCACCTCTAGGTTTTTAAATAACCTGCTTACTTATACAGCTATCTCCCCATCCTTCCACAGTTTTAGCTACTATTTACCAATTTCCTATTATAGAAGATGAGAGTTTAGGTTTGTTACACAAGCCTCCACCTTTAAACACTGCACTTTCCTCACCTCTTATCTGCAGATTAGTTCTATGTTAATTTTTAGTTAAATCATTATTTAGTGTTTACATCATTTAAGTATATGCATAATATGTATAGGTGACCAGGTATATTGTGCTATTTCTTTGTTATATAATTTTTTGTTTTTTTCCTAGAGTTTATAATTACCTTAGTTATTTATTTATTTTTTTAAGATTTTATTTATTTATTTGTCAGATTGAGAGAGCACACAAGCAGGGGAGCAGCAGGCAGGGGGAGAAGCAGGCTCCCTGCTGAGCAAGGAGTCTGATGTTGGACTCGATCCCAGATCCCTGGGATCATGACCTGAGCCAAAGGCAGACGCTTAACCGACTAAGCCACCCAGGCGCCCCTACCTTAGTTCTTCTATATATCTACCTTTTATGTATCTTTATGAATGTATGTTTTATATCTTTTTGATGTATCTTTTAAAATGTATATATTTTAAGATTTTATTTAAGTAATCTCTATCCCCAACATGAGGCTCAAACCTACAACCCGGAGATCAAGAGCTAGCTGCACCCTCCACTTAATGAGCCAGCCAGGCGCCCTGTCCTTTATATCTTTAATTTATTAACAACCCTTCAGACAAGATATGTAAATCCCCTTTTGGTAGATTTAAAATGTCTGTTGTTTGTTTTGCAACATCTTTCCTGTAATTGCTTGTCACCCTGCATCCATCTTCATTCATTGCTCTCTAGGCCTGTTGTTGCACAGCTTTCTTTGAGGTGTGTCCTTGTATGATCATCTGTGCATTGCATTTGTCTCTCCCTGTGTTGCATAGCCTGTTTCTGACTTCAGCCCTTCCTCTTTCTTGTTGTCTCCCTCATGTTGATAGAGTACATATTCTAGTGGGCCCCTGAAAAAGACTAAAGGGGAGGGAACATTTCTGGATTCTTGCCTGTCTAGACATGTTTTTTAAAATTTTTCCCTCAAACGTGATTGATAGCTTAGCTAAATATAGAATTCTGGGTTGTAAATAATTTACTTTTAGAATTTTGGAGGCATGATTCCATTGTTTTCCACCTTCTAGTGTTGCTACTGAGAAGTCCAATGACAGATATGATAACCAGTCCTTTGTATGTGACCTGCTATTGCTCTCTGGAAGCTTTTGTATTTATTCACTAAGTCTGTAATAAGCTTATTTTTTGTGGCAGGCATTGCTCAAGATACTTTGAATATATTGGTGAACAAAAATACAAGACATGTACCCTCGTGAAGCGTAATTTCTTGGAGGGAGGAGTTGTTCCAGATGGTAAACAATATAATAAATACATTATACGAAAAGTTAGAAGGTTGTAAAGTAAACGAATGCCTTAGAATAGAGAAAAAGAGCAGGATGGGATGGGGAGGCCAGGAGTGTAGGGGAAAGGTGGGGGCTGCAGTTACAGCCTGAAATGGGTTGATCTTTCTGTAAACCACTCTGGTATTCTGAAATTTCACAATGATGTGGCTTGATAAGGATTTTTCATTCATTTTGTTGGGCCCTAACTGGGCCCTTTCCACCTGGAGATCATATCCTTCAGTTCTGAGGTATTTTATTTGACAGTTTCTTCCTTTTTGTCTTCCTACAGTTTTTTTCTGGACTTATCATTTGAATATTAGACCTCTTCAGATTAAATTTCTAATCTTTCCTTACTTTCTTTCCCTTTTTGTTTTACTTTCTAGGATATTTTCTCAAGTTTATTTTCCAATGCCTTCACTTCATTAAAAAAAATCTTTTTATTTTAGAGCGGTTTTAGATTTATAGGATTATTGGGAAGATAGTCCAGAGAGTTCCCATTAACCCCATACCCAATTTCCCTATTATTACACCTTACATTAATATGGTACACTTATCATGATTAATGAACCAGTATTGATATATTAGTATTAACCAAAGTCCATACTTTATTCACATTTCTTCAATTTTTCCCTAATATGTTCTGATCTAGGAGTCCATCCAGGATACCACATTACCCTGATTAGTCTTTTTTTTTTTTTATTTTTTAAGATTTTATTTAGAGAGAGAGAGAGAGAGAACGAGCAGGGAGAGGGGGGTCCAAGGGAGAAGCAGACTCCCTGCGGAGCAGGGAGTCCAATGCAGGACTGGATCCCAGGACCCCAGGATCATGACCTGAGCCGAAAGGCAGACACTCAACCGACAGCCACCCAGGCACCCTACCCTGATTAGTATTAGTCTTGTCTCCTTTGGTTCCCCTTGGTTGTGACAGTTTCTCAGATGTTCTGTTTTTGATCTTCTTGAGAGTTTTGAGAATTACTAGTACATTATTTAGCAGAATGTCAGTTGTGGTTTTTCTGATATTTTTCTCATAATTAGATTGGGCTAATGTGTTTTAGGAAGAAGACAACAGAGATAAAGTGCCATTGTCATCACATCATATCAAGGGTACATACTATCAACATGACTTACCACTGTTGTTTTCTTTTATCCACTGGCTTGAGGTAGAGTTTGTCAGGTTTCTCCACTGTGAAGTTATTTTTTCTCCCTTTCTATACTGTACTCTTTTTTTTTTTTTT
>NC_138375.1:86212687-86272703 GCF_054177405.1 Leptonychotes weddellii | reverse complement strand
TCAATATGAACTCATTTTTTTTAATGCTTTGGGTAATAAGCCAGTACTGGTTTATATATTTTATTGTTCAGATTGTTCCAGCTTTGGCCTTTGGGAGCTCTTTCAGTTGACTTCTGTATCCTTTTAACATACCTCCTTCATTGTATGTGTGTATACATCCATGCGTGCATGTGTACATGCACTTTATTTCTGGGATTACATGATGCTCCATGCTCATCTTGTATATTTTCTGCCCCAAAATGGAGCCTTGGTTCCTTTTGTTGGAGAAACCATGCTCTGGGTGCTAAGTATGATTGTTGTCCCTGGGATGTCTTGCTTCTAGGCCCTCTCAGCTAACAGAGCAAGATATATATGTGTTTATACTAATACCTATAAATATTTCACATAAAAAATTAGCACAGATGTGTAACCATCTCTGTCCGTATTAAGCTACCCATGAGTTTATACCGATGTCTCCAATTCAAATCCATTACCATATGGATCATTTTAGCTTCCTTCCCTTTTGCTTATCTAACCTTCCCTTCCAACAGCGAGAAACCTGGCTCCCATCATTAGCCATCCATTTACTTTTTAATTCTAGTTCAATCCAGTATACATGTATAATGGTTCCAAAATTGTTAACCCATACCCCCATGGGAAACAGTTTTATCAACTAGAGCACAATGCTTGTGTTCCTTTTGCCTTCAGCCTTACAGATTCACTCATTTCCAAAGGTAGCACTGTATTTCTCCACCCCTTTCAGTAAGGTTGTTTTATATATTTGTAATAAATGTAGCCTCTTTTTTCACATTCTGCATTCCATTCTGAGATCACCCAACCTTCTAAATAATTTTTTAAAATTTGCATACATTGAGGTTTATTCTTTGTGCTATAATGTGAGAAATGCTTTTAATGTCTTGTATTCACCACTATAATATCATACAAAATAGTTTCACCACCCTAAAAAATCCACTGTGCTTTACCTGTTAATCTATCCCCTACCCTAAACCACCAGCAATCACTTATGTGTTTACTCTCTTTGTAGTATTGCCTTTTCCAGAATGTCATACAATTAGAATGGTACGGTATGTAGAGGTTTTTTGTTTTTTTTTTTTTTAGATAGTGAGTGAGCAGCTGGGGAAGGGCTGAGGGAATCTTAAGCAGGCTCCATGCCCAGCACAGCGCCCAATGCAGGGCTCAGTGTCATGACCCTGAGATCACGACCTGAGCCAAAATTAAGAGTCAGATGCTTAACCGACTGAGCCACTCAGGTGTCCCATGTACAGTGTGTAGATTTAAAAAAAAAATTTTTTTTAAAGATTTTTATTTGAGAGAGAGAGAGCATAAGCGGGGGGTGGAGAAGGGGCAGAGGGAGAAGGAGAAGCAGACTCTGCTGAGCAGGGAGCCCAGCTCGGGGCTTGATTCCAGGACCCTGAGGATCATGACCTGAGCCGAAGGCAGACATTTAACTGACTGAGCCACCCAGGTGCCCCCAGTGTGTAGATTTTTAAAGACGGGCTTCTTTTAGCTAGCAATACATACTTAAGACTCACCCATGCCTTTTTGTGGCTTGTTAGCTCATTTCTTTGTATCATTGAATAGTATTCCATTGCATGAATGTATCACAGTTATTTGTCCATTCACTTATTGAAGGTCATTTTGAATACTTCCAAATTTTGGCCCTTATAAATAAAGCTGTTATAAACATTCACATTTAAGTTCATGTGTGGACATAAATCTTTAAATCAGTTGGGTAAATATGTAGTAGTATGATTGCTGGATCATATAGTAAGACTATAGTTTTATAAGAGACAAACTGTTTTCCAAAGTGGGTGTACCATTTTGCATTCCCACCAGGAGTAAATAGAGTTCCTGCTGATCCACACCCTTGCAGCATCTGATATTGTCAGTTATTTGGATTTTAGCCATTGTAATTGATGTAAAATGGTATCTCATTGTTTTAATCTAGTCCCTAAAGACAAATGATGTTGAGCATTTCATCATATGTTTATTTGCTAACTGTGTATCTTCTTTGGTGAGGTGTCTGCTTGGAACTTTTGCCCATTTAATTGGATTGTTGGTTTTCTAATTATTTAACGTTAGGAGTTTTTTGTAGACTTTGGATGCAAGTCCTTTATCAGATATTATTTTCCAGGATGTGGCTTGTCCTCTCATTCTCTTACAGTGTCCTTTTCAGAGCAGATGTTTTTAATTTTAATAAGATCCAGCTTAATCATTTTTTGATTGGATCATGCCATTGTTATATTTAAAAACTCATCATCAAACCCAAGGTTATGTAGATTTTCTCTTATGTTTTCCTCAAGAAGTGTTATAATATTGCATTTTACATTTAGATCTGTTATCCATTTTAAATACATTTAGGTCTATTATCCATTTTAAAAACATCCAGGTGTAAAGTCTGTATCTAGGTTCATGTTTTTGCATAGGAATGTCCAGTTTTCTCAGCACCACTTGTTGAAAAGACTAGCCTTTCTCTTTTGAATTGCCTTTGCCCCTTTGTCAAAGATACATTGACTATATTTGTGTGGGTCTATTTCCAGGCTCTCTATTCTTTTCCATTGATCTAGATGTCTGTTCTTTTGCCAGTACTCTATTACCTTGATTATTGTAGCCTTCTAAATCTTAAAATCAGAAAGAGTGAGTTGTCCCAATTTGTTCTTCTTTTTCAGCATTATGTTGGCTATTCTATGTCCTCTTTTTTTCCATATACACTTCAGAATTATGAGTTTCCTGAGTCCTACAAAATAGCTTGCTGGCATCTTGATTGGGTTTGCATTGAGAACTGACATCTTAACAATATTGAGTCTACCTATCCCTGAAAATGGAATATATCTCCATTTATTTAGATCTTCTTTGATTTTTTTTATCAGTATTTTGTAGCTTTCCATATATAGGTCCTGTATATATTTTATTAAATTTATACCTAAGTATTTAATTTTTTCAGGTGCTATCATAAGTGGCATTTTTAAAATTCCAAATTCCAGTTGTTCTTTGCTCATATATAGGAATGCATTTGATTTTTGTTTATTAACCTTGTAACCTATGTCCATGCTGTATACTACTCTATTTCGGGAGGTTAGTGTTTGGGGATTTTCTACATTGAAAATCATGTCATTGCAAATAGAGACAGTTTTATTTCTTCCTTTCCAAATGGTGTACTTTTTATTCCCCTTTCTTGTTGCACTAGGAGGGTTTTCAGTACTATGTTGAATAGGAGTTGTGAGAGAAGATACCTTTCCTTGATCCCAGTCTTTGGTGGGAACGCATCCAGTTTCTCATCATAATGTATGTTAGCTGTAGGTATTTTGTAAATATTCTTCATCAAATTGAAAAAGTTCTCCTCTGCTCATAATTTGCTTAGAGTTTTTATCATGAGTAGGTATTGGGTTTTGTCAGATGCTTTTTTTTTTTTGCATCAATCGATATGATTATATGATAATTCTTCTTTAGCCTGTTGATATGGTAGATTATATTGATTAATTTTCAAAGGTTGAACCAACCTTGCATACCTGGATAAATCCCACTTGGTTGTCATGTATAATTCTTTTTATACATTGTTGGATTCTACTTGCTAATATTTTGTTGAGGATTTTTTTTTTTTTAAAGATTTTATTTATTTATTTGTGAGAGAGAGAATGAGAGAGAGCACATGAGAGGGGGGAGGGTCAGAGGGAGAAGCAGACTCCCTGCCGAGCAGGGAGCCTGATGCGGGACTCGATCCAGGGACTCCGGGATCATGACCTGAGCCGAAGGCAGTCGCTTAACCAACTGAGCCACCCAGGCGCCCATGTTGAGGATTTTTATGTCTGTGTTCATGAGCAGTATTGGTTTGTAGTTTGCCTTTCTTGTAATGTCTTTATTTGGTTTTGGTATTAGAGTAATGCTTGTCTTATAAAGTGAATGAGGAAGGGTTCCCTCTGCTACCTTTTTCTGAAAGAGATTATGAAATATCATTTCTTCCTTCCTTAAATGTTTGGTAAAATTAATCAGTGAAGCCACCTGGATCTGGTGATTTGTTTTGTGGAAGGTTACTAATCATTGGTTCCATTTCATTAATAGATACAGGGCTGTTTCGGTCATCTGTTTCTTCTTGTGTGAGTTTTGGTAGCTTCTGTCTTCTAAGGAACTGGTTCATTTCATCTGATTATCAAGTTTTGGGGCATAGAGTTGTTAATAATATTCCTTTATTTTCCTTTAGTGTCCATAGCATCAGTAGTTATATTCCCCCTTTCTTTCTGATATTGGTAATTTGTGTTTCTCTCTTTTCTTGATTAGCCTAGTTTATTAATTTTATTGATTTTTTTTCAAAGAAAAGAGTTTTTGGCTTAAATGTTTGTTTGTTTCTTTCTGTTGGTCTATTGTTTTCCTGTTTTTAATCTCATTTGTTTCTGTTCAATTCTTTGTCATCTTTGCTTCTGCTTGTTTTGCTCTTCTTGCTCTCCTTTTTCTAGTTTCCCAGGAGGGAAACTTAGATGATTGACTTTTAGATCTTTCTTTTTTTAACCTATGCACTTAAGTTATAAATGCCCCTCTAAGCACTGCTTTCACTGCATCCAACAAGCTTCACTTGAATTTGAGATTTTTGCTATCACTTTCCATGATGACTTTTCCTCCCTCCATATGTTCTTTATTTATGGCTTCCCATTCCTGTGTCATAGTTGCACTGTTACTTTTCTGAGAATATTAATTAGTTTCTTTGAAGTTTTCTTCTGTTTCCTGCATTGTCTCTTTCTCCAAGTTCCTTCTGTTTGTTTTGATGTCTATGTTTTTGTGTACTATTGTATATGTATGGTATAACCACAATTTAAAGATGGAAGTAAAAGAAGTAATGTGCTTTGTTAAATTAGGATGACATACCACTGTTACTGAAAATTGTTCTGAAGTTTACCTGTTGCCAGCATAATTACTGTTCCTTTTAAGATGACCTTTTCCTAAGGGTGCTCAACCTTTGAAGTACAAAAGTTTCACTATAGAGTGGCCACTTGTGAATTCCTCCTTATTTAAGTTGCTTGGTATAATGAATTACCTGTATTTGTTGAGTTGTGTTTTTCATCAATTATAGAAAAATTCCTAGCATTATCTTTTCAAGCATACTTGTTTCATGCTCTCTATCTTCTGTATGGGACTCCATTCTCATGATGGATGATTTCTGCCATCCATGTCTCTTAACCTGTTATATTTTCCCCTTTCTTGTCTCTCTGGGCTGCATTTTAGGTTATTTCTTCAGTTAGGTTTTCCAGTTCATTCAGTTCTTTCTTAGCTGTGTCTAATCTGTTTAACTCATCTTTAAAGTATCCTTATTTTTTTTTCTGGACCTCAAGTGTTTTCAGTTCATGGCAGCTATCTTGTAAAACCCTCTCATTTGTTCATTGTCTTTTATTCCTCACTTCCTACTCTATTCTTCACCCCAGGCAACTGTTCAGATGTGCTTCGTAATGTGTATCTTTTTGTTTGTATGTATATATTGCAACATTTGTATTGTTTTATTGTGTTTTACAAAAGTAACAGTATGGAACAGGTTGGAAATTTTTTTTTTTTAAAGATCTTTCACTAAAGACAGTGTGAGGAACATTGCTGTAGAGTGTTCCACTTTCTGGGTTTAGCTAGTTGCTTTGTTTTGATGTCACCTAACTTGTCCCTTTATGCCTGAATTTCCTGTAAATACACAGTTCTAAAAGCTTGATTAGATTCAGGTTCAGTTTTTCAGGGCAGGAATACATTATATGTGATGTTGTATCTTCTACACCAGGCACATAATGTTTGGTTCTTCCACATTTATTGATGGTGAAATTGATCAGTAGAAGTCAGATGTGTTTGCCTGTTCCCACCATTATAAAGTTACGCTCCAACCTTTCATCTAACACTTTTAGAATATATTGATAACCATTGCCTAGTCTGTTAATTGCATTAAGGATTTCCAAGAGATAATTATTAAAATTTTAATAATAAAAAATAAAATTTTAATAATCCATCTGTGTTTATTAATTGGAATTCTTATCTAAAAAACTTTCCCTCAGCAGCTACTTTATTATTCTAAAGTACATTTTGTAAATAAAGGGGAGGATAAATTATTGGCTCTTTTCCCGCAGTGTATCAACTTTCAGAGTAATGAGTTTGTGCCCTGGCAACCCTCTAATGAGTGGTGGTATTTGTTTTTGTTTTTAGTATCATTATGATCTCTTGGTTTTTTATCTATTTGATTTGTGTGCAGTCCTTTGCAGCCTTCATTCATTTGATGTTTGGTTGTCCCATTTAAGACAGTAGGAGCCCCCCTTCAACTAGGCTCCTCTGTCCTTTTGATTTTATCCCTTTAGTTACCGATAGATTCCTTTAAGGAGTCTCAGGCTCATTTGTGGAGTTCTTGAGACAGATCAGAGGTTTATCTACTTTATTCATAAAACTAACTTTTTTGTACCTCTCTTGTATGTTCATTTTCTATTTCTTTAACTCCTGCTCTTAGTTTATTAGTCTTTAATCTTCTGTTCTGAATATAAGCATCTAAAGCTCTAAGCATTTGAAGTACCACTTCTGCTGAATCCCACAAGTGTTTGTATGAAGTATTTTTACTTGTATGTAGTATATTTTATATTATTGTATTATATATTTATATTTGGTATATGGTACTTATAACTATTTTTAGCTTTCAATTGTGAATTCTTCTTTGACTTATGTAACTTAAGTAACATGAGTTACTTAGGTAAGTCTTTTAAAATTTACAGTAGTGTATGTATGTATGTAATGTTGTTAGAGTTGGTTTTCATGTCATTTTGTATATAAGGAGGCAATTTTCCTAATTAAATTGTAGATTCCTCAAAGCAATATATTTATGTCTTTTTCCTGACTATGTTTCTTGGTATTCAGTAGATGGCGTAATATTTATATGTTAGAGAATTAAATGAACTATCATAACTTTTTATTTTCTAGGCATATAAGGATTAAACTCTGAATAAGTCTACAAGTAGGATGGACAGTTATTTTAAAGCAGCAGTCAGTGACTTGGACAAACTCCTTGATGATTTTGAACAGAATCCAGGTTTGTTGGTTTTTAATTTTTGCTGCTAATGGAATTTTTAAGTGTCTGTGATTCAGTTATCCCGGATATAGAGTACTCTTAGCAAAATTTGGTTTCAGTTTTGGTCACATGGTTATATTGTGTAAGTTCACATTTCATTATAATATACTAGCCTATTCTTATACTGAATAGAACCAATAGCCAGAAATAGAAGTAAGGAAACTAGAAGTTTTCTCTACAGATACAAATTTAACTAAAAGAAAGACCTTTAAAATCAACATGAGCCAGCTAAAAGCAACTTGAAAACTTTACATGAATTGGTATTTCATTAATATGAGAGATGTTTTACTCAGCTGATAATGAAGACTAGGAAACTAGAGCGAGAGAACCAAGAAGTTAGATTGTTTTTCAGCTCTTCCTCAGTCTGGTTTTTATAATGCAACTGAGTTATTTTAGGTGGAATTTTTATTACATTGTGACATCTACACTGAAAAGTAAAAACCCTAAGTAGTTTAAATCTAAATAAAAATACTTTTGGAGGTTATCATTTTGTAAGAGAGTAGCCTATTTCTGATCTAAACAAAAGTTTAGTTAGTTTAGGAGTCTTAAAAAACATATTTGTGATAATTTTGCTTTGGCTTTCCTGAATAACATTGTATCTCTATTTTAATTAGATGAACAGGATTATCTCCAGGATGAGCAAAACACATTTGATTCTAACCACTGTTCAGTTTCTTCAGAGTTGGCTTCCTCACAACTGACTTCACTGCTACCAAAGGATCAACAATACATTAATTGTTGTGCTTCATCAGAAACATGCTATGAAACAAATCAGATTTCCCTGAACAAAACGCTTGAGGGACTAACTTCCATACAAAATGAAAAAAATGTAACAGGACTTGATCTCCTTTCTTCTGTGGATGGTGGCACTTCAGATGAAATCCAGCCTCTCTATATGGGACGATGTAGTAAACCTGTCTGTGATCTGATAAGCGACATGGGTAACTTAGTTCATGTAACTAATAGTGAAGAAGATATTAAACAGTTATTGCCAGATGATTTTAGGTCTAGTGCAGATTCTTTGATTGGATTGGATTTATCTTCAGTGTCAGAAACTCTTTGTGCTTCCTCAACAGACCGTGGTAATAATACTGTCAGAGAGGAACAGAATGATGTCAACTCTGAATTACAAAACAGAGAAATTAGTGGAGCTGAAGAATTGGGTATAAAAGTAGATACAACACCTTCAGATTCATGTAATTACAGTGTAAAAGAGAATTTAAAGGATCAAAAGATCTCTAATCAGTTAGAACCAGTTGTTGATTTTAACATGCCATCTGATTTGACTCAACAAAGTTCCGAAATGTTTGATGCCAAAGACAGCCTACAACACAAGGACCAGCCATGTGAGTTACTGAAAGCCGATAAATGTTTGGTAAAAGAGGAAGTAGATGTGGCAGTCATAGCTGCCACAGAATGTTTAGAAGAAGGAGACCACACAAGTGCTTTGCCTTGCAATTTTCCAAAAAA
Source organism: Leptonychotes weddellii (assembly GCF_054177405.1). NCBI lineage: Eukaryota > Metazoa > Chordata > Mammalia > Carnivora > Phocidae > Leptonychotes > Leptonychotes weddellii. Next base: position 86,264,161 of record NC_138375.1, on the reverse strand, counting down.
TGAAGATTTATACTTAAATAATTCAAATGCAAAAGATGAAAATTTCAAATTACCTGACTTTTCCTTTCAGGAAGATAGGACTGCTATAGTTATAAAACAGTCTGCAAAAGAAGGCTCAAGAGATGTAGATCTTAAAGATAATCAAGATGTAATTCAAGATTCCTCTCCAAGTCCACATGTTTCAGGTGAAGAGATGTACTCCTCACTGCCCTGTCTTCCAGTACCTGGGTCTTTGTGTGGATCATTAATTGAAAGTAAAGCACATGGTGATTGTTTACCACAGAATGAACGTAAAGATAACATACAAGATGCAGTGCCAGTGCATGAAGAAATACAGAAGAGTGTTATTCTGGGTGGGGAACCATTGGAGGAGACTGATCTTTCGAAACAAGAAAAATGTAAAAACATAATTGAACAGGTGGGAAATGGAAAGGTAGAGTCCAACCAAATGGTAATCAGAGTTGAGTCTTTGGATCACCCTGGTAACACAAACTCTTCTGTAGCTACAGAATCTCAGATGGAGCTTTCTGGTGCTAATGCCCCAGTGTTTCCTGATCATTGTGAAGGTATCTCTTTTTCAAGCAATGATATTGATGGGCAAGACTTAGATTACTTTAATATTGATGAGGGCATGAAAAGTGGTGCACTAATTAGTGATGCTGAACTTGATGCCTTTCTGACTGAACAGTATCTTCAGACTAGTAACATAAAATCGTTTGAAGAAAGTGTAAATGACTCAAAATCTCAAATGAATCAGATAGACACGAAAGGCCTAGATGATGGGAGCATCAATAATATGTATTTCAACGCTGAAACAGGCGCTACTGGAGAAAGTCCTAGCATTAATATGATTTGTGAAACAGTTGATAAACAGAATACAACAGAAAATGGTGGCCTGTCTTTAGGGGAAAAAAGTACAATTCCAGTTGAACAAGGGTTATCTAACAGTAAATCTGAGATTACGAATGACTTATCAGTCTCTGATATTAACAGTCAATCTGTTCATGTTGGAGGGGCCAGACCAAAGCAGTTGTTTAGCATTCCATCAAGACCAAGGAGTTCAAAGGAACCAAATAAGCCAGATGTTCCAAATACGCCTGAAAGTGAGCCCAGCATAGCAAATACGATTGTTCCAACCACTTGTACTACCGATTCTACAATTGATCCTCAGGTTAGCTTCAACTCTAATTACATTGATATAGAAAGTAATTTTGAAGGTGGATCCACTTTTGTAACTGTGAATGAAGAATCTGTACCTGTAAACACTTGCAAAGAAGGCCTGGTTTTGGGCCAGAAACAACCTACTTGGGTTCCTGATTCAGAAGCTCCAAACTGTATGAACTGCCAAGTCAAATTTACTTTTACAAAACGGCGACACCACTGCCGAGCATGTGGGAAAGTAAGTTTAAAAGTCTTTGTCTTTTATTCTTTCGAGACATTTTAAGTGAAAGTGAAATTTAATGTGACAAAAAAGCTGATTAATAGATAAAAGTTTTGGATAGTTTAAAATCATTTTTCACTTACATGGAAATATATAAAGCACTGTCATTTTATAGATTGCTTGAGGGTGACTAAATGTCACCTTGTCATGAGTATGATGTACTGGGAAATGAGGAATGCTAATTACTAGTTTTTGTGAAATCTAAGAATATGTCTTTCTCTCTCTAACATTAACACATGAGATGTCCCAAATTCAGTAATATACCCCTGTATCATTGAATTAATTTCAAGACCACTCTGCAGTTAGTATTATAGTCTATATCTAGGGAAACGTTGGGGGGTGGGAAGCAAATTGGCTGCCACAGGTTCAGAATGCTGAAGCTGACCTTGTTTGCATTCTGACTGCCTTGTCTATAAACTCTTAAGGGTTGCCTATAGAAATAACACTGCATTTTTTATTCAGCATTTTTTAGTATTATGTTGGTCTCAGATCAACCCTCCTCTCTTTTAGAAAAATAATAACATTCTACTTTTAAAAGTTTTAAGTAAAGGACCACAGAAAACTTTTTAAATTATAAACCTATTCATTAAAGAAAATTTTTGTTCTTTTCCAATTAGCAGAATTGATTTAAAGGAATTCTCCTTGTCAGAGACACGATTTTAAATTGCAGAAACCTCATTGAAGTAAAACAAATAATCATTTTAATAACTGCCTGTGATTATAGTGATCAGAAAAATTATATAATCAGAAAAATGGTGTTTGGTTAATTAGATTTTTGGCTCCTCTCCCCCTGCCTTCCATAGGTATAAACGTGCTTGACACAAAACCAAATTTGATATTTTATTCTTTATAGGTATTTTGTGGTGTCTGTTGTAATAGGAAGTGTAAACTACAATATCTAGAAAAGGAAGCAAGAGTATGTGTAGTCTGCTTTGAGACTATTAGTAAAGGTGAGTATTAACCTGACATATTTTCTTCCAGTAATTGAATATATCTTAAAAACAATTGGATTGTGACAAAGATAAACTTCTTTATTTTCTTAAGGCGAGGACCTAGTGTTGATTTATCTGGCTTAGGTGGGACATCCCACGGCTTGGTTTCTCTTCTTTTTGTTCTACTCTCACAATTAATACTACCAATCTGGAAAGGAAGCATTCAGTTTCTGGAGTGGCAGTTCATTAACTTTTAACAGGTACCAAGTCCCTAAATGCTGCATTTCATCTGCCTATTTGTTTTGTCATCATCATTGTCATCTTTCATCCTAATCTAAACATTTATAGAATACTTAACAATAAGTAGAATTCAGTGTTATAAATTAATAGCATAAGGCAAGATAATAGTTCCCACCTTTTTGGAAATTACACCCTAAGATGGGAATACAAAATAAGGTAATAATATTTATGAATTTATAGATAAGTTCATATCTGTCACAGTATTGGCACATTTTTGTCTCATACATTTTTTTCCCTTCTCAATTTTAGAATTTTGTTTGTATGTATTTCCCATTGTTTCTGGCTCCCTAGCTTAGCTACTACCGTTATCAGCAATTATCTTGGTGGTCTTATTTGTGTTCTCACAGAGTGTGTGTGTGTGTGTATGTGCATTGTATTGTGTGTGGTTTTTTTTTTTTTCCCTCAAATACACATTTGCTCTTCTTGGCATTTTCCCAAAGATTTGTTGACAGTTTAATTCCCAGCAAATAGTACTTGGGACTTTTCAGTACTCGACCTGTATATTAGCTCAGGTATTGCTTCCTGTTAGCCAGGAGAATAAATACCTGATAATAATTTGTTTTTCTCTTTTGAATGAAGATAACTTTTTTCAGCAATTCTCCAAAAAGCTCTGATGTGAGTCTATTAGCCTGAGGTAAGCTGCTTTTCTCCCTGCTGTTGACCTCTGCTCTGGAAGATAATAGAGTGTAAACTTTTTATATTTCCATCTTACCAACATTGTTTATGAAGAGGTTAGTTTAAGACTCTATAGTTGTTTTGTTTTTTCCTGTGCTATTTCAGTAGCCTAGAAGCCTGCTGGAGCTGTTAGCCAGACAACCTGCTGGAATTCAGAAATATGAGAGCAAGTTCCCATAATAATTCTCTCTCCCCACTTGAAAAATAAATAGCCATGAAGATCTGAAACATTATTTGAGTTGACAGGTCAGATTTTTGGGTGAACATTAAAACATTTTGACTGTAAGTTTCCAGGAGAGGAGAAGATACAGTCATTAAAGAGACTCAATAGGATGTTGAGATCATGCTTTGGTTTATCAAAGAAAATACCTTGAAATGAATATGGTTATCTAGTTATCTGTTTTATTTATAATGTTATGATATAGCATGTATTTGCACTTATGGTTCTGTGTAACACTAATTTATATACCACAAAAAAACAAATACAAGTTATTTTAATATCAACCTTAGGGTTGAAGATGGTAGAAGTGATCATTTAAAATAATGTTATTAGGGGCGCCTGGGTGACTCAGTCGTTAAGTGTCTGCCTTCGGCTCAGGTCATGATCCCAGAGTCCTGGGATCGAGCCCCGCATTGGGCTCCCTGCTCAGCAGGAAGCCTGCTTCTCCCTCTCCCACTCCCCCTGCTTGTGTTCCCTCTCTCACTGTCTCTCTGTCAAATAAATAAATAAAATCTTAAAAAAATAAAATAAAATAATGTTATTAAATAAGATGAGAAAGATGGCACAGGGTTGTAAGACAAATTCCATGAGGGATTAAAAGAAAAGATAGTTTAATTAGAGATTATAGATAATGAGGAAGTTGTGCTGAGACTGTATAAGTTTCAGGGAAGCCTGCATGTGAGTGCCATTAGGTAGATTTGGGGCAAGTTGGACATTACTCAAAACCTGGAGTAAGATGTATGGATTTTATTTGGTGAGTTGAAGCCATTTCATGAGAGTGCTATCATTCAGTGGCACTTGAGGAGGATTACTTTAGCAGTGGTGACATTTATAGTAGATTGGTTTGGAGAAATGATGAGGGGAGAGCTACCAGTGCTGTTCCATGTCACTTGGATGAAAAATCATTCAGCAATATTCAAGCAGTCTTTTGCATTTTGGAGCTCCAGTTGTGAACAGAATATACTCCTGTTCTCATGGAGTTTATTATTTCATGGAGCTTAGGAATGTGGGGAGAGGTGTACAGTAAGCGAAGAGAATATCAGATGGTGATAATATCCTAAATTAAAGTAAGAGAGTGTAAGAGGGATAGATAGTAACAGATTGGTGGCAAGAGGTAGTATTTTTTTTTTAAAGATTTTATTTATTTATTTGACAGAGAGAGAGAGAGTGAGAGCAGGAACACAAGCAGGGGGAGTGGGAGAGGGAGGAGTAGGCCTCCCGCTGAGCAGGGGGCCTGATGTGAGGCTCTATCTCAGGACCCTGGGATCATGACCTGAGCTGAAGGCAGACGCTTAACCGACTGAGCCACCCAGGTGCCCCAAGAGGTAGTATTTTTTAATGATAGGCAGAGTTAGGCTTTATGATAATCTGACATGTGGGCAGAGACTTGAAGTGAGAGAATAAAGCTATGTGAGTATTTATAGGAAGAACAGTCCAAGCGGAGAGAACAGTAAGAGCAAAGACTACACTAGGAGAGTGCTTGCTTGACTTGGTGAAGAACCAGGAAGCCTGGATGGCTGGATCATAATGAACAAGTGGGATAGTAGTGAGAGATGAGGTCAGAGAGAGAGCTAAGTAGGAAGGCAGAGGAGGTAGTAAGATTTGTAGGGATTTGTGAACCACTGTAAAAACTGAAATCTTCACTCTACTTGGGAAGCCATTAAAAGATTTTAAACAGGAATGATGTGATAGGATTTATGTCTTAAAGGAATCACTCTGAACTGTGTTGAAAATATACTATAGGGGTACAAGGATAAAAACAGAGACAGTCATATTAAATAAAGTCATATTTTCTTTAGTAGATAAACATATGCCAAATATAATATTGAAATAACTAATTGGTAGCTTGTATTGAAGTAGAGTGCTGCCAACTGGAGTAAGGACATTATCTTTGCCAAGTGCCACTTCTTTTTCTTGCTTACCCACTGATTTCTTTCTCCTCACAACTTGAAAAATAGATAATTTATAATAATTTACTTTGAAGTTCAAAAGTATTTTAATATTTTAATATTTGTTCCCCTTTCTAGCTCAGGCGTTTGAAAGGATGATGAGTCCAACTGGTTCTAATCTTAAATCTAATCATTCTGATGAAAGTGCCACAATCCAGCCTCTTCAGGAGACTCAAACATCCGGTATACCTTCACCTACAACTTTACCGATCTCAGCACTTAAACAACCAAATGTTGAAGGTAACTAGAAAAAAATGCTGTGTCTTAGACTAAAGATAATTTTTTAATGGAATTTCTAGTTTGATAAGGTTTAGTGAGGACAGAGAGACAGACTAGATATCAGAGGAGTTTGGTACAGGGAACTGGTATGTGTGTGTTAGAAGGTTGGAAGAGCAAAAGGGGCATACTCAAGTGACTCAGAGATTACTAACTACAGGAAGCAACCACTATTCCTAGGGTTGGAATAATGAAATGTGAAAGGCAATATTCTAGAACTCAGTTCAGGAGTACTGAGAAGTGTTTGGTTCTCAGACCTGGGATTCAGGGTGTGACTGGTGTTGTGATTTCTGGGAGAACACCATATAGCAAATGCTGGAACCATCAGGGGGCTTCACAGGATTCGTGTTCAGTGAATGAAGGAGTATTCCAGGCTTGATGGTCGGAGTACTGCAAATCACAGGGCATGCACCTATATCCGGTGGTACTGCTGATGCAAGGATCCTGGCAGGAACTAGAAACAGAATTCTTTCTCTTTCCACCTTCCAGTATCCCACCAATGCTATTGGCAGAACGTGACCAGAGCCAACCAGCAAGGGAGTCTGGGAGTTGCACTTCCCAGACTTCAGCCTGCCATCAAAGAGCACCTTATGGAAGGGTGGGTTTGGGTTTGAGAGACAATAGGTAGATAACTGGCATATCTCCCTTTCTTTAAAAATCTGTTTTTAAATGTATATTTTACCACAATAAATATGTTTTTTAAAATCTATTTAAAATTTTTTGGATTCTCCATTCTTTTTTATAATCTGTTGTAGTTTAGGACCTTGAGTAAAGCCTGTGTACATTTTTTTTTTTTTAAGATTTATTTATTTTAGAGAGTGAGAGAGTGAACAAGCAGGGGGTTGGCAGAGGGAGAGAGAGAATCCTGAAGCAGATGCCCTGCTGAGTGCGGAGCCCAAAGTGGGCTCAATCTCAGGACCCCGAGATTATGACCTAAGCCAAAACCAAGAGTTGGCTGCTTAAGTGACTGAGCCACCCAGGTGCCCCAAGCCTGTACATTTTTAAATACAAACTATTAGTCTCTAACTTGCTAGAAAATTACTGTAAATGTCAGCTAAAAACAAATTCACATACTTCTGATAATTACTTTGAATTTCAGTTTATTTCTTAATATAGCTATTTTCTATTTGTCATTATAACTTAGATAAGGAGATCAGCATATATGGTTGTATGTTACAGCTCTAAAATGAATAAATATGCTTTAAAAATATTTATATGTTCTCTTATATTGACATCCTAAATTACTAAATTATAAAAGTGTTGCAAATACATGAAGGATACCTTATTTAGTATGTCTACCCATACTGCAAAAATTGTATGTAATTCTAATTTTATATTATGTTCTGGAAGGTAGATGTTGATCCTTTGATTTTTATATTGTCATAAAGCCATCTGGCAGCTATTTTCATAACCTTCCTCTGTGGATGCTTTGTAACAAAAGAAAATACATATTTATGCTGATATCTAGTTATTTCCTCCAAATTTGGGAGGAAAATATTAATAAAGGTCAATATCCACATTATAAGAACAAAAATATGGTGCTTCTCTTATTAAGTACATTAAAAATAAGAAATGACCTATTTTAAATAAAGAATTTTAAGAAAATGACCTCTGATGCACAAGTGATCCTGTTTCCTTTTTTAGACTTTTTATACTTCTTTCTGTTCTTCCCATGTTTTTCTTTGCTTATCTGTCATGCTCTGGTCTACATTTTTCCACCTTGTGCCTTAGTCTTTAAATTGTATTCATTCTTCACTCACTACTTAGTAATACAGGCTTTAAATTTGCCCTCACTGTCTTAAAGATATAACCTCTCCTGCCCACTCTTTTTCTGAGCATATGATTCCTAGGGTTACTCCTGCCTTTGTATAAATTAGGAAAAGACTTCATTCCAGTTAGATGAATCACAAAAGGCCACTTCTTTAGGCCTTTGCAGCACTGAGAAGGCAGGTCTTGCCAATGGATAGCAGAAAGGTTTTAAAAACATTTCCCACTTGATTTAGTATTAAATCATTGCAATATACCAAATTCAAGTGCTTTACTTTTTAAACTGATTCTAGGATTATGCTCCAAAGAACAGAAGAGAGTATGGTTCGCAGATGGTATACTGCCCAATGGTGAAGTTGCAGATACAACAAAATTATCATCTGGAAGTAAAAGATGTTCTGAAGACATGAGTCCTCTCTTACCTGATATGCCCTTGGTAAGGAATCTAAAGAATGACTTGTTAATTTAATAACATTTTATTTTAAATATATTTCATAGTGTGATTATTAGAGTACTTTTTTTTTTAATGCTGTGAGCTTCCTAAAATGACAAACATGATGTAGTGAATATATTTTAGATTTTATCTTTTTTAATGTCAGTTTAAGGTAATGATTCTCAAACTTACTGGTCTCAGGACCCCTTTATGCTCTTAGAAGTTACTGAGAACTTCAAAGAATTATAGATTATGTGGGTTATACCTAGTGATAATTACTGTATTAAAATTAAAATTGTGTGGGGCACCTAGGTGGCTTAGTCGGTTGAGTGTCCAAGTCTTGATCTCAGGGTTGTGAGTTCAAGCCCCACATTGGGCTCCATGCTGGGCATGAACCTACTTTAAAAATAAATAAATAAATTTGGGATGCCTGGGTGGCTCAGTTGGTTAAGGGTCTGCCTTCAGCTCGGGTCATGATCCCAGGGTCCTGGGATCAAGTCCTGCATCGGGTTTCTTGCTCAGCAGGGAGCCAGCTTCTCCCCCTGCCTGCTACTCTCCCTGCTCATGTGTTCTCTCTCTCTCTCAATTTGAGAAATAAATAAAATCTTAAAAAAAATAAAATAAGTAAATTTATTTAATTAAAATTGTGGAAAAAATTTAAAATTAATTTAAAAATTAATTTGCTGTAGTAATAGAAATAATATCTTTATGAGACATATTTTATTTTATTTTATTTATTTTTTTTTAAAGATTTTATTCATTTATTTGAGACAGAGAGAATGAGAGACAGAGAGCATGAGAGGGAGGAGGGTCAGAGGGAGAAGCAGACTCCCCGCCGAGCAGGGAGCCCGATGCGGGACTCGATCCCGGGACTCCAGGATCATGACCTGAGCCGAAGGCAGTCGCTTAACCGACTGAGCCACCCAGGCGCCCTATGAGACATATTTTAAAACAAAGTTTAGTGAGAGGAATAACACTGTTTTACATTTTTGCAAAATTCTTTGATGTCTGGCTTAATAAAAGACAAATTCTCACATCTGCTTCTATACGCAGTCTGTTGTGATATGTTGTTTTTGGTTAAATTATATGAAGAATATCCTAGGACCTCACTGACTCCCTGAAAGAGTCTTGGGGACCTCAGAGAACCCTGACCCACATTTTAAGAACCCCTGGTATAGGGAAATAGAACTGAGATTTAGTAATTTAATTTAGACTAATATTTGTTTAATGATTTTCAAACATCCAGCAAAGTATCGGACAATGTTATTTATGTTTGCATTTACACAAATGTGCTAGGTGTTAAATAAAAGATACGTAATACAGAATTCCAGCCAACTAAGAACTTTCACTGTAAAATAGCAAAATATTCATAGAAGCGAGTATTCATACATGCAGTAGGAATGCTTTTATTTAGTAAACAGATATTTATTGAACATCTACTCTGCCAGTTACCTGGTTTATCCTGTGTGTATATATTAGACAAGATCAGTATGTATCCTGCTCTGTTTCACATACCATATAAATGTATGCTGTTTGTCAGGGTTCATGAGCTAGAATTTACAAATAGCCCTAATTACCACAAGCACCTACCCTCAATTGATATTTTAACAAAATGAAAGTTCTAAACAGCCTAGTAAGTTTTACTTGAGTTCATAAATGCTTCTCATTTAATACTAACTCAGGTTTGGCCAGTTTAAAAAGAAAGGGGCTTTATTGAAGCTGGCTTGAAGTGTTTATTAGTGGTTACTATTGAGGAATACACCTACCACTCTGCTTCCTAACCATTCTCCTTCCTGCCTTCCCCCTGATCTGTCCCTTGCTACCTTTCCCCACTCAAGGCTTTTGGGCTGTTGTCAGAAGGAGAGTTTGGTTAAACTAAGTTTGCTTACTGTGTGATATGGTACAGGATGCTGAAGTTCTCCTTGCCTCCTTTTTCTAGTCTATAAAATTAAAGTCATTAATACCTACCCAAGTATATGATATGGTAAAGCTAAACCTTACTCTTCTGAATTTAAAGGAGTAAAATGGTACTGTTTCTTGGCATATTTGGCTTTTGAAGAGTTTCTGAGCCCATTTTGGTTTTATTTATTCTTATTAAAAAGGTATCTTTGGCTATAGAGATCAACATTTCACAGTTGAATAGAGAATATGAACTGATGGTTTTGGTTTTTTTTTTTAATTCCATATTTTACAGACAGTAAACACAGTGGATCATGCCCATTCTACAGTGGAAAAAGCAAACAGTGAGATAGGAGATATTACAAGAAATGAGATAATTCGGAGTCCTATTTCTCAGGTTCCATCTGTGGAAAAACTACCTATAAACACAGGAACTGAGGGGTTACCTACTTCTTGTTCTTTTACACTAAATGATGATGTTTTTGCAGAAGTTGAGGGACCATCTAGTCCTACTGATGTCTTAGTTCATAGCAATTTACCTGTTGCTAGTACTTCAGATTATAGGTTACTGTGTGGTATTGACAAGAATGTTTGCAATAAGATTAGCCTTCTACCTAATGATGAGGACAGTTTGCCCCCTCTTCTGGTTGCATCTGGAGAAAAGGGATCAGGTAGGATAATAGTTATTTAAATTTTAAAAAGGTTTTCTTTGTTTTTTGAAAAAATGTACTGGTGAATTTTGTGATGTATGAAATGCATTTTTTTTAAGCTGAGACAATTTGGTTGAAATATGTACTATAGCTTGGTATCTTTAGTTTACAAAAAGTCTTGTTATGTGAAACCAAATTCTAAAAAGATCTGAACTTTTGAGTTGAATAAATATGACTCATTTATCTCATCTTGAGTCCCTAATTTAGAATGAGGAAAACGTTTAGTTTGACAGGGAAACTCATACACTTTTAATCCTGAAAATACTTCCATTGTGTTAGAGTTTTAACTCTGTATCATTTTTTTCTCAGCCTCCCCCCTCCATACCATTTTAAAGGTGCAAAGTGCCTAAAGAAGAGAGTATTGGATTGGACAGCAAACCTAGGAATTTTAGTTTCTCATCTGCTACTTGATACACCTATGACTTGAAGCATGTTATTTAATCTCTTTGGGCTTCAGTTTCCTATGTAAAAGATGAGAACCTATTTGATCTCTAAGGTCCTTTCCAAGCTGGAGATTCTGTGGCTAGCTCTCACCTCAGAGTAGTTCCCTAGGGATACATCCTTGTCACCCCAGGCATTATGCTGCATCCTGCAACCTGAAATGATTGTGTTCTGTGCATGATAATATAGGGGAATGAAGTTTAGGATCTCTGTTCTGTCACTGGGAGCTATTTCATGAACCTGGCTATAGTGGCAGAAATACCTTAAGCCCTGTACTTCGCATGACATACATATTTTCCTGTTGATTGTCAAGATCCTTTTTTACACTTGGTTGGTGACATAGGGCATATGGCAGCAAGCAGTATGTACAACCTGAGTCTAGATTATTTTAAGAGTTGTAAATTTCAGAATTTATAATTGGAGTGGCTGGCAGTCTGGAATCCACTCTACAAAAATGTTTGTTTTAAAATTGTACAGGGGCTAAAATTGTATAAATATGCTATTTAATCAACGTATTTGTATATATACTATATATATAATTTAATATATCAGGATTTATATGTTTTACAGTGTTAATATCTTTAAGTAGAAAAGTAAAAATTAGTATATAATCGTTGTCTAGGGTATTAACTGATTTTTATGAAATAGATTTGCTTTTGTTACTAAATTTGATAAAGCCATTGGTGGATTTATAAATCTGGTTTTTTTTATTGCAAGCATATTTAACGGGAAGTCATATTCTAACTAATATGTTACTTTCATGATTTAGTGCCTGTAGTAGAGGAACACCCATCTCATGAGCAGATCATTTTGCTTCTTGAAGGCAAAAGTTTTCATCCTGTTACATTTGTCCTAAATGCTAATCTACTGGTGAATGTCAAGTTAGTATTTTGTAAGTAATGATTGATCTTTCTTTGCCTAATTGGTGTGTAGGATTTCTGAAATTAATTAAATTTTGACTGGCAGTCATGAAAAGTGAGCAGCATTGGTATTGATTTGTCAGCCACATATAAATATAGATTTTGCAAACTTATATTGAGTGGGACTTGAAACCTTAAAGATTTTTACTAGTGTCCTGCATTCAGTCCTAGGTTAAGGATATGGGCTCCTAGCTGTACCTGATGCTCATAATACAATTGACTGTATTTCATATAGCTTTTAGATAAATTGAAACTTGTTAATTGAGCAAGATTCTTGATTTAGTAGCAATAAAGACAGTTTTAAAGTAAGTGACATGTGACCTAATTAAAAGTAAGGAAGTAAATAATCCTCAGTACTCATCATTGACTCTCTCAGCTTTCATTCTCTGACACAAACTTGATTCTTACTCACTACATTTCAGCATAATAGTGCATCTTTTATTTTTATTTATTTTATTTTTAGTTATTTATTAATTGACTCCATAAGATAGTCTTTCATCCTTTCTCTTTTTTACATTAATCTTATACAATTCAATTTAAAGTTTTTTTGTGAGGAGAACTTTGGGGAAACAAGGAATTTGAAAAGTTATGCTTCATACTAAGGATGACTATATTAGTTTCTTTGGTTAACAGAAGTTGACATTTATAGTTGTATGCTTTTATCACTTAAGATTCCTCAGACAAATATTGGTACTTCTCAACCAATGGACTTCATGGCTTGGGACAGGCAGAAATTATTATTCTGTTATTATGTTTGCCAAATGAAGACACTATTCCAAAGGACATCTTCAAACTATTTATCACCATCTATAAGGATGCTCTAAAAGGTATAGCATTTTATTTTGAATTGTTCAGACTGGAGGGAATGGATAAATTAACTAAAGGCATTTATGCTTTTGGCTATGCTAACTGTACTAAAGATTTATGAAGAGATTGATGATTTCTTAAAAGATCTTAGTCATCATTTTCAGTCTCCTTAAATCTAGCATTTTATGTGATTAGTGTCTTTACACAGTTTTTTTTTTTTAATTTTAAAAATGGAAATATATTTGCCTTCTTGATTTTTTTTTTACACGTGTCTATATACTTATCTGTGTAAGATTGGGGGAGACATGATGAATTTTCACATGGTCATGCAGTAAAGAGAAAAATTTAAAACCACCTATGGTTAGAAACATTTTCAGATTTTTGTTCACAATTCCCAACTTCCAGGATTAACTGAGCTTTGTGCACACAAAATATTCAATAGATGCTTCTTCAGGTGTGGAAATAAGAAAAAAAATCCACATTGCTGTTATTTAAGAAAGTTTATACTGCAACATTCAAACTCAGAATGCCTTTTAAAACAACTTAAAGTCTTTTTATTAATGATTTTATTTCCAGGAAAATACATAGAAAACTTGGACAATATTACTTTTACTGAGAGTTTTCTCAGTAGTAAGGATCATGGAGGATTTCTGTTTATTACACCTACTTTACAGAAACTTGATGATCTCCTATTACCAAGTAATCCTTTTCTTTGTGGAATTCTTATTCAGAAGCTAGAGATTCCCTGGGCAAAGGTTTTTCCTATGCGCTTAATGTTGAGATTGGGTGCAGAATATAAAGGTAAGTTTTAGAATAAGAAGTTAAATCACATAGGTTCAAATGTAAAATAATTTCAGGGATATCATTAAAATCAATTTTTTAAGGGATTTAAGGGGACTACTTTTGTTTTGATATACTTTTTTTTTTTTTTAAACTTTATTTATTTGTGAGAGAGAGAATGAGAGACAGAGAGCATGAGAGGGAGGAGGGTCAGAGGGAGAAGCAGACTCCCCGCTGAGCAGGGAGCCTGATGTGGGACTCGATCCCAGGACTCCAGGATGATGACCTGAGCCGAAGGCAGTCGCTTAACCAACTGAGCCACCCAGGCGCCCCATGTTTTGATATACTTTTAAAATTCCAAGACAGCCCTCCTCTACTACTAAATGAGTTGTCTAGACAACCTTGGTATGTCATGAAGTTTCTAGATGTTCATAATTATACTAACTTACCTTATAAAAAATTTTTTTTAAATCTCAGAACGAAATATATAAAACATTGAAAAGTTTTCTTAAAAGCATGTACTGTAGGGAGTTCATTTTGTTATGTTTCCTGTATTTTAAGAAGGTAAATGATTTCCCCTCTGAATTTGTGTATATCACAAAGCCAAACATGAAGGATTGTGAAATAATGGCCCCAGTTTATGTATATGGTTATTTCTAAGTTGAAATCATTTTTAGTGTTAAAATTTTTGAATTCCCACCCTTTATCCTTGACTTTTTTCAAGAAATTATTTATTTATACCATGTAAAGTATATCTAATGAAGTTTCAGGCATTTGATTCTAATATAATTAAATAGGTATTTTCTTGGAGGAAAATTAAAAGGAGGGGATTTATAAAACTTAAAAAATATTTCAAAATGGACAAATTCAGTGAAAGAGATATAAATCTCTCTCTTTGGCAAATTTATTAAACTCTTTGATTTTGTGGGGGAGGTCTTTACCATTAACAATTTTTTTTTTTAAGATTTGTTTATTTTAGAGAGAGAGAGAGAGGAGGCAGGAGCGTATGGGAGCTAGGGGAGGGGCAGAGGGAGAGAGAGAATTTCTTTTCTTTTTTTTTTTTTAAAGATTTATTTATTTATTTATTTGACAGAGAGAGACACAGCAAGAGAGGGAACACAAGCAGGGGGAATGGGAGAGGAAGAAGCAGGCTTCCTGCAGAGCAGGGAGCCCGATGCGGGACTCAATCCCAGGACCCTGGGATCACGACCTGAGCCGAAGGCAGACGCTTAACAACTGAGCCACCCAGGCGCCCCGAGAGAGAGAATTTCTTAAGCAGACTCCCTGCTAAGTGTGGAGCCCAGGGTGGGGCTTGATTTCACAACCCTGAGATCATGATCTGAGCTGAAACCAAGAGTTGGACCTTAACCAACGGAGCCACACACGCAGCCCACCATTACACAACACCATCACAGCTCAACTCTGATGCTGTTGTGTAAAAAGTATCAAAATTTAAATTTCATCTCAGGTTTTTTTACTGTGTAAACTACAGAGCTTATGAAAGTTTATTTTGCATCAAGTGTTTCATCCATTCAGCCTGATATTTTGTCTCTGCTATAAATATTTGAATGCTATTTTATGGAAAGTTAGGTCAGTATGTAATCTTAAATCATTATGGAACATACAGTTTATACGTTTGGCCAGTATTTGGTCAGTATCACTTCTAGTCACTAAATCTGTTTTTCTCACACACAAAGAGGGAAAATCATGGAGCTACTTGTGGGACTTCTTAAAAGATCACAGGGGTTGGAGCTGCGAAGTTATGATAGGTGTTTAGTAATGATGAAGATAAAAATCACCAGTTATACAGGTTTTTCCCACTATCTGAAAGTAGAACATTCCTATGAAACCTTTTGTAAGCCAAAATGGCATAAAGCAAAGAAACCATTACCATTTCTTTTTTGTTGTTGTAAAGATTTATTTATTTATTTGAGGAGGCGAGGGGCAGAGAGAGAGAAGAACACAAGCAGACTAGCACTGAGCGTGAAGTCAGATGTGGGACTCCATCTCATGACCCATGGGATCATGACCTGAGCCAAAACCAAGAGCTGAATGCTCAGCTGACTGCACCACCCAGACACCCCAACAAGTACCATTTCATAAACACAAAAATCTGTTTCATATTCCTTTCAGTCAGTTAAAACAGGTACTAACATAGGTTTTTGTAAAAGCAAAGTGGTGTAAAGCAAACTTTTGGATGGGAGGAAACCTGTACATAGAAATTAATTAGTCTTAGCTATTTTTTGAGTTCATTGTATACTGCTAGATTTTAGATATACTGACATTTTGATGTTATTGGTGCCCATGCCTCTGGATATGAACTTGGAAATGTGATGTGTGTGTGTGTATGTGTTTGTTAGAGATAATGGATGTATGGAAGATTTAATGGCAAAAGTTAGAGTCCCAAGATTAAAGACTGAAAATAATGATCTGAAATTAGTAACTTTCAAATGGGGATTATCTAAACTTACATTGAGACTATTTGGAATACTATTCACTGTTGGCTTAGAGGACTTAGGAGGTCCTTTATAACTCTGACAGAATGTCTTTCTAAGTCATAACTTTTTGAAAGTACTGTTTCAAATAAAATTACCTCAAGTTGTAAAGGATGTTCCCTCATTCATAACAGATGGAGTAAAAAGGCATCATTTATCTTAATCATATCATTTTAATGTCTTTTACCATTAATGTCCTATGTTTTTTTTCCAGTCTGCACCCTCTGTCCTCTAAATAACATGGTTTTCCTTTTAAAAACTAAAAAATAGGGGCGCCTGGGTGGCTCAGTCTGTTAAGCATCTGACTTCGGCTCTGGTTGTGATCTCGGGGTCCTGGAATCAAGCCCCATGTCAGGCTCCTTGCTCAGCGGGGAGTCTGCCTCTCCCTCTGCTCCTCCCCGCTGCTTGTGCTCTCTCTCTCAAATAAATAAATAATCTTTAAAAAACAAAACACTAAAAAATATGTTGGTAATAACAAAGTTGTGAGTTACTCTGACTTAAATTTAAAAATAGATGTCAGGTAATGTGTTTTCTTAGAATTTTAAGGACATATATTGGTATAAAGGTATGAGAGAGGTTTGTTTGCTTAATGACCTAGGCTGAGAACTGAAGGTTAAAAAGTTTTCTGCTTTTTATCATTATAGAAATGTCTTACCTTCCTTTTTTCACCTTCCTTTTCTTCCAGAAGCCCTGCTGCATTGCCAACCAAATACCTTTTCCTTTTTGAATAATATTTATTGTGCCCTAAAGAAAGAGAAAAGTAGTTAGGTGATAGACTCCATGTTCCTTCTATTTCTCTGCACTGACTTCTCTGACTCTATGTGGCCCTTTTATTAGGCTGACCCAAGAACTGTAAAAGTTTACTACAGTCTATAAATTCTCACAATAGAACATTAATTATACATGCCTTAAAAATCTTGAGTTCTTCATATTTCTCTTTAAAAAGTCTTAAATTATCAGAACTTTATAGGGTTCTATCCAGTTACTATAATTTTCCTGTCATTATCCTTATGTGGAAACATGTATAATGAAAATACGAAATGCTCTGGAATCAAGCAAGCCTAAATTTCAAATCTGTCTCACTGGTTATTAACTTAGTTACCATAAGCAAGTTTGTTAATTTCCATGTCTCTCCTTTCCCATTAGTAAAGTAGGAGTAGACATATTTGCCTCACTGGGTTGTTTTAGGGCTTAAATAAGATATAGTGTATATAAAGTTCCCAGTTCAGTGTAGCATCCAGTAGATACACACTATGGGTTAATGTTTCTCTCACTTTCCCCAAAGAACTGATTGGGTGGTATTTATCCATGATGTTTGAGAAATGAGAATTAAAAGTAATAAATTCAATGGGGCGCCTGGGTGGCTCAGTCATTAAGCGTCTGCCTTCAGCTCAGGTCATGATCCCAGGGTCCTGGGATGGAGCCCCGCATCAGGCTCCCTGCTCAGCGGGAAGCCTGCTTCTCCCTCTACCACTCCCCCTGCTTGTGTTCCCTCTCTCGCTGTCTCTGTGTCAAATAAATAAAATCTTAAAAAGAAAAAAGTAATAAATTCAAGACTTTTTTGGGTTTTTATTGAAAGTAACCAGTTTTCCTTTCTTATGTATAGCATATCCCGCTCCTCTAACGAGTATTAGAGGCCGAAAACCTCTTTTTGGAGAAATAGGACACACTATTATGAACTTACTTGTTGTGAGTAATCAAACTATTAAGTGTTTTTACATTGTTATTTTAAAATTTTATTTAGCATATTTTACATATTTATATTTTCCTATTTCAATTTGGCATATTTGGTATAATGAAAGTTCATTTATTATATATCTTAATTTATTTAGCATAAATGGGCTCTGTTTTTAATAAATTGGTTTTTAGAACACATCTCCTAATATATGTGTACCTGGTTGTAACTGTCTTTTGATTTGTTCTGCTGCAGTGCTTTCACATGTAGGTAATGTGAGATCTACACAGTTGTTGAAGGGTTAGCAAAAGTGTTAGTATCCTAAGTCCATCAGTTTGGTGATTTTGAGCAAATTGTGGCCCAGGTTTCCTCATTTGTAATAGGAAGAATTGGATTAGATAATCTCAGGTTCCCTTCCACCTCTTTTTTCTGTAATTGTTTTATCTGTAATCATAGAAAAGTATTTCAGTGGACTTACTTTTATTTATACATGTTTACTTTGAAGACCTATTTTGGAAGATCTGTAATTAGAAAGAGGAGATCACCCCCAAATACTACAGAATTCTTCCTGAGAATGATATTCTTTATTACTGTTGTGGAGTAGTTGGAAGGATTAATTGGTGTTTTTCAGTTGGTATTGCTTTCTGGATGGCATTTTGATAGTTATGTATCACAGGTCTTAAAATGGTGGACACTCTTAAAAAAGGATTTAATGAATGGGTAAAATGCTCATGGATAGTTTAAGGTTTATGGAAATGTCATTATTTTATATGTAGGACCTTCGAAATTACCAGTATACCTTGCATAATATAGATCAGCTATTGATTCATATGGAAATGGGGAAGAGCTGCATAAAAATACCTCGGAAAAAATACAATGATGTAAGTCTAATTTCTTCATGCAGATTTTGAAGATAATTATTGAACATTAGATTTCTTTAAAAATATGTTAATTTGTTTTGAATCGGACTGTCTCATACATAATGGCAAAAATATTTTTGAAATTTTATATTTGTTTTCTAATAAAGGATTTGTTTAATCCTGTTTTTTAAAACTTTTTCTTTACTGTTTTATCTATTAATTGAGGTGATTTTATCTTAAAACATTTGATTCCATCACATTCTCAGGGAGTTGTCCAGACCAAAGCTTGATAATTATGAAGCTGGTCGGAATTGTGGCCCTTTGAATGACTGTAACTAATAAAGACATAACATGTTAGTAATGTTTCTAAATGAGTGTTGTTTTTTTCCAGGTAATGAAGGTTATAAATTCTTCTAATGAGCATGTCATTAGCATTGGAGCTAGTTTTAGTACTGAAGCAGATTCTCACCTAGTCTGTATACAGAACGATGGCATTTATCAAACACAAGCCAACAGTGCCACTGGCCATCCTAGAAAAGGTAAGTGTTGGTTCCTAGTATTGATCTATAAAACTACCTCAATAAATGGAATTCCTTTCAAAGGGGAAATGTATATATTTTACTTATTTGCTGAATTGATGGTAATAATACATTATGATTTAAAATTTTAGCTACGCAGATTAAAAATTGCTTCTAATTTGTGTTTTTTTCTTGGGCTACATTAGGTTTAAGGACTTGGAACACTATTTATTTTGATATCTTCAGGTTTAATTTATCCCATATGGTATGAATCTTATTTTCAGTAATTTCTCTCTGGAAGGAGGTGTTTGTCAGCTATTGTTTGCTCTCTGCTCCAACTCCTCTTAGGGGAGTACAGTCTAGATAAGGATGAAGAATGATTTATAAAACTGTAAGTGGCTGGGGATATAGAAATGGTAAAGATGGTGGAGTAGCCTATGTGAGTGACATTACTCTCAGTTCTGGCTGAATGGCCTTAGTGACTGCTGTGATTGCCAGATCCTTGCAGTAGAGGGCCTAACAAATTGAAAGTTAAGTGGAAGTGAGTATATCATAAAATTAATACATTTTAAAATAACATATTTAAGGGCGCCTGGGTGGCTCAGTTGGTTGGGCGACTGCCTTCAGCTCAGGTCATGATCCTGGAGTCCCAGGATCGAGTCCCATATCGGGCTCCTTGCTCAGCAGGGGGTCTGCTTCTCCCTCTGATCCTCCCCCCTCTCATGTGCTCTCTCTCTCTCAAATAAATAAATAAAATCTTAAAAAAAAAAAATATTTAAAATAGTTTGACATTCTGGTTGCTAATAAAATTAGCCTCTGATTATAAAGGTAGTATATACTTATTTGTTAAGTTTAGAAAATATGTTTTAAAAAGTAGTAAAAGAAAATAAAGTGCCAAGATATGGCCATTGTGAACATTGTAATATATTTCCTTCTTATATTAATATATATCTATTAAATAGATGGTTTTATATTGGATATTTACACTTTTGTATTTTTTTACTTAATATGTCATTAATACTTTTGTTATTAAAATGTAACAACTATTTAATATTTGTTTGTTGAATAGGTATATGTGTTATAAAATTTGAAAGGTATAGGTATCTACAGTGAGAAATTTCCTTTCCTCCCTTGACCCCAAGGCTACCCTCTTCTCTTCCCCACAGGCAACCAAACCAGTGTTACCAGTTTCTTGTATATCCTTTCAGAAACATTTTTGCTTACATATATATTTAAGCAAACACACACACATCTTTCTTCCGCTTTTTAATTTGCATTTGAATTTTTTTAATTTGTAGCAAATTTCTTCCACTTTTTTAAACAAGTCATAACGTGTTCCATTCTGCACATTGCTTTTTCTTTTAACACACCTTAGAGATGATTCTGTTAGTATAAAAAGAACTTTTGCATTCTCCATAACTTTTCACTTTATATGTGTACATCATTTAATTGTCTCATTAATGGATATAGTTGTTACCAGTTCTTGGTTATTTATAAAAATGTACTGTGAATAACCTTGTATATGTGCAATTCCTGGTTGTGGAATTGGTGTGTCAAAGGATATATGTATTTATAATTTTAATAGGTAATTATTAAGTTGTCTTCCATAGAGATTGCTCTGATTTATGCTCTTACCAGTGGTGGATATTCGATTTCCCATACTCCCATTGACACAGACACAAACATTTTAAGTAGTACAATAGCTATCAGTTATTATATACAAACATTACATAACCCTTATGCAATATTTTATCTTAATTTGGTTTAGTTTGTTTTTTTATTACCTTTCTAATATAAGTGGTATGGGCATGGCATTTATCAGGTACTTAAATGTGCCATGCTCCACATTGTACATTTAACAAACATCATATAGCATTAAAAAAAGGCAAGTTAAAACATAAATGTATTTTTCTTATCAGTGACAGGTGCAAGTTTTGTGGTATTCAATGGAGCTCTAAAAACATCTTCAGGATTTCTTGCTAAGTCCAGCATAGTTGAAGGTATGAGTTTCATCTTTAGGATTGTTTTAATGTAAAGATGTTTTCCATTTCCTTTTAAAATGTATTTGATACTTATAAAAGAACATATGTCAGTAACAAAGCACAGTACCACAAACTTAAATGAAATCATTACCCAGCTCAAGAAGTAGAACATGGTCAATATTTGGGTTTACGTTAAGTATAACAACTCTGCCATAACCTGCACTTGCTGCCTGTACAGAGCCTAAAAGTCAGTCTGAGGTAAGAGCTTAGGGCATTTCTTTAGCATGCATACACCCTGAGTATGCATACAGTATTGTACATGTGTGTGGCATTCTAAATTCCCAGAAATATGTTACAGCTTTTCAAAGCCCTTATGGACATCTCATTCCCCAGCTTTTCCTTTTAAGTGTTTGGTTGGCCTATTGTTTGCCTCTGCTATTCTCAGCTGCCACAGGCAGCTGAGATGTTAATCATTGGCTTCTAATTGTTTTTCACAGATGCTCCCTGAGAAAAAACTTTCTGCACTGGGCAAAATCAACATTCAAAAAATAATAATTCTCTGATAATGAGGCTTTGAAGGAGCTCCAACCTTCTTTTGCCCTTTCCATTGGCTACCAGGCTGTTGGTTTTCACCATGATTCCAGGCTATTGGTTTTTAAGGCTTCCACTGAGCTAGAGAGGAGGGGATTGGAATAGAAGAGTTAAAATGACACAAAGAACAAAGCTTGCTCTTACGAAGATCCAGCCATTTTTCTTAAATAAATACTTCCCAGATTGCTGCAAGCCTTTGATTAATTTCCAGAGTTCTGAAAAGGTTTCTTTTGACTTTTTATTAGTTTCGTTGTTCTTTTGGAGGAGAGTTTTTTTTGGAGATTCTTATTAAGTCTGCTTTTTCACTAATGTCGTCCTCCGTACTATTTCAAACATAGCTTTTTAGGAAGTCCTCCCATCTCTGATGCCACACATACTTTATTCCTTTTTCAGTAGTGCCTTGGCCACTCTAAGCCTTTTGATTTTCCATATTAATGTTAGGATCAACTTGACAGGTTCTAAATGGTCCACTGGAATTTTTTTTGGAATTGAATTAAATCACTAGTTTAATTTTGAGAAAAACTGGCATATTTTCCATTCTCAATGTTCCTATCCATAAAAATAGGCTATCCTCAATTTAGAAAATGTTCAGTTTATTTCAGTAACATTTTATAGGGGTGCCTGGCTGACTCAGTCAGTAGAGCATATGACTCTTGATCTCAGGGTTGTGGGTTCGAGCCCAATGCTGGATGCAGAGATTACTTAAAAATAAACTCTTTAAAAAAATAAAATTTTAGGCACCTGGGTGGCTCAGTTGGTTAAGCGACTGCCATCAGCTCAGGTCATGATCCCGGAGTCCTGGGATCGAGTCCCACATCGGGCTCCCGGCTCGGCAGGGAGCCTGCTTCTCCCTCTGACCCTCTCCCTTCTCATGCTGTTTTTCTCTCGCTTGCTCTCTAATAAATAAATAAAATCTTTAAAATAAATAAATAAATAAAATTTTATAGTTTTTGTATAGGCCTTACATATCTTTTCTTTTAAAGATTTATTTATTTATTTGAGAGAGAGCTGGGGGGGAGGGGCAAAGGGGAGAGGTAGAGAGAGAGAGAGAGAGAGAGAAATCCTAAGCACACTCACAGCCAAGCATGGAGCCTGACTCCGGGTTTGATCCACAACCCTGAGATCATGACCTGAGCCGAAATCAAGAGTCGGGTCGCTTACCCAACTGAGCCACCCATGTGCCCCACATATCTTTTGATTTATTTCTGTAATGTAGATTTTATTGCTGATGTAAATGTATCTTTTTAAATTAAAATTTTTATCTATTTTGATGTATAGAAATTCATTGATTTCTATGTATTTTTATTTTATAACCAGCTACACTCCTGAACTCTGATTTAAAATAATTTGCTGGGGCGCCTGGGTGGCTCAGTCGGTTAAGCGTCTGCCTTCAGCTCAGGTCATGATTTCAGGGTCCTGGAATCTAGCCCTGTATCAGGCTCTCCAGTCAGCAGGGAGTCTGCTTCTCCCTCTGTCTCATTCGACCCCTCTCCCTTGTTCATGTGCTTGCTCTCTCTCTCTCTCTCACTCACTCAAATAAATAAATCTTTTTTTATAAATATGTCATTGTGTTGACATATTTTTGTTGATTTTTTAAAAGCTTTTATTATTTGGGAGAGAGGGAGAGTTTGCCCTGTGACCTCAATTCTCTGATATAAGAGTTGTTCATTTTCAGTTTGTTCAGCATTTGTCTTGTTGTGAGGATGGAGCAGACACGAGAAGTCAGTAGCATTTTTTGTAATATAAGCTGGCTGGCTTTCATTTTTCTGAAGCTGTCCTTATTTCATTCTTAGTTTTGAAGGATATTTTGCTAGCTATAGAATTCTTTGAAAGTTTTTATTTTCCTTAAAGATGTCATCTCGTCTTTTGGCCTCCATTGTTTCTAATGAAGTCAATATAATTTTTTACATTTCTTTCCCTGTATTTAATGTGCCCTTTTCTCCAGTCTGTTTTCAAGATATCCTCTTTATCTTTGGTTTTCACCAGTTTTACTGTGATATGCCTTTTTATGGTTTTCTTTGTATTTCTCCTGCTTGGTATTTATGGAGCTTTTTGGATAGGTGTGTCAATATTTTTCATCAAATTTGGGGAATTTCTTACCATTATTAATTTTTTTATATCCCAGTCTTTTTCTCCTGGGAGATACCTATATATTTATATATGTATATATGCATATGTATATCTATATTTATATTTATAGATATATCTGTTTTATACCATTCCTTGGGTCCTTGATGATCTGTTTATTTTTCTTTAATCATTTTTCTCTAGCTTCTTTATTCCTTTATTTTTTAAAGATTTTATTTATTTATTTGTTAGAGAGAGAGCATAAGCAGGGGGTGGAGGGGCAGGCAGAGGGAGAGGGAGAAGCAGGCTCCCCGCTGAGCAAGGAGCCCGATGCAGGACTTGATCCCAGGACCCTGGGATCATGACCTGAGCTGAAGGCAGATGCTTAATCGACTGAGCCACCCCCAGGTGTCCCTCTCTAAGTTCTTTGATTGAAAAATGTTTATTGACCTTTCTTCATTTTCTCTGAGTCTTTTTCTTGCCGTCTTCAGTCTACTATAAAGCCTATCCATTGAGGTTTCAATTTCAGGTTACACTTTTCAGTTCTAGAATTTCCCTTTGGGTTTTTTCAGTTTCTGTTTCTCTTTCATTTAGCCCATATTTGCTTTTCATTTTTTGAATGTTTTGCTTTAGGTCTTTGAATATATTTTAGAATAGGTGTTTTAAAGTACGTATATATTTAATCCACTGTCTTGGCTATCTGTCTCATGGTTGGTTTCAGTTGTATAGAGGCTCACATTTTCTTGTAGTTCTCACTGATAATTTTTGATTATGTACTTGTCACTGTTAATATGTTTTAGAGACTTTAGATTCTATTAGCTTTTTCTGAAGAAGGCTTATTTATGTTTAAGCAGGCATTTTCATGGCATATCATGTTGAGCTTGTGTAGTCTGTATTTTTCACTCTGTTAACAGATGGATCTGTGGAACTCCTAAAGTGTTTACAATCTGGCAGGACTCATTCTCTAAATCCATTTTGCCTACAGATTTTGTAAGAGCTTTGTTTTTGTTTTGCCACAGTGTAAGTTAGTGAGGTGCTCATAAGATCTCTCTACTGTGGTTGGTCCAGACTGTCAATATCCCCCAGCATTGCTTGATTGCTAGTATCTCTGTTCTGTTCCCAACCCTAATAGCTGTTCTCTGTTAGGCCTCATCTAGTCTCACTCTATTAACGTGTCTCCATTTCTAGTCCAAGGACTCACAGTCTTCTGGTGCCTTCCTCTTCAGTGTCTTGACCCCAGATTCCAGGCGTCCGCAAACTTATCTCTAATTTCTCAGCCCATTGTGGCCATTGTAGGTTTAATGGGTCACCATGAAGAAATTGTCTCCAAGCAAAGAGCCTGGGCAGTTGTAGGCTTACCTGTTGAGTTTTCCTTAGAAATCACAGTATTGCACTTCCTCTTGTTCAGTACCTGAAAACAACTGCCTCATACATTTTGTCTAGTTTTATGGCTGGCTGTTATAAAAGGGCAGTTTGGCATCACTAATTTCATTACAGCTGGTAATGAAAAATTTCGCCATTATTTGTTTAACTGTTTTTTTAAAGAAAGAGAATCCTTAACTTTGAAATATTTTTCATATTTCCTAGTAGAAAACAATCATTAAGATTATTTAACAGATGATGTAAAACATATGCAGTACATATTTTGATAGCAAATTTTATGGATTAGACATTAATTGATATTTAATAAAAGGAATGTGAAACATACCTCATTATTAGATGGCTTAATGGTACAAATAACGCCAGAGACTATGGATGGCTTGCGGCTTGCTCTACGAGAACAAAAAGACTTTAAAATTACATGTGGGAAAGTTGATGCTGTAGACCTAAGAGAATATGTGGATATCTGCTGGGTAGATTCTGAAGAAAAAGGAAACCAAGGGTAAGAAATTTTTGTTACTAAAATATAATTGATTTTTTTTTTTTTTTTTTTTAAAGATTTTATTTATATATTTTAGAGACAGAGCACAAGAGGGGGGAGAGCGGGAGAGGGAGAAGCAGACTCCCTGCCGAGCAGGGAGCCCGACGTGGGACTCGATCCCGGGACTCCAGGATCATGACCTGAGCCGAAGGCAGTCGCTTAACCAACTGAGCCACCCAGGCGCCCCAAAATATAATTGATTTGATGGAGAGGGAAGGATAAAAAATCCTAACAAATTAAACATTTTATGAATAAATATAGATTATACCGTTAATTTAAATGCTTATACACTAATGAATGTAGTCTGTGTTTTCAGACGTGTACCTAACCTGCCTCATGTGTATTTTCTTGGCCAGTGTGCTATAAGCTATTAAAGGATGGTCAGTTTGGGAGGGGACAGTGATAAAATGTGCATTGTGTAGCAGTGTGACCTTGATGCCAAGGTTGTGAAAGGCAGTATACTTTTTCTGTTGTTTTGTACCTATTTTTGTGAAGTAAGTAAAGGATACTCTTTGGATGTTTAGTTTGTATTTTATTGATTCACCGTAAATACAACTGAATTTAATAATATATACATTAGAGGCCTTATAGAATATTACTGCCACTCCTTTTCAGTTACTATTTTCTTTCTTTTTTTGGAGATTAGTTAAAGGGTCTAAAGTAAAGAAGGAAAAAGAGGGCTAATGCTGAGGGATTCCAAGATAAGTTTTTAAAATTCATGAGACAGCTTTTCTGTTAGGAAACTAAGGCATTTTAAACCTCAGGTCTAAGTTGGGCATATGAAAGAGTAGATATGTTTTGCTACACAATCAAGAAATCTTGGTAAATGGGGGCGCCTGGGTGACTCAGTCGTTAAGCGTCTGCCTTTGGCTCAGGTCATGATCCCAGGGTCCTGGGATCGAGCCCCGCATCGGGCTCCCTGCTCGGTGGGAAGCCTGCTTCTCCCTCTCCCACTCCCCCTGCTTGTGTTCCCTCTCTCGCTGTCTCTCTCTGTCAAATAAATAAATAAAATCTTTAAAAAAAAAAAGAAATCTTGGTAAATGAATGGACTATAGTTTTAATTATTTTGTATGTAACTGAGTTATCTTAGTGCTATAAATAGTTTTCATATATTTTCTCCTTATTTGTTCAAATCTAATAACTCATTTCATAGAAAGCATTTTGGTACTAATAATAATACTGTATTATGTTTTATTCTATAGTGTTATTAGTTCAGTGGATGGAATATCATTACAAGGATTTCCAAGTGAAAAAATAAAACTGGAAGCAGATTTTGAAACTGATGAGAAGACTGTAAAGTGTACTGAGGTAACTGAGAAAGAAGATTCCTTCCCTTTACATGTTGTGTTTGGATATGGCTTTTATTTTTTTTGAACTTGGGAGATTTCTCATTGCAGCTTACTAATACTTTTTACATTACATCTTGAAACACATTTATTTTCACCCCAGACTGCCTTTTTTATACCAGATTTGGATTTCCATAGACTATTTCAGGCTATTGTATGGTGTTACTCCCTGCCAACTCAGTTAAGTTTTGGCAGCATTGCCATCTTTGTACAGTATATGTTATTTGACCATATTATTTTCATTTTTCTCTTATTTAAAAAAAATATATATGTAAATTAAAACTAACTTATGTATGTATGTATTTATTTGTTTTAAGTAGGCTCCATGCTGGGCCTACTTAATGCAGAGCTTGAACTCACAACCCCAAGATCAAAACCTGAGCTGAGATTAAGAATCAGATGCTTAGCTGACTGAGCCACCCAGGAACCCCCCACAATAAAATATGTTATAGATACCAGTTTATAATCAGCATTGACATATGAAAATTATTTTTGCATGTTCCAACTTTTTTTAAACTAAGAGGATATGAAATTATAGACTCCC
Source organism: Leptonychotes weddellii (assembly GCF_054177405.1). Lineage (NCBI taxonomy): Eukaryota > Metazoa > Chordata > Mammalia > Carnivora > Phocidae > Leptonychotes > Leptonychotes weddellii. The sequence continues at coordinate 86,236,612 of NC_138375.1, read as the reverse complement.
AACCCCTTAGTCTACTTCCATACTCCTTTTCACTCTGCTTCCTGGGTCAGGCAATTTGTTACTAATTTATTCTGTATTCTCTGTGATGTTATACATGTACAAGATAGATAGAAACTATACAGGATATAGAAATTATGGGGCGCCTGGGTGGCTCAGTTGGTTGAGCGACTGCCTTCGGCTCAGGTCATGATCCTGGAGTCCCGGGATCGAGCCCCCGCATCGGGCTCCCTGCTCAGCGGGGTGCCTGCTTCTCCCTCTCCCCCTGTCTGCTGCTCCCTGTTTGTGCTCTCTCTCTCTCTGTCAAATAAATAAATAAATAAAATCTTTAACAACAACAACAAAAAATTATAGAACATTATTTCTTTGTTTGATCTTAACTTCATTAAGATGTCCGTACAGGAAGGTGATGTTATAGGGTGGACTCATTAGTACACTTTTCCAAACTGAATTAATAGGGCTTTTGTTGCTACAGGTTAATTTTAGGTAAAAATAGCTAAGTCATGCCATAGTCCATAATCTTTGGTTTTAGGCTTTTACTACTTACAGATCAAGATATATATATTTACACACAAAATGTTTTTTATTTTAAAGATTTTATTCATTTGAGAGAGAGGGAGAGTGAACACCAGTAGGGGGGAGGCAGAGGGAGAAGTAGGCCCCCTGCTGAGCAGGGATTCCCGACATGGGGCTTGATCCCAAGACCCTAGGATCATGACCCCAGCCGAAGGCAGACACTTAACTGACTGAGCCACCTGGGTGTCCCACACACAATGCTTTTCAACTAATGAATTTCATGGCATTAACATTGGATGTTATTAATAAAGTTGAATTGAAGGTAGCAGTTGTCTTTTTAAAGCTGCTTTTAATCTTAATCATGACTTGTTTCCTAATTAAATACGTTTCAGGTGTTCTACTTTCTAAAGGACCAGGATTTATCTGTTTCAGCAACTCGTTATCAGTTTGCAAAAGAAATAGCCATGGCTTGTAGTGCTGCGCTGTGCCCTCACCTGAAAACTCTAAAGAGTAATGGGATGAATAAAATTGGCCTCAGAGTTTCCATTGACACTGATATGGTGAGACATGTTTTTGTGATGTATTTTTGAAATGAATGTTTCATATATTAAAATAATCAAAAGTTTCTTCTTTAACCTTTTATTTGGGATGAATGAAGAGAACTAAAATTTGTTGAACATCAGTGTGTGCTACATACTTCCTCTATATTATTACCTTTACTCTCCACAACAGGGGTCAGCAAACTTTTTTGTAAAAGGCTAGGCAGTAAATATTTTAGGCACTGTGGGCTGTATGATGTCTTTTACAACTATTCAGTCCTGCCATTATAGTGCACAAGTGGCCACAGACAGTATGTAAACTAATGAGCTCACTATGTTCCAATGAAACTTTGTTTACAAAAATAGTTGGTGGGCCAGATTGGCCAACAGGCCATAGTTTGCTGATCTCTGCACTACAGCAGTCTGGCTTGATAAGTTGGTTTTTAATTTTTTCATTCTGACTTTATTTTATATTCACATGATTTAAAATTACAAAAGTCCAAAAGTATTAAAAAAAGGAAAACTTAGTCTTTTCCTTCCCATGTAAGGAAAAACCAGTTCTTCCCTACTGTTTCTTTCCTTCCTGTGAGTCTCCTTTACTACTCACACAAAATACTTCATTTCTGACATTCCTGGTCACCAAATATGTAGAGGGTTTCCTCCTTCGAACAAGCAGTTCTTGGACACCAGCAGGATATCCAGGAATTCAACTCGATTTTGACACCATCTACCCAGATATCACCAGATCCCACAGGTTAAGGGTTCAGTCCTATAAGACTGTGCCCCTACATGCCTTCAGATGCTGACCATAAGCCCAGGTTATTGGCTGTGCTTCTGACCAACCAGCTTTAGATCAGAAGTTCTAATAACCCCCTCCTTGGGTTTAATTAATTTGCTAGAGCATCTCACAGAACTCAGGGAAACATGTTAAACAGTTTATTAAAGGTTATACAGATGAAGACATATACATAGGGTGAGGTTTGGGAGGTTCTTAAGCATAGGTACTTCTGTCCCAGTGGAGTTGGAGTGTGTCACCCTCCTGGTATGGATGTATTAGCTGGCCTGAAGCTCTCCAAATCTTCCTCTATAGGGATTTTATGGAGACTTCCTCATGTAGGCATGATTTAACTCCATTTTGTAACCCCTCTCCCCTCTTTGGAAGATGAGGGGTAGGGCTGAAAAATCTAAAGCTTCTAATTATGGTTTGGTCTTTCTGGTGACCAGTCCCCATCCAGGAGCCCACCCAGAGTCACCTCATTAAAACAAAAGATATTCCTAGTGTTCTTATCACTTAGGAATGTACAAGGGTTTTAGGAGCCCTGTGTCACGGACGGTGTGAAATACAAATATTAGAACAAGAGATATTTAGAGTGTTCTTATAACTTAAGAAATTACAAGGGTTTCAGGAGCTGTGTACGAGGAACCAGAGGTAGAGAACAATATATATTTTCTGTTATCTCACAAGTGTGTGTATAATAGGACCATCTTATCCAACATTTCCAGAGAGCAACATTCATGTTGTCATCTATATAATGGGTAGCCCCTAGAGGTATTAACTCCAGGCTACAATGTAAATGGTTCCCAGTAGAGTTGTATAAGGTAATAGCCCTGGAAAGATCTCCTTCCCACTCTTGACTCCCAACCCTGTAGTCTATCTCCATACTCCTCCTCATCCTCCCTTCCTGGTCAGGCAATCAAATGTTACCCATTTCTTGTAGTCTCTGTGATTTTTGACATGTACAGCCGAATAAGTATATAAGTCCTTTTCATTTCCCCCTTTACTCTTACTTTTTTTGACTTTGCTTCTTTAAGATCTTGTATTTTAGAGATATTTCATATTACTACCTATTCTTTTTAACAGTTGTATAGTAGTCGTTGATTATATAAATGTACCATAATTTATTTAACTAGTTTTTATGTAAATTTAGTATGCACTGATTGACATTTAGGTTATCCACAATATTTTGCTTCGGCATAAGTGTGAGTATAACAAACATTCTAAGAAGTAGAATTGCCAGGTCTAAGTATATACTCAATAGATATTATTACCATATTGTCTCAAATAGAGGTTTCTACTACAATTTGTATGAGAAAGTTCTTTTCCCTGCATCTTTATCAAAGCAATATGTAATCAAACTTTTGAACTTTATGAATTTTATAGGTGAAAAATGGTATTCTAGTATTATTTTAATGTGCATTTCTGTTTCCAACATCCAATATAATCAATTTCAGAGCAAGTTTTTCATTAGAATGGTTAATCTAAACATGAATGAGGTCATATATTGAGGGTTTGCTTTTCTTCAGTCAGGATGTGTTAAACTCCCTAGTTCTTTTGGAAGGAAGAACTTATATTTTGATCTCACTGTTAAAGGTTCCTTTTTCAGGAAAATAATAATTTGTTATTTCAGCAGCCCTGTTAATTTTTTTAGTCAAATATATTAAAGTGTAATTTTCACCAGCAACATTAAATTCAAATATTCAATACTTTTGTAACAACAAATTCAAAATATTTTTAAGTCGATTTTTTAATACTATAGGTTTTTATTTAAGTCATGTTGGTAATTATTTAAAACCTTGGTTCTCTAGTGTGTTTATGTGTGCATTGAGAAGAAACCTAAAGTATGAAATAGTGGCATTTAAACAATTTTTATGATATCTGTGGGAGAGACAATAATTTATGTAGAAGATAAAAGAAATATAGGAGAATGTGAAACATTTTATGAGTAAAATATCAAGTATTTTCTTAACATGCTTAAAATGAATGATATTTTAAAATAGTTCATATTCATCTGCTAAGCTAAACAAGATTGCTTACTTTCTAAGGTTGACTTATCAAGATTTTTTTTTCCCCCCAGGTTGAATTTCAGGCAGGATCTGAAGGCCAGCTTCTTCCTCAGCATTATTTAAATGATCTTGATAGTGCTCTAATCCCTGTGATCCATGGTGGGACCTCCAACTCTACTAGTTTACCATTAGAAATAGAATTAGTATTTTTCATTATAGAAAATCTTTTTTAGTGAAAAATAAGTCATATTATATATTGCAAACTAATTTGTTAAAACTAAATTCACTAAAGCTGAAATGCCACAAACACTAAAAGTAAATGTTTGCTGTTTGAAACACATAAGTTTTGCTTTTTAGGCAGGAAATGATCTTTTTAAATCATTAGCACAATATTTAAATCTCTAAAAATTTAAGAGACCCACAGTTTTTGAAGCTTTGACGTAATACAAGTACTAAAAAGAAAAGGATTTCTTCTGTCTTTAATAAATTTGTAGCATTTACTGTGTTATTTAAATGCAAAGCCAAAGTATCTGCACTTATGTATACCTCGTTATGCCAAGAATGATTTTAATGAAGGCTCTTTTCAGGTGTAACCTTATGAGGGAAATGGCTGTTACATTAGCCAGTTACATTGCTGGTTTCTAAAGTCTGTTAAAAATGAATTTCAGTGACATAGACAGTTTTCAGATCTTAGTCTTATTTGATAATTCTTTGAGTAAGGCAGATAACTTATTTGTATAATTGGAGTGGAGACCTACCTCCATGATTAGATAAACTGGTTATTTGGATTAAAATCAGAATTTTGCCTTTTTTCTTCTCAAATTATTATATATATATATATATGGCTTTTTTCTTGATTAAATGGGTATTCTTAAAATAATTGTGGGTGCTTCAGAATTTTGTGCTTCTATATTTAAGTACATTGTTTTTATAGCAAGAACATGTGATTCAGTATGTGTTTTATAAGTCTAATAATTTATAAATAGGTAATATTTTTGTATTGCAGTGCATTATTTTTCCTCCTTCCTTCAAAATATACCCTTTATTTACCACTTCTAAGAGTGATTGACAACAGGCCATATGACCCCTGAAGTAGTCATTATGTAGCAATAAATGAAGCCTGAAACAGGTTTTTTTAACTTTTCCTTTAAACCTTAGAACTTTCTTGGCAAGTCTGCATATTTTCATTGACACCAATGTATTAAATATACATTTTAATGAACTAATTACTTCTGCATATTTTAAATTCTTTATATGGTAGTTATTTTTTATAACAGGATATTAACATAAGTTAAAGTCTATGTATTTGAAACTGTTAACAGAACTTTGCTCTTCAAACAGCAAAATTTTAAGAAGTATGTTGTGTTAAAAAAAGTAACAGGGATATTTTAGTTAGTCCTTCATTTACATTATATAAAATACAATCATTATTTTGATGCTTTTTTTATTCTTATATGGTATATGTTTTTGTATCAAAAACACTCATTGTATATTTCAAGAAAAAGAAACTACACTAAATAACCCTGATGTAAGAAAAATACTTATGAAGCATCTCAACTTGAAGACCAAGTCAGGGTTATAACTCAGGATCTGAGGTCTCAGGCTAGGAGAGACTGAGAATTTTACTCCACTGGTCACATGGTTCATACTGAATCACAACTGTAGTATGAGCCAAAGATACCCTGTGAAGGAGATTATCAGTCTTCTGGAAGTAGCTACTTCATAAGCAATGTAAAATGTTGCAGCTGTTAAATAAAATGGCAACACAAAGTAACCTGTGAAATTTATTGAAATGGTGTAAGATTATTTTTATCAGTTTATGTTTTCTTTATATAGTGTGTTTATTTTGCAGTTTAAGTTAGTTGCACAGTCTATGAATAATGAAATTATTTATTTATTTTTTATTTTTTTTAGTAATCTCTGCACCCAACATGGGGCTCAAACTCATGACCCCGAGATCAAGAGTCACGTGCTCTTCTGACAGCCAGCCAGGTGCCCCTAAAATTACTTTAAAATAACCAAATGGTGGAGAGCTCTTCCCATGATAGGATAGCTTTAGATTTGTTTTCATAAAGCCTTTACATTTAATGATAATGGAATAATGTGCCTTTGGAGGTACATTTTAAAGTATTCTTTGTAGATGTAGGTTTCTGAATGCAGTTGTTACTTATTTGGTCATGTTCTTCACATTGGTATTTATTTTGAAATTTTAATTTTTTTAAAGGTGAAGAAATAGAATGGTTCTTTGTATTCAGTCTACAATGATCTGTTTTTGGTCTTGGCCTTTTTATACAGGTCTCCTTCTCTGAATTCTGAAATATGAAGTAAAATCTAGCCCACTTGTTCTGTGTAGCCACCCAACAAACTTTGTGTGTCTATATACTTGCTATGTGCAGAGCATTTTGTTAGGCTTCACTGGTTGAAAGATGAATAAATATTTGTCCCTATTGGAGCTGAATGTATGAAGCAGATAATTAACAAAGTAAAAGTAACTGCTATAATAGAGATAGGAATCTTGACTACATGGTTGGAAAACAACCCAGGAGGCAACCCTCTCAGGTCCCCTCCCTCTTTGGGAGCTTTATACTATATCACTCAATAAACTTCACTTTGGGGCGCCTGGGTGGCTCAGTCGTTGGGCGTCTGCCTTCGGCTCAGGTAATGATTGCAGGGTCCTGGGATCGAGCCCCGCATCAGGCTCCCTGCTTGGCGGGAAGCCTGCTTCTCCCTCTCCCACTCCCCCTGCTTGTGTTCCCTCTCTCGCTGTGTCTCTCTGTCAAATAAATAAAATCTTTAAAAAAAAATAAAAATAAAAAAATAAATAAACTTCACTTTGCTGCCCACCAAAAAAAAAAAAAAAGGAAAACAACCCAGAAGGATAGCCATACCCATAAGGAGATGGCTAAGAACTTGTTAGATAGTGGGCATTAAACCTGGCTAGGTAAGAGATAAAAATCTGAAAAGTAGGTAATCTGTAAAAAGACTGAACTTTCCCTTAAAGAGTCTACTGTGTTGTTCATACAACACATATCTTATCTTACCCTATGATTTAATCATAAAAGCAGTAGCTTGACTATGGTGTCTCAACTGCCTAATTTTATAACAGCCTAGATTCAGATACTGTTTTATAAATAAATAACAGACTTTTCTTTTTTTAGTCACAACCATAACTTTGATAACTTGACACACATTTTAATAGAAAATATCCGGAAATAAACCAGAAACCTATAAACCCATCTTAGGTTTTAATTTTTTTCTTTGTGATTATCAGAAAAATATAAAAAACTTATCAGTATAAGTTTTACTTTCCACCTTGTATGTGTCTAGCTTGTTCTTCCTACCCTCCAATCTCAAGTAATCGTTTTATTAGTTTCTTATGTATCTTCCCATGGTTTAGGTGTAGTAGCAGCAAATACAAATAGATAGATGTATTTTTTTCCTCTTCTCATTTTTTATACAAAATGTAGGATGGTGTTTACACTGAAGAACACATTGACTTCCTCAATTACTTTGAGTTATGAGGTTCATATTTAGAATCTTAAAGGCTTCATGCCTTCTCAGACCACTTTTGATTGATAAAAGCATGTTACTAGAATTATGACCATATGTTTCAGTACGAGGACTATTTTTCTCGTAACAAATTTTTTATTACTAAAATACTTGCAAGTTTATTTTTTATTTAGCTATATTTAAAACCTTTATTTTTTTTCCTACCAGACACTAAGCCTCGCCATCTAAATTTATCTCTTACCATTTAACTGAGATTTTTTTTTCACATCATATTTTTAGTAGTTTTAAATCTTTATATTCTTTGTTTTGGATTTGGCTTGGAACAGTTTAATATATAACACCTTTTGGGAAATATTTTGTGCATCTGCATTGATAAAATTACAATCATATTTTCATGCTTTATACAAATGAAGGAGTAGCTTTAACTCAAGTGCTTTGTTATGAACCTCTGAATATAATAAAGGTTTTCTTTTTTTCTTTCGGTAAAATACAGTACTTCCCAGCCTCCAAGATAACCCCCTAGTGATCCCTACCTCCTGGTATTCATACCCTTGTGTAGTCCCTTCCCACATAACATTATTGGTCTTTGTGACCAAAAAATGTGGCAGAAGGGTTGGGATGTCATTTCTAAAATTATGTTGTAAAAAGCTATCACTTCCATCTTTGGTGCATTTCTCCCCACTTTCTATCTTTTGTCCCTTTCTTCCTATCCTTTCCTCTTCCCTCTGTCCCTCACTCCCTATTAGATCACTCACTCTTGGGGAAGCCAGCTGCCAGGCTATTGGAGAAGCCCATTTGGCAAGGAACTGAAGCCAACAGTCATGTGAGTGGAAGTGGATCCTCCAACCCCAGTCAAAGCCTTCAAATTGCAGCCATCACCCAAAGTTTGCAACCTCATGAGAACCACCAAACTAAGCCATTCTCAGATTCCTGAATCTCAGAAACTATGTAAGATAATAAATGCTTTAAGCTGCTAAATTTTCTGGTGATTTGTTACATGCAGCAAGTAATATTACATAACTAATGTAAGATACTTATGTTTTTTGAGCAGCTAAACATAAAAATTGCTAAAATTAATTAATTGCTGGCAGAATTAAGCATATTTCCTATCAACATTTATGGATTATATGCCACAAGTAGCATATGCTAAGTGTAGAGAATACCAATTGAAAGAGTAGGGTTTGCCCATGTAGGAACAAAGATGCAGTTATGGGAAACTTCTTGTTTCTGGGAATTGTATGCTAGGATACTTAGATCCATATTCCTGCTGAAAACCAAAGGTGATTAAAATATAAAAATCATCTTAAAGCAAGATATTAAGATAGTAAGGAATGTTCAGTCCAAAAGGAAAGAGAAAAAGAGAAGGAAAGTGGGCTTGGGGTCCTATTGAGACAACCTTATGGGGTGAGGGAACAGATCAAAGTTCAAGGCCCACACAACATTGTAAATCTAATCAGAATCATGAACCTAATGGGAACTTCCCCATGACCTTCCCCCACCCCGCCAAAGGATGAGGATCACCCAAAGAATCTTAAGCATTTAACTTGCTTTAGGGTGGTTCCACACTGGTGATCCTTCTAGGTGCTAGGAGGAATAAAAACATAGATCCTCTCTATAGGAAAGTAACTTCATTGCAGGCCACAAATTACTTTTCAAATATAACATTTACCAACACACAGTTAAAATACAAATATATAGTTACATAAGGAAATTACTCCAGAGCCAAGAATTAGTAGAAATAATGAAAAACTCCTTTAGACAGGTATTAGATTTTTGCTTTCTGTGTTTCAAGAAATAGTCAAGTATGAGGTACCTGTAGGGAATGGGAAACCATACAAAGTAATGGAGCTAATTTGGGAAAGAAGTGAATACACGTGTTACAAGAATATATAAAAACCAGACTGTTAAGCTCTAATTAAATAGGTTTAATGGCACAGTAGAATACAGCCACTGGGGAGAATTTATAAACAGGGATATAAATCAGGAGAAATTACCCAGAGTACAGCTGGGAAAGACAAAAAGATGGAAAGATGGAAAAAAACATGTAGAGCAGATAGTGAGAAGTCCTAACATATGCTTAATTAGCTGCAGAAGGAGAGAGGAGAATAGGATACAACAAATATTTTTAAATATAAACTTTTCAAAGTCAATGGAAGACCTTACTCCACACACTTAAGAAGCTAGACAAATCCCAAACAGAATAAATAAAAAGGAATTATAGACCCCTAACAGGAAAACAGGAACTTCCAGCTAGCACAGAGTCCAAGGAACAGTTTGCTCTCTCTAGTCAAAGAAACAGGCAAGGGGTTGGGGGCTATGAGACAGACTTTTGAATTTACTTGACTTACTCCAGGGGAGCTGCAGAAAAGTAGCACCCCCCTCTTCACCATGTGCAAACCCTGTGAGGTGGAACCCTGCAATACACCAAGCTGAAGACAGCAAAACAGCATCACTCCTCTCTTAAGCCCTGACTTTCTACCAGAACACCAAGGAGGAAGATCTTGTAACCAGAGAGTGTGGGGGGGAAATCATAGGAAGGAACTAAAGAAAGTGAACCTCCAAATTTGTGTATAAAATCCTGGGATCACCTCCAACCTCTGCATGTGTGAAACCGACCAGAAGCAGCTGAGCAAGTGTTTTAAACACTGAACTACACTGTAGGTCACTACAGGCATAACTCAGAGATATTGTGTATTCCATTGTAGACCACTGCAATAAAGTGAGTATTGCAATAAAGCAAGTCAACTTTGAATTTTTTGGCTTCCCAGTGCATATAAAAGTTATGTTTATACTATACTGTAGTCCATTAAGTGTATGATTATGTTTAGAAAACAAAGTACATACCTTAATTTTAAAATACTGGTGAAGGGGCGCCTGGGTGGCTCAGTTGGTTAAGCGACTGCCTTCGGCTCAGGTCATGATCCTGGAGTCCCTGGATCGAGTTCCGCATCGGGCTCCCTGCTCGGCAGGGAGCCTGCTTCTGCCTCTGACCCTCCCCCCTCTCATGTGCTCTCTCTCTCATTCTCTCTGTCTCAAATAAATAAATAAAATCTTTAAAAAAAAAAAATAAAATAAAATACTGGTGAAAAATGCTAACCATCATCTGAGCTCTCAGTACATCATAATCTTTTTGCTGGTAGAGGGTCTTGCCTGAATGTTGATGGCTGCTGACTGATCAGGATGGTAGTTACTAAAGGTTGGGGTGGCTGTGGCAATTTCTTAAAATAAGACAACAAAGAAGTTTGCTGCATTGATCAACTCTTCCTTTCACAATCATTTTCTCTGTACCGTGTGATGCTGTTTGATAGCATTTTACCCACAAAACTTTCAAAATGGGAGTCAAGGGCGCCTGGGTGGCTCAGTCGGTTAAGCAGCTGCCTTCGGCTCAGGTCATGATCCCAGGGTCCTGGGATCGAGTCCCGCATCGGGCTCCCTGCTCAGTGGGGAGCCTGCTTCTCCCTCTCCCTCTGCCTACTTGTGTTCTCTCTCTATCTCTCTGTCAAATAAATAAATAAAATCTTTAAAAAAAACCCAAAAACAAAAAAACAAAATGGGAGTCAATACTCTCAAATCCACTGCTTTATCTACTAAGTTTATATAATATTCTAAATCTTTGGTGTCATTTCAATAATCTTCACAGCATCCCCACCAGGAGTAGATTCTATTTCAAGAAACCACTTTCTTTGCTCATCCTTAAGAAACAACTCCTCATCCATTCAAGTTTTATCATGAGATGGTAGCAATTCAGTCACATCTTCAGGCTCCACTACTATTTCTGGTTCTCTTGCTATTTCCACCACATCTGCAGTTACTTACTCCACTGAAGTCTTGAACCCCTCCAAGTCATGCATGGGGGCTGGAATTAACTTCTTCCAAACTTGTTAATGTTGATATTGTGAACTCTTCCCACGAGTCACAAATGTTCATAATGGCATCTACACTAGAGAATCCTTTGCAGAAGCTTTTCAGTTGACTTGCCCATATCCATCACTATCTAGGCAGGCTTAAAAAATATATTTCTTAAATAAGACTTGAAAATTGAAATGACTCCTTGATCTATGGGCTGCTGAATGGATACAGTGTTAGCAGGCATGAAAACAACATTAATTTCATCGTACATCTCCATCAGAGGTCTTGGGTAACCAGGTGCATTGTCAGTGAGCAGTCATTTTGAAAGGAATCTCTTTTTCTGAGCAGTAGTTCTCAACAGTGAGCTTAAAATATTCAGTAAACCATAGCAAACCAAGTGAGCAAGTGCTATTAGAAAAATGGCACTGATAGACTTGCTTGACCCACGGTTGCCACAAACCTTCAATTGGTAAAAAACTGTATCGGTGAAGTGCAATATAATGAGGTCTGCCTCTATGCAGTTTCAGGCTGGCCACTGGGTGGTGCACAATCAGGGCAGATTAGAATTGCACTGTAATGGTTTTGAAAACTAAATTATCATTGAAACCACAACCCACATAAAGCTGTCCAGGATATGTGGTCTGAACTAACTGGATGGACTGCAAGCTAAAACCAAAACAAAACAAAAGCATTCTTCTAAAGGACTGACAGTTTCATAATATTCAAAATATCTAGGAAATAATCCAAAGTTACTCAACATGTAAAACAAAAGGGAAATCTAAACAACTCTCAAGGGAAAAGACAAGGAACAAAAGTTAATTCTGGGGCTACTAAAATTTCAGAATTATCAGAAAAAGACTTAACATGTTATTTTAATTATGCTCCATAAAGCAAGGGTAAACACTGTTTAAATGAATGGCAAGGAAAAAGTCTTCACCAAAGAAATAGAAGCTATAAAAAGAACTTGGGTGGCTCAGTCAGTTAAGTGTCTACCTTCAGCTCAGGTCATGATCCTGGGGTCCTGGGGTCCAGCTCTGCATTGGGCTCCCTGCTCAGCAAGGAGTCAGCTTCTTCCTCTCTGCCCCTCTTCCCCACTTGTGCTCCCTCTCTTGCTTGTTCTCTCTCTCTCAAGTAAATAAATAAAATCTTATATAAAAAAAAGAACCAAATTGAAATTTTTTAAGTGAAAAATACAAATAAAAAAATTTACTAGAGGGTCTTAATAGGATGGAGACAACCAAGGGAAGAGTCAGCAAATTTAAAGATAGATCAGTAGAACTTATCCAGCCTGAATAACATAGAGAAAAAAGTAGAAAAAAAAAAAAAAGAAAAGCTTTGAGGACTTACGGGAAAATATCAAAAGGTCTAATATTCATGTTATAGGAGTTGTAAAAGAAGAGAAAGATTGGAAGAAAAAACATTTGAAGAAATAACTGAAAACTTGCAAAATTTGGTAAAAGACAAATTTATATAGGTTTACATAAAATATATTTACAGCAGTTATACTGGCACAGCAAATTGCTAAAAAGTTAAAAACCATATCCAGGCATATTGTAACCACACAGATGAAACCAAATATAAAGAAAAGATCTTGAAAACAGAGGAAAATGACACCGTTTACTTTTTGGAGAACAAAGATTTTAATTATGTTGTATTTCTCACCAGAAACCAGGAACAGTGGAACATCACTTCTAAAGTGCTTTAAAAAAAATACTGATAATTATCAACCCAGAATCCTTTAACCAGCAAATACATCCTTTAGGAATTAAAGTGAAATAAAGACATTTTCAGAAAAAGGAAAACTAAGATAATTCACTGCCAGTAGAACTGCTGTAAAAGAAATGCTAAAGAAAGTTCATAGAGAAGTAAAATGATATCAAAGGGAACACTGGAATGCCAAGAAAGAAGAAAGAGCAACGGAAATGGTAATATTTGAATAAATAGACTATTTTTTCACCTTTTAAGTTTGTTAAGATATGTATAACTACTGAAATAAAAAATTTATAACACTGTCTGATGGATGTTCAACATATATAGATCTAATACATATGAGAACAACATCCTAATGGGAGGAGAGTAAAGGGACTAGATGGTAGTAAGGTTTCTGTATTTCACTTGAAATGGTGAAAAATTCTAAGTAGACTGCAAAAAGTTTGGTATGCAATAATCTCTAGAGGGATGCCTAGGTGGCTCAGTCAGTTAAGCGTCTGCCTTCCCCTCGGGTCGTGATCCTGGGGTCCTGGGATTGAGCCCCACAGCAGGGAGCCTGCTTCTCCCTCTCCCTGCCCACCCCCCACTCGTGCTCTCTCTCATTCTCTCTCTCAAATAAATAAAATCTTTTTAAAAAATCTCTAGAGTAATTAAAAAATCTATGCATGGAGAGATATTTTTAAAAGCCAATATATAAATTAAAATGAAATTCTGTAAAATAATAATAATACAAAAATCAAAAAGACCAGAAAGGAAAACAGGAGTGAAAAGCAGAGAGACAATTAATGATAAATGGTAGACCTAAATCCAATAATATAAAAAATTGTATTAAACTTAAATGGTCTAATATGGTAATTAAAACACAGAGATCAGCTAAAAAAAAAAACTTGATTGTATACTATGTACAAGAAACTATCTGAAACATAATGGAATATATAGGCTAAAAAGTAAAAAGACGGGGAAAAAATACACCATGCAAGCACTAAAAATTTTTTTTAAAAAACCTGGAGTGGCTTTGGTAATTATCAGAGCAGACTTCAGTAAAAGAAAATTTACCTTGTGGTTTATTATTGCATTTCATAGACGAAGTAATAAGAGAATAACTTGCCTAAAGTCACACACCTAGGAACTAACTATTGAAATTTAAGGAGAAACTTTCTAGCAATTAGGACTCTCCAAACTGAAGTAAGCTGTATTAAATTTATGCACATTTTTGACGGCTCTGCTTGTAATTTCAGAACCAGAAAAAAAAGCATTAAGGTCATCTAATGAAATGTCCCTACTTTTACTAACAAAATGAATTCCTAGTTAAAGGGCACAGAGACTACTTATATAGCTAGAGGCATATAGCTGAAACTAGAATCCAAGTCTCCTTCTGAACATTGCCCTTCTCACTATAACCAATGCTCACATTCTACATGATGTCTAAGGTTTATTTTTAATCCCATGAAATATATGTGTTTTCATGAATTGTTTAACACTGTAAGTAAACACAGCTAACTGGGTGAAGTGGAAAATGCCTGCCAAATCTGTTAAATTAAAAAAAAAAAAATTTAAGCAGCTAAAGGGAACCAAGGTATATAATATTTATTTTATTTTATTTTTTTTAAAGATTTTATTTATTTATTTGACAGAGACACAGCGAGAGAGGGAACACAAGCAGGGGGAGTGGGAGAGGGAGAAGCAGGCTTCCCGCTGAGCAGGGAGCCCGATGCGGGGCTCGATCCCAGGACCCTGGGATCATGACCTGAGCCAAAGGCAGACGCTTAACGACTGAGCCACCCAGGCGCCCCGGTATATAATATTTAAATTCTCAATTCTCAAAAACCCTGAATTACATTAGTTTTGTTTTTAATCACATTTTAGAGAATTTATAATTAGTGGGATCCTCAGATTTTAGCATTAAGTTATGTAGAAGAGAGCACATATTGCAAAGACTCCAAATTTGGCAGATGACATTAAGCATCTTTTGGTTTAAAAAAAAGTCTCCTGAATGCAGAATAAGCCTGAGAAATGGTTATCAAGTGGAGGCTATCAATGTAGGCTTATCTAAAAAGTAATTAGAGGGAACCAGAGAGTGAAAATAGACTGCTTTAAACTTAAAAGAATAAGCAATTGGGCTGGCATAAAACTTGTAAATAACAAAATAGAGACCAGAAAACTGTAAAAAATATATTTAATATAGTAAACAAATTAATATTTATAAATATTATGTATATATATAAATACATACACACACAGTTGACCCTTGAACAACATCGGCTTGAACTATGCAGGTCTACTTTTACACAGATTTTTTTGATTCAGGAAGTACTGTAAATGTTATTTTCTCTTATTTTTTTTTAATGATTTTCTTAATTTTCTTCTCTCTAGGTTACTTTATTTTAAGAGTACAGTATACAATACATATGACATACAAAATGTGTATTAATCAACTGCTTATATTATTGGTGAGGCTTCGGGTCAGCAGCAGGCCATCAGTAGCTAAGGTTTAGGGGAGTCAAAAGTTATACACAGATTTTCAACTGTTCAGGGGGTCAGTGCCCCTAACCCTCCATGTCTCCACATTGTTCAGGGTCAACCATACATGTAAAAAAATTACATATATGTATATACACACACAAATAAACAAAGAAACAGACACACATAAGTGCTGACTGGAAAATAACTAAATTCTAAGGGCAGCTACGCTCTTACTACAAGAGTGAGTTATGTAAACTGAATCAAAGGTCATGCTTCCACAAATGGCTTCACCTTATTCCACTCCTCTAATACGTATAAAGTCACCACTTCTACCCAGATTGGGTTACTCAGAACTAACAATACACTCTTTATTCCCATTTATATATATCATCAAAAGTATCTCCAAACTTTCAGGTCAATGCCCAATTTTCACATTCTAATCTCATAAGGCTCTGTATATCTGCTATTCTTTCCTCAAGGCACCATATACCCTTAATATATGAAACCTTTCCTTTGTGCCAAAAAAAAAGTAATTAGATACGTATTTGGTATAAAAATATATTTTCTCCTACTCAAAAGTAGAGAAAATAGTATGATATAGCTCCATGCACCCATCCTACAACAAACCTCAGATTCAACAGTTTTCAAGATTTTCTACTTTTGCTTCATCTACCCTTTATTTCTTTGCTGGAGTACCTTCAACCAAATCTCAGCCATCATCATTTCATGCCACATACTTCAGTGCACAGCTCTAACAAATGGACAGTGAAGAGTAATTTTAATTGAATCAATTTGTAACTATAAAATCTATGAAAACTGACCTAATACCATAACCAATAGGCCATAAAAACTTTTGAAGTGCAGCTGATAGCATCGAGAAAGTGAAAAGACAACCTACAAAATGGGAGAAAATATTTGCAAATCATCTATGTTAAGGGACTGGGAGTCAGACTTCATAAAGAATTTTTACAATTCAACAAAAAAATTTTTTTAAGCATCTAAAGGGAACGAAAGTATATAATATTTAAATTCTCAATTCTCAAAAACTCTGAATTACATTGAATTGAATTGAATTGTGGTATATACAAATTGAATTGTGGTATATACAAATGACCCAACTAAAAATGAGCAAAAAGGGGCGCGTGGGTGCTCAGTCAGTTAAGTGTCCGACTCTTGGTTTCAGCTCAGGTCATGATCTCAGGGTCATGAAACTGAACCCTGCATCCTAATTTTACCACTGCGCTCAGCATGGAATATGCTTGGGATTCTCTCTCTCTCTCTCTCCCTCTGCTCCTCCCCCAACTTGCATGCTCCCTCTCTCTCTCTCTCTCAAATAAATAAATAAATAAAATATTTTTTTAAAATGAGCAAATGATTTGAATAAACATTTCTCCAAAGAAAATATATAGTCAATAAGCACTTGAAAATATGCTCAACATTATTAATCACTAGGGAAATGCAAATCAAGACTCAAATGAGATACTACTTCATTATGCACTTGGATGGCTACAATTTTTATAAAATCAACAGAAAATAACAATTATTCTTGAGGATATAAAGAAATTGGAACTCTTATGCCTTGCTGGAGAGAATGTAAAATGGGAATAGCTGCCTTTAAAAACTGTTTGGCAGGGGTGCCTGGTTGGCGCAGTCAGTTAAAGCATCCGACTTTTGGTTTCGGCTCAGGTCATGATCTCAGGGTCATGAAATCGAGCCCTGTGTCGGGCCCCACACTCAGTATGGAGTCAGCTTGAGATTCTCTCTCTCCCTCTCTCTCCCTCCCACTCGTGCTGTCTCTCTATCAAATAAATAAAATAAAGTAAAATAAAATAAATAAAAGCTGTTTGGCAGTTCCTCAAAAAGTTAAACATAAAGTTACCAAATGAACCAGCAGTTCTACTTCAAGAGAAATACCTTCCACATACTTCCACACAGAATCTATACATGAATGCTTATAAGCAGTATTAGTTATTAGTAGCCAGAAAGCAGAAACAATGCAAATGTCCATTAATTGATGAATGGACAAAGAAAGTGTGGTATATACAAACAATGGAATTTTAGTTGGCCATAAAGAATGAAGTACTGATGCATGCTACAATACTGAGGGACCTTGCCAACATATGCTAAATGAAAGAAGCCAGTCACAAAAGACTGTAACATTGTATGATTTCATTTACGTGAAGTATCCAGCATAGGCAAATCCATAGAGACAAAAAATAGATTTGTGGTTGCATAGGGTTGGGGAAAAAATGGAAAGTAACTTCTCTGGGGTGATGAAAATGTTCTTAAGTTGGTTGTGATGTGGTTGCAAAATTCTATGAATACAGTGATTTGGACACTTTAAATGTATAACATTTTTTATCATTAGGGAACTACAAATCAAATAGGAGTCAACCAACTGTATATCTCAAAGATTTTTTCTTAAAAAAAAAAAACAAAAACACCGCTGAAACCATTAGAATTTAGTGTTTTCTGAAACTCTAGAAATCTTTTTGATTCAGCTAGAGAACATTCAGAGAATACTGGACGCCTGACTGAAGACAAATGGAAATAATTACAACCCAAGTGTGGAAAGACTAAAATATATTAAAATCTGAAGGGCTGCCATTTGCGTTATGTGTCAGGTGATGTGCCATCCTAATTTTACCACTGACTGAGCTGTATTAGAGTCACAGGACCAGAAAATGTCAGTGCTCTGATTTCCCCTGAGGTCTCTCCTCTAGCTTCAGCTTGGCTGCGGAAAGTAAGGAGTTGTAGCCAAAAAGGGTAATGGGTGAGAGAATCCAGTGCTACAAGTGTTTCCTGAATGAACCCTGGTAGAGAGGAAGAGGGAGGCAGAAAACTTTCAAGTTATCACTTTTGTACCCTTGTGAAGAAACACTCATATTTATGGAGAAATGATTCTATGTCATTTTACGATGTTACTAAAATCAAAAAGAGAAAATATTTCCAACTTTGGAAAATCGTACCCCACACCAGCGACTTCTTTCAAACTCGGGGCTTCATCCTCCGCCTTCCCTGACGTAGAGTTCTTCGGAACTACCCGTTTTCTGACTATCTTTCAAGAGAGCAATTCGCGCGACACTTGGACAGCGAACACCAGCCAGGAGACTGCGCGCTGGGGAAACTCGAGCCTCAGCCTCTGCGCGTGCGCACCGCTTCTCTTTCCGCCTCCGCTTGGAAACCTCAGCTCGGAGGTCGGTGGGTCGTGGGAGGCGGCTTCTTTTTGTACAGTGTGTCGTTTGTTGAGTCGGGTTTCCAGAGTTTCCACGCCACCTGTGAAGGTCCGCCGCGGTGGCCCACGGCTCCGCGCCTCCGCGGTTGGCCGTCGCCATGACAGCGACCGCTGGGGGCCCTGGTAAGCGCGGATCCCGCGTCTGTGGGTCCCTGAAGGGCTGCACACGATTGGCTCGCAGCCCTACACTTTCTCTGGCCTGCGGCCTATAGTTGGAGCGCTTTGAGAGACTCCCCTGGCAGCACCACTCCCAGTTGCTGATGGGGGTCTGCATTCTCAGAGCGCGCACCATGGACTGGCCTAGAATGTTGGTTCCTCGCGTGGGTGTTAAGAGAAAAGCCAGTGAGGCGGCCAAGAATAGCAAGAATATTGGGCCCTTTTTAACAAGGAATTCTTTTTTAGGGTAGTTTTGGGTTCATAGGGTAATTGACCTGGAAGACAGATTCTCCATATACCACTTACCTGAACACATGTAGAGCCTCCCCATTATCAACAGTTCCTATTCTTGGGCATCTACGTTGACACATCATAATCAAAGTATCCATATTTTACTTTTGGGTTCACTGTTGGTGGTGTACGTTCTTCTGATTTAGACAAGTGTATAATGCCTTGTATCCCTCATTATGGTATCATACAAAATAGTTCCACTGATCCCCAAATCCTCTGTGCTCCACTTATTCACACCCACCTCCTACAACCACTGATCATTGTTTTGTCTTTTCCAGAATGTCGTGTAGTTGGAATCATACAGTATGTAGCCTTTTCAAATTGACTTCTTTCACTTAATAGTATGCATTTAAGGTTCTTCCATGACTTGAGAGCTCATTTCTTTTTAGCACTGAGTAATACTCCTGGTCAGTTGTCTGGATGTAGCAATGTTTATTTATCTATTTATCTATTCACCCATTGAAAGACATCTTGGTTGCTTCTAATTTTTGGCAGTTATGAATAAAGCCGATGTAAACATCTATGTGCAGGTTTTTGTATGGACTTAAGTTTTCAAGTCCATACAAAATATCGGGTAAATATCAAGGAGCACAATTGTTGGATTGTATGGTAAGAGTATGTTTAGTTTTATAAGAAACTGCCTAACTTTTAAAGTGGGTGTACCATTTTGCATTCCCCCCAACAGTGAATGAAAGTTCCTCTTGCTCCACTCTCACCAGCATTCGGTGTTGTCAGTGTTCCAGATTTTGGCCATTCTAATAGGTGGGTTGTTGTACCTCATTATTCTTTTGTGTTTCTCTGATGACATATTATGTGGAGCACTTTTTCAAATGCTTGACATTTCTTTATATTTGGTGATAAAGTCATTGGTCCATTTTTAAAGTAAAGTTTATTTTCTTATTGTTTGAGTTTTAAGTATTAATATTTTGGATAACAGTCCAATATCAGATGTGCCTTTTGCAAATATTTTCTGCCAGTCTTTGGCTTGTCTTCTCATTTTCTTGATAGTGACTTTTGTAGAGCAAAAGTTTTTTCATTTTAATGAGGTCTAGCTTACCTATTATGTCTTTTATGGATGGTGCCTTTGGTGTTGTATCTAAAAAGTCATCACCATACCCAAGGTCATCTAGGTTTTCTCCTATATTATCTTATAGGAGTTTTATAGTTTTGCATTTAATTTTTGTGAAGGATGCAAGATCTGTTTCTAGATTCATTGTTTTCCATGTGGATGTCCAGTTGTTCAGCATCATTGTTACAAAGATTATCTTTACTCCATTGTATTGCCTTTGTTCCTTTGTCAAAGATAAGTTGACTCTGTATTTACAGGGTGTTTACTTCAGGGCTGTCTGTTCTATTCCATTGATCTATGTGTCTGTTTTTTTCACCAATACTGCCCTGACTTAATTACTGTAGCTTTATAGTAAGTCTTGATGTTGGGTAGTGTCACTTCTTTGTTATTCTCCCTCAGGATTGTGTTGGCTATTCTGGTTTTTAGGCCCTCCATATAAACTTTTGAATCAGTTTGTCAATATCTATAAAATAGCTTAGTGGGATTTTGATTGTGATTGCTTGAATCTGTACATCAAGTTGGAAGAACTGACATCTTGACAATATTGAGTCTTTCTATCCATGAACATGGAATATCTCCATTTAATTCTTTGATTTCATTTATCAGAGTTTTGTGGTTTTCTTTTTATAGGTCTTAGACATATTTTGTTAGGTTTATACCTAAGTATTTTTGGGTTTTTGGGTGCTAATGTAAATGGTATAGTGTTTTTCATTTCAAATTCCACTTGTTTTTTGCTGGTAAGTAGAAAAACAATTGACTTTTATATATTAACCTTGTATCCTTCAATCTTGCAACAATCACTTATTAATTCTGGGAGTTTTTGTGTAGATTCTTTCAGATTCTTTGCATATATAATCATGTCATCTGTGAACAAAGACTTTTATATCTTCTTCCCCAATCTGTATACTTTTTATTTACTTTTATTGTCTTGGTGCATAACTAGTACTTCTAGTATGATGTTGAAAAGGAGTGGGTGAGGGGGTAGACTGTTACATCTTGAGGTCCTGGTTGAAAGTGACATTTACCTGATCTGTAATTTCATTCGATCAAATGGGGAGTAGTTTTGGTCAGTCCGATTTCTCTTGGAATTGGGTGAGAGTGAGAAATGAAGACAAAGGGATGTGGTCAAGAATTATTCCAGCTTTTTGTTATACAATTTTCAGAAGCTGGTAATTAGTGTGTCCCTGTCCTTTCACCCCAGAGTTAGAGGTGTTTTAAACCAGGCATTCTACTCCAGAAGGTTACATTATCTTTTTTTTTTAAAGATTTATTTATTTATTTGAGAGATATCAAGGGGGCTGGAGAGGGAGAGGGAGAGAATCTTAAGCAGATTCCCTGCTGAGCAAGGAGCTGGATGCGGGGCTCGATCCCAGGACCCTGAGATCATGACCCGAGCCGAAATCAAGAGGCAGATGTTTTACTGAGCTCCCCAGGGGCCCTAACTGACTGAGCCACCCAGGGGCCTCCAGAGGGTTACAGTATCTTTTACATAAACCTAAGTAGTCACATTAGACAGCTTTGGTGACGTATTCTTTTTTCAGCCTAAGTTTTTTCCTGATTGTAAACATAATATATGCTCATTATAGAACATTTGTAAAATACATTGAAGTAGGAAAAAAAGTCCACACAATGCCAATAGTAACTTTTTGATATATTTTCTAATGTGACTGGTAAAATAAAATGGAATAACTTATGTCAAGGGGTTTTAAAATGGAGCCAGAAGGCCATTAAGGAGGAGGGCCTTATGCACATTCTCATCACGTAGAACCCTGAACTTTTGAACTGGGCTAAACTGCAAATATTCCAAGGACTCTGCACGAATACCTGCAACTTACTGCAGTAACAGACTTTTTCTTAGTGATAGCCTTAGCAACCAGTTATGTTTAGCTAAGATTAATTTTCTGCCATCAAGACCAATTAAAATTTTTTGTAAACAATATATAGAAGCTTTTTTTTTTTTTTGTCTTTAAAAACCCCTGGCTTTGAGTTTTTTAAAAAACTCCCCAAATTGCAGTTTTCACACCCCAACTAAATGCTTTTATTTCAGCTCTGCCTCTTCTCTTGATTGACACTAACAGTCCTGACTTTTAAGAACATGGTATACACGCCACCATATACTATATATCTCTTTTTTGGTTTTCTCCAACTTTTTTTAATATACAAACTACTTTTTTAGAGCATTAGTTTTTAGTTGCTAGAACAGCACAAACTTATTATCTTATAGTTCTGTAGGTCAGAAGTCTGAAATGGTCTCACCTAAAATCAAAGTGGCAGCATGACTGCATTCCTTCTGGAAGCTCTAGGAGAGATCAGTGTTTTTGCCTTTACCATCCTCTGGAGACTGCTTGAGTTCCTTGGCTCATGGTCTCTTCCTCCATTTCAGAGGCAGCAATGGCTGGTTCAGTCTTTTTCACATTGTATCACTCTGACACAGACTCTCCTGCCTTTCTCTTTCACTTATAAGGATCTTGTGATTCAGTGGGGCCACCTGGGTAATCCCAGCTCATCTCCCCACCTCAAAGTCAGCTGAGTAGCAACCGTAATTCTGTTTGTCACCTTAATTACCCTTGCTATGTAATATAACATATTCACAGTTTACAGGAATTAGGATGTGGACATCTTTGGGTGGGGGTCATTATTCTTCCTGCCACAGTACCCATACAAATTGTTCTCCATTGTGCTTTTTTCCCAATTAACATATCTTTAAGATTGTATCAATATATACAGATTTGCCTCATTCTTTTTAATGGCTGCATAATGTTCCTTTGCATGGATATACCATAATTTATTTAATGAATCCACTGTTGATGGATATTTAGGTTATTTTCACTCTTGCTATTACAAACAATGTGATAGCAAATATCTTTGCATCAAATGTGTCATTTCCCACATATAAGCGTATCTGTCTATGGGATAAGTTTATGAAAGTGGAATTTCTGGGTCAAAGGGTAAATGTGTTTTTTTAACTTTTTCTTTTTAAAAAATCTTTATATACACATTTAATACAATCCCTATCAAAATACCATCAACTTTTTTCAAGGGGATGGAACAAAAATCCTAAAATTTGTATGGAACCAGAAAAGACCCTGAATAGCCAGAGGAATGTTGAAAAAGAAAAGCAAACCTGGTGGCATCACAATTCCAGACTTCAGGCTCTATTACAAAGCTATAATCATCGAGACAGTATGGTACTGGCATAAAAACAGACACGTAGATCAATGGAACAGAACAGAGAGCCCAGAAATGGACCCTCAACTCTATGGTCAACTAATCTTCGACAAAGCAGGAAAGAATGTCCAATGGAAAAAAGACAGTCTCTTCAACAAATGGTGTTGGAAAATTGGACAGCCACATGCAGAAGAATGAAACTGGATCATTTCCTTACACCACACACGAAAATGGATGAAGGACCTAGATGTGAGACAGGAGTCCATCAAAATCCTAGAGGAGAACACAGGCAGCAACCTCTTCAACCTCAGCCGCAGCAACTTCTTCCTAGAAACATCGCCAAAGGCAAGGGAAGCAAGAACAAAAATGAACTATAGGAACTTCATCAAGATAAAAAGCTTTTGCACAGCAAAGGAAACAGTCAACAAAACCAAAAGACAACCGACAGAATGGGAGAAGATATTTGCAAATGACATATCGGATAAAGGGCTAGTATCCAAAATCTATAAAGAACTTATCAAACTCAACACCCAAAGAACAAATAACCCAATCAAGAAATGGGCAGAAGACATGAACAGACACTTTTCCAAAGAAGACATCCAAATGGCCAACAGACACATGAAAAAGTGCTCAACATC
>NC_138375.1:86194827-86212187 GCF_054177405.1 Leptonychotes weddellii | reverse complement strand
TTTTTTTTTTAAAGATTTTATTTATTTATTTGAGACAGAATGAGAGAGAGAAGAGAGCACATGAGAGGGGGGAGGGGCAGAGGGAGAAGCAGGCTCCCCGTCGAGCAGGGAGCCCGATGCGGGACTCGATCCAGGGACTCCGGGATCATGACCTGAGCCGAAGGCAGTCGCTTAACCGACTGAGCCACCCAGGTGCCCATCGTAAAACTATTCTTGATACATATGTCACACAGATATAAAGAATTCTAATAAAGAATTTTCCCAAATCATCCAGGAAAAAACTCAGTTTAGTAATTCACTATATTGGAAAGAGTAAGGGAAGCAGATATGCATATATTAAAGAAGTACTCACATTCCTGTGGATATTGAATTTTTACTAAATACCTTTTCAGTTTCTGTGAAAATATTTTTTCCAATATCTATCAGTAAAATAAATTATGTTAATATTTTATAATATTGAGTTATCTTCACATTTCCAGAATAAACCCCACTTGTTCATGAAATGTATCATTCTTTTAATATACTGCCAAATTTCATTGCTAAATTTTAGTTAGGCTGTTTGCATTTGGAAGTGAGATTGGTCTGTAGTGTGTTTTCTTTCTCATTTTTAGGTATAAATGTTATGTACATTTCATTTAAAAAGCTAGGGACCATTCCTTCTTTTTATGTGTTCTGGGATATTACAAAAAATAACATTGAAATGGCTTGCACCTGAGTTTTAGTAAACTATCTAAACCTGATACTTTGTAGAAAGCTTAATTATACAGCCTTTTTATTATATGGTAAATGGTCTGTATTGATTTTCTATCTTTGGGGGAACTAATTTTGATATATTTATCCTAGAAAATTGTTCATTTCACCCAGGTTTTTGAAAGTTTATTTATACACAGAAGCTATTAAAATAGTTTCTTATTCTTTTAATTTCTTCTGTTGGAGAAGAAGTATTCCTCTTCCCTTCAAGGTCCTGGACTAAATAAATATGACACAGATTAACAGGAGAAAATCAAATTTAATAGCATACGCACAGGGAATCCACGCAGACGTGGAAATTCCAGAGACTGTGAGGCAACATGAGGCTTCAAGGAGCTGAGTAGGAAGGTTGGGTCTGAGGATTCAAAGGGGAGAAAGACCATTAGCAGGAAGGTGAGATATGTTTGGAAAACAACTGTTGCTCTATTAATGTGGTAAGTTTCTTAGGTTAAGAGCAATCTCTGTTAATAGCTCTCTTCCTGGTACATGCTGGCTGTTGTGGGGGAGGCAAAGAGATTTTCCTGTATCTGCTGGAATTTTCGTTGTTTTTAACTCAAAATAATGTTTGTGCCAAAATGGTCCATGTTGGGATGGCCTGCTCTTGGCCCCTACATTTCTATGTCTTTATTTCCTTATTTTATTTATTTGAGTTTTCCCTCTTGTTTCTTGATTAAACTAGATAATGGATTTATCTCTTTCTCTTTTTTTAGGAATCAGCTCTTAGATTTATTCATGTTTTTTATTAATGATTCATGAATTTCTCTTTTATCTTTTTAAATTATGTTTTATGTAGCTTATAATTTCTTGAGTTGGATGGTTTACTTACTTTCATTTTTATATTAACATATTTATATTTATTAATACAAGTATTTAAGACTTTTCTTTTTTCTCTGGCCACTGCTTTATCAGTGTCCCATTATTTCTTTTGTGTAGATTTTCATTATTATCAATTTGTAAGTATTATACAAGTGTGAGTTTTTCCTCAAAAGTTGTTTTAAGAGAAATTTTTTAGGCATCTATGTAGTTGAATTATTTGTTTTGGGTTTATTAATAGTTTCTAGGTTTATTGTATTATAATCAGATAACATCTTATTTTACTTTGTAGATTTTATTAAGGGCTTAATATACAGATATTTTGTATGAGTTCATCTATTGTATGAGGATATAGTTTGGCTGTTACAGTAGAAACTTAAATTAACAATAGCTTTAACAAGTCTAGTTCTCTTTCACATAGCTGGCAAAGCACAAATAATTCAGGGCTGATTTTGTGCCTCCACATGTCAAGGACCCAGAATGCTTCTATCTTGATTCTCTGCTTTCCTTAGGATATTTCCTTCGTCCATATGGTCACATTGATTACTGTCCAGTCTGAGTTTCAGTTGGTGGTGATGAGGGAGCAGAAGGCAAGTTGAGGACAAAGCACAAGCTGACACCCACAAACCCCCTCCCTCTGCCCCCCCTCCCCCAGGTGGGAAATGTGTGACAATCCTCAGGCATTCCTGGCTGCCCTAAAGCTAAAGGAAGGAAAAACAAATGGTTAACTTATAGAGATTATAGTCCTCCAAGACAAGAGTCTCCCTCAGTTTAAAATGTCTTAGTGATTTACAAGAAAAAAAAAAGCATTCTTATCAATAATCTAACTTCCAGAAGGAAATGTAGATAAAATTAAGTTTAATTTTATCTACATTTATAATCTGCAGCCCATTCACAAATACTTGAGGCAGGCAGAGTATAATGTTCCTCCAGGAAGCTCCCAACTGCCTTAATGTTAATGCCTTACTAGAGGGAAAAACAGCCTTAACTTGACAATGGCAAGGCCTCCAGTATCTTATAGGTCCTCTTTAGCATTTGAAATTTCTTTTGAAAACCTCCCTTTTCCTTACCTCCCCCAACTCCCACGTATATAATCAGCCACCCCTCACAACCCTGGTGCAGCAGCTCTTTCTGCCCACGGGTCCCTGTTCTTTAATAAAACCACCATTTTGCACCAAAGACATCTCAAGAATTCTTTCTTGATTGTCGGCTATGGACCTCACCCCACCAAACCTCACCTATATTCAAAAACTCCATCAGTAGTAAGGAAGGAAAGAAGAGAAGCTCATGGCAGGCCTCTTTCTTTCCAGGGCATGACTTAGAAGTTTCACAACTTCTCATCCTCTTACAACTCATTTGCTGTAATTTAGTCATCTGCCTATACCTAGATGCTGGTGAAGCCGGGAAATGTTGCTGTTATTCTGTAAATCTTGTGTCTAGTTAAAATTCAGGTATTTGTTGTGTAAGAAAGGAAAATTAATATTGGAGTAAAACTACTAATTTATGTAACACATTAATGTACATTATTAGTTATGTAATTTAACTCTTCTATGCCTTAATTTTTGCTTGCTTTAAAAAATACTTTTAATGTAATTCATTCATTCATTTAATGTATAACTAATACATTCACCTGGTTCAAAAACCAAAGAACGGAGAGTTATACTGTGAAAACCCTCTTTCCCATCTAGCCAGTCCTGCCCAATCTCACTAACCACAGTTGTTAGTTTCTTAGATAACCACAGTTATTAGTTTCTTTATTCAGGTAAGAGTGAATACAAATACAGATTCTTATTTTCCCCTCTATTTAAAGCAAAGGTAGCATATACCTTGCTTCTGTTCTGTTCTTTGCTTCCCCCTCCTCCTTTTACTTAGCAGTACATCTTGGGACTCTTTCCAAGGTAAGCTTCCTTTCTAGGTGCATCATATTTATGTATGTACTATAATATGGTATTTAATGAGCTTCCTATTGGTAAACATGAAGAATGTTTCCAATATTTGATATTACACAGGATGGTATAATAAATAATCTTTTTTTTTTTTTTTAAAGATTTTTTATTTATCTGAGAGAATGGGAGACAGAGGGCATGAGAGGGGGAGGATCAGAGGGAGAAGCAGACGCCCCGCTGAGCAGGGAGTCCGATGCGGGACTCGATCCTGGGACTCCAGGATCATGACCTGAGCCGAAGGCAGTTGCTTAACCAACTGAGCCACCCAGGCGCCCAGTATAATAAATAATCTTAATGTGTGCCATTTTGCATGTGTGCAAATACATCATCTTTAATTTTTTGGCCATTAGCTTTCTTATGGACTAAGAGAGTTCAAGTTTCCAGCTGTTAAAATATTTTTGTTTCCTCTTCTACCTTCATAGTTTTTGCTTTTTAAAATGTTCATGATATGTTATTTGGTGCATATTCATATATCTTTTATCTTAATGAGGAATTAATTAGAAGTTTATTATTAAAAGATCTTCTTGGCCTATTGAATGATTTTTTACCTAAATTCACATTGTCAGTGAGGAGTCCAAGGTGGTGGAGGAGTAGGAGACCTTAGTTTCGTCTGGTCCCAGGAACTTAGCTAGATAGCTATCAAATCATTCTAAACACCTACGAACTCAACCAGAGATCTAAGAAAAGAATAACTGCAACTCTACAAATAGAAAAGTGACCACTTTCTGCAAGAATGACAAGATGGAAAAACTCACCTCAAAAAACAGAACAAGAGGCAGTACTAACTGCCAGGGACCTAATCAGTATGGACATAAGTAAGATGTTGGAACTGGAGTTCAGAATAACGATTATAAAGATACTAGCTGGGCTTGAAAAAAGCATAGAAGACACTAGAGAATCCCTTTCTGGAGAAATAAAAAAACTAAAATCTCATCAAGTTGAAATAAAAAAGGCTATTAATGAGATGCAATAAAAAATGGAGGCTCTAGGGGCACCTGGGTGGCTCAGTCGTTAAGTGTCTGCTTTTGGTTCAGGTCATGATCCCAGGGTCCTAGGATCGAGCCTCACATCGGGCTCCCTGCTTGGCGGGAAGCCTGCTTCTCCCTCTCCCACTCCCCCTGCTTGTGTTCCCTCTCTCGCTGTGTCTCTCTCTGTCAAATAAATAAATAGAATCTTTAAAAATTAAAAAAAAAAAAACGGAGGCTCTGCTAAGATAAATGAGGCAGAAGAGAGAATTGGTGATATAGAGATAAAATGATGGAGAAAAATGCTGAGAAAAAGAGAGATAAACAACTACTGGATCACGAGGGGAGAATTTGAGAGATACGTGACACCATAAAATGAAACAATATTAGAATAATTGGGATCCTAGAAGAAGAGGAAAGAGAGGGGGGGCAGAAGGTATATTAGAGCAAATTATAGTGGAGAACTTCCCTAGTCTGGGGAAGGAAACAGGCATCAAAATCCAGGAGTCACAGAGAACCCTCCCTCAAAATCAATAAAAATAAGTCAACACCCTGACATATAATAGTGAAACTTGCAAATCTCAGAAACAAAGAGAAAATCCTGAAAGCAGCTTGGGACAAGAGGTCCATAACCTACAAGGGTAGAAAGATTAGATTGGCAGCAGCCTATTCACAGAGACCTGGTGGGCCAGAAAGTACTGGCATGATATATTCAGGGTGCTAAATGAGAAAAATATGCAGCCAAGAATACTTTATCCACCTACGATGTCATTCAAAATAGAAGGAGTGATAAAAAGCTTCCAGGACAAACAGAAACTAAAAGAATTTGTGATCACCAAACCAGCCCTACAAGAAATATTAAAAGGAATCCTTTAAGCAAAGAGAGAGCCCAAAAGTAACATAGACCAGAAAGGAACAGAGACAATATACAGAAACAATGACTTTACAGGTAATAATACAATGGCACTAAATTCATATCTTTCAATACTTATTCTGAATGTTAATGGGCTAAATGCCCCAATCAAAAGACACAGGGTATCAGATTGGATAAAAAAGCAAGACCCACCAATATGCTGTCTGTAAGAGATTCATTTTTAGACCCAAAGGCACCTCCAGATTGAAAGTGAGGGGGTGGAAAACCATTTATCATGCTAATGGACATCAAAAGAAAGCTGGGGTTGCAATCCTTATATCAGACAAAATAGATTTTAAACCAAAGACTGTAATAAGAGATGAGGAAGAACACTACATCATAATTAAAGGGTCTATCCAACAAGAAGATCTAACAATTGGAAATATTTCTGCCCCTAACATGGGAGCAGCCAATTAATAACAAAATTAAAGAAACACATCGATAATAATACAATAATAGTAGGGGACTTTAACACCCCACTCACTGCAATGGACAGATCATCTAAGGAGAAGATCAACAAGGAAACAAGGTCTTTGAATGACACACTGGACCAGATGGACTTCACAGATATATTCAGAGCATTCCATCCTAAAGCAACAGAATACACGTTCTTCTCGAGTGCACATGGAACATTCTCCAGAATAGATCACATCCTGCATCACAAATCAGGTCTCAGCTGGTACCAAAAGATTGGGATTATTCCTTGCATGTTTTTGGACCACAGTGCTTTGAAACTGGAACTCAATCACAGGAGGAAATTTGAAAATAACTCAAATACATGGAGGCTAAATAACATCCTACTAAAGACTGAATCGGTCAACCAGGAAATTAAAAAATAATTTAAAAAATTCATGGAAACAAGTGAAAGTGAAAACACAACTGTTCAAAACCTTTTGGATTCAGGGCACCTGGGTGGCTCAGTCGTTAAGTGTCTGCCTTCGGCTCAGGTCATGATCCCAGGGTCCTGGGATCAAGCCCCACGTCGGGCTCCCTGCTCCACAGGAAGCCTGCTTCTCCCTCTCCCACTCCCCCTGCTTGTGTTCCCGCTCTCACTGTGTCTCTCTCTGTCAAATAAATAAATAAACAAAATCTTTAAAAAAAAACAAAAAACAAAAACTTTTTGGATGCAGCAAAGGTGGTCCTAAGAGGGAAGTATATAGCAATACGAGCCTTTCTCAAGAAACAAGAAAGTTCTCAAATATACAAACTAACCTTACACCTAAAGGATCTGGAGAAAGAACAGCAAATAAAGCCTAAATCCAGCAGGAGAAGAGAAATAATAAAGATCAGAGCAGAAATCAATGAAATAGAAACCTAAAGAACAGTAGAACAGATCAATGAAACTAGGAGCTGGTTCTCTGAAAGAATTAATAAGGTTGATAAAACCCTGGCCAGACTTACCAAAAGAAAAGATAAAGGACCCAAATAAATAAAATCATGAATGAAAGAGGAGAGATCACAACCAACACCAAAGAAATACAAACAATTATAAGAAAAAACTATGAGCAACTATATGCCAACAAATTAGGCAATCTGGAAGAATAGGATGCATTCCTAGAGATGTATAAACTACCAAAGCTGAACCAGGAAAAAATAGAAAATCTGAACAGACCCATAACCAGCAAGGAAATTTAAGCAGTAATAAAAAGTCTGCCAACAAACAAGAGTCCAGGGCTGGATGGCTTCCCAGAGGAATTCTACCAAACATTTAAAGAAGAATTAATACCTATTCTTCTGAAGATGTCTCAAAAAATTGAAATGGAAGGAAAACTTCCAAACTCTTTCTATGTAGGCCAGCATTACTTTGATTCCAAAATCAGATAAAGACCCCACTAAAAAGCATGAGACTGAGGAGCTATTACAGATTTTACCAACCATTCAAAAAATGCTTCTTTTTTCTTTGTGGTCCAAGAAACTCTCCAAGAACATGTACTGCATTTAGTTTTCACGTCTCATCAGTCTCCTTCAGTCTGGAATAGGCCCTCAGTCTTTCCCTATCTCATACACTTGACAGTCTTAAAGATGACAGGGCTTTTGTTATGAAAGATGTTCTCAACTTGGATCAGCTCACTATTTCCTCTTGACAGATCTCATGCTTATGTTTTCTGGAGACTCATGTACTTTCCCTGTCCCAGTTCTCAAATTAGCTACTTCTTCAAGAATGTGTGCCTGATTATAGTGGTGGATGGTATTTTGAAAGTAAAATCTGGGAGTTTAGTATGATCATTGCTACTAGAGTGTCATTGCTTCTAGGACATCTCAGGGGACAGAGCTGGTAAGTGCTTGTGTGTCTGTGATTACAGTCTGTGTATGTGTACAGACACACACCTATGCATACGTACACACATGCCAATATATACATCTATAACCATTTCTATGTGTCTATATATACATATATAAAGCCCATGGGTTCATACTGATACTTCCAATTTCAACCCAACCCCTTAGAGTTCTTTCTAGCCTTCTCCCTTTCTCTGTTGTAAATTTCTTATCAAACTTACCTGACTCCCATTAATTTAATCTAACAGCCTTTTAAAAGGAGAGTTTAACTTATTTACTTTTATTTATAAGACAGAGATGTTGGTCTTGTTTGGTCTTGTTTCTGTCATTTTTTTTAAACTAGAGTACTTGTTATCTGCATAGCTTTGAAAATATTTCACTGTAGCTGTTTGTTTTGTATTTTTAATTTTAATAATTTGGGAGGTTCATTTTTTTTTCTATTGGTTATTTATTACTGTAATTTCACAAAGTATGCTTAATCTGCTTCTTTACAGGTACCTGTTAACTTCTTCCTGTGACCAGTAATAAAATTAGTGTATTTCTTCACCTCTTTCAGCTAATTTTAGTTGACTTATTGTCTCTTATTGTTCAGCTTTGTTATATTCAATGATAAATTGGCTAGCTATAAAATTCTTAGCTCACAGTGCCTTTCCTTGAGGATTTTGAATACATTGCTCCTCTGCTTTCTACTGTGTGGAAAGATGTGAAGCCAGCCTGATTTTCTTTTTGCCCTTGTGAGTGTCTTGATTTGGCCAGGGGTTTTGGGGGAGGACAACTGAATGTAGCAAGGGTTGTTTTCAGTATATAGATTCAAATGTTCTTTTCTGGAATGTTTCTGTGAATTATATTTTAAAATACTTGTTCTATTTTATTTATTTATTTTATTTATTTTAAAGATTTTATATATTTATTTGACAGAGAGAGACACAGTGAGAGAGGGAACACAAGCAGGGGGAGTGGGAGAGGGAGAAGCAGGCTTTCTGCCGAGCAGGGAGCCCGATGTGAGGCTCGATCCCAGGACCTTGGGATCATGACCTGAGCCGAAGGCAGACGCTTAATGACTGAGCCACCCAGGCGCCCAATACTTGTTCTATTTTATTTGTAAACTTATCTTTTCTCTTTCTGGGATTCCAGCTATGAATATTTAGATCTCCCTTGCCTATGTTTGGTATCTGTTTTTTCTCTTTAGTCTTTCTTTCCTTTCTATTTATTTGGATTTTATTTTTCTTGATTTTATTATCTCTTTTTTTTTTTTTTAAGATTTTATTTATTTATTTGAGAGAGAGAGAATGAGAGAGAGAGAACACCTGAGAGGGGATAGGGTCAGAGGACGAAGCAGACTCCCTGCCGAGCAGGAAGCCCGATGTGGGACTCGATCCAGGGACTCCAGGATCATGACCTGAGCTGAAGGCAGTCGCTTAACCAACTGAGCCACCCAGGCACCCAATTGTCTATCTTTTATATCCCTTACAGTATTTGCAACAATGTCTGTTTTCCCTTGTATATCTTCCGATTTCACTTTATTTCTGTAGTAGTATTAATTTTTCATTTCTTTCCTAAAATCTGCCAATTAATGTTTCATCATCTTTTTTATATTGTCTTGTATCCCCTTCCATGAGCTCATACCTCTGCCCTGTGTTCTTTCTTCAAAGAAGCTGTTGCATCATGTAAAAAATGTTGGTCATGGCTTTCATCTGCCTTTTGGCATTCTTTAAGTTTTACATATATTTCTGCTACCTGATAGTTTTTGAAAGATTAAGTTCTTATTTCTCCATCTGCCATTTGTTTCCCTTATATATATATATATATATTTTTTTTTTTTAAGATTTTATTTGACAGAGAGAGAGACAGCAAGAGCGGGAACACAAGCAGGAGGAGTGGGAAAGGGAGAGCCACCCAAGCACCCCTATTTATCCTTATGTTTTCTTGTACTCTGTTGTGTAAAACCTCTGCAGGTTTTGATTATTGTACTTTAAAGAAAGTCATTTTTCTTCTGGACAGGCTACTTGCCCAAAGTGGATATTGGAGAGGGACCAAGACTCTGTTTCTTAGACCTAGAGAGTCTTTTTTTTTTTTTTCCAAATTTTTATTTATTTAATAGAGAGAAAGAGAGGGAACACAAGCAGGGGGAGTGGGAGAGGGAGAAGCAGGCTTCCTGCTGAGCAGGGAGCCCGATGCGGGGCTCGTCCCAGGACCCCGGGATCATGACCAGAGCCAAAGGCAGACGCTTAACGACTGAGCCACCCAGGCGCCCCAGACCTAGAGAGTCTTATATGTGAGTTTGTTTAGCCTTTAACTTTTCTCGGTCAATGGAGGTAGGCAATGTGGTATCTCTATGTAAAATCTTTTTTATTTTTTATTTGAGAGAGAGAACAGAGGGAGAGGCAGAGGGAGAAGCAGACTCCCCGCTGAGCAGGGAGCCTGATGTGGGGCTCAATCCCATGACCCGAGATCATGACCTGAGCTGAAGGCAGATGCTTAACCGACTGAGCTACCTAGGCACCCCTCTAAGTAAAATCTTTTATGTATTGCTTACATTTTATTTTATTTTTTTATTTAAAGTTTTCTGTTTGTTTTGTTTTTTTGACAGAACGCGAGAGAGGGAACACAAGCAGGGGGAGTGGGAGAGGGAGAAGCAGGCCTCCTGCTGAGCAGGGAGCCTGATGCCGGGCTCGATCCCAGGACTCTAGGATCATGACTTGAGCCAAAGGCAGATGCTTAATGACTGAGCCACCCAGGCACCCCTATTGCTTAAATTTTAAATTTTGAGTTTCCGCAGGAATAGGAAAAGTCACAACTATGGCTTTTCTGTGTTAACTCTTTTGTTATCTTCATAGCTTCTTGGGATCAAACCTAATTCAAGAAAGCTTCCACTTGTCGCTCAGGGATGCCATTCCCGCTGTTGCAAAGTGTTTAGGTGGAATGTGCCCCTCATCTAGAAATGTCTTTGGTAGGCTTTCTCTGTCATCTACAGATATGGGCAAATTCTCTTCACTTCTTTACATGAAATAGATTAAGCGTCTGCCTTTGGCTCAGGTCCTGATCTTGGGTCCTGGGATCAAGCCCTGCATCAGGCTCCCTGCTCAGCAGGAAGTCTGCTTCTCCCTCTGCCCCTTCCCCCCACTCACTCTCTCTCTAGACTCTAGACTAGTCTCTTAGGACTCTCTCTCCCAAATAGATAAATAAAGTCTTTTTTAAAAAAAGAAGCAAGACCAAAAAAATATATACCAGGGGCGCCTGGGTGGCTCAGTCGTTAAGCGTCTGCCTTCGGCTCAGGTCCTGATCCCAGGGTCCTGGGATCGAGCCCCGCATGGCTCCCTGCTCAGCAGGAAGCCTGCTTCTCCCTCTCCCACTCCCCCTGCTTGTGTTCCCTCTCTTGCTGTGTCTCTCTCTGTCAAATAAATAAATAAAATCTTTAAAAAAAAAATATATATATATATACCATATGATTCCATTTGTATAAAATTAACAGGCAAAAATTAAACTGTACTCGTTAGGGATGGATATATAGGTAGTAAATAAAGAAAAGCAAGAATATGGCTACCACAAAAGTCAAGGTTGTGAGGACTCCAGGGTAGAGGAAACGTTGTGATCACAGAGTGACATATAGGTACCTCCCAAGGTACTGGCAGTGCTCTACTTCTTGATTTGTGTTTGGCTACACTGGAGTTCATTTTATAATAATTTGTTAAAATGCATATTTATGTTTTATGCATTTTTCCTATATATGTTATTTCCTAAGAAAAAGAGCTTAAAAAATGAAACCTGAGAATTGATTTGAATAAATACAGTTTAAGGTACCCTGAGGCAATTTTTTTCCCTATTTCTCTTTAAATATAATGGAGGATTAAAAGAGGCAGAATAACACTGAAGAGCTCCTTTTGTAACCTAAATTCATATCTGTATTTTTTTTTATAAGGTTTGTCATTATGGTGTTCAAATAAAGTAATAAAGATGCCATTTTAGCAAAAATATACAGGGGTTTTTTTTTGTATTTCTTTGTTTTATTGAGAAATAAATGAAATACACCACTGTATAAGCATTTTTTTTTTTAAGATTTATTTATTTATTTGAGAGAGAGAGAGATAGAGAGCCAGGGGGAGGGGGAGAAGGAGATGGAGAGAGAGTCCTAAGCAGACTCCATGCTGAATGTAGAGCTTGACACGGGGCTTGATTCCACAACCCTGAGATCGTGACCTGAGCTAAAATCAAGCATCTGACACCTAACTGACTGTGCCACCCAGGCACCCCCATCACTGTATAAGTTTAAGGTATACAGCATCATGGTTAGATTTATATATATTGTGGAATGATTACCACCATAGATTCAGCTAACCTCCACCTTCCCATATAAATACAGTAAAAAGAAAGAAGAAAAGGAAAAAGGAAAAAAATTTCTCCTTGTGATGAGAGCTCCTAGGATTTACTCTCTAAAAAACTTTCCTATGTAGTTATACAGCATTGTTAGCTCTAGTCATCATGTTATACATTACAACCTTAGTACTTACTTATCTTATAACTGTAAGTCTGTATCTTTGACCACCTTCCTCCATTTCCCCCTCCCCACCCTCTACCTCTGATAACCACAAGTCTAATCTCTTTGTGAGTTTTTTTCCTTTTAGATTCTACATATAAGTGAGATTGTACAGTATTGTTTTTTTCTGTCTGACTTATTTTACTTAGCTAATGCCTTCAAGGCCCACCCATGCCGTTGCAAATGGTAAGGTTTCCTCATTCTTTTATGGCTGAATAATGAATGCTATATTGTATACATGTATATACCACAACTTTTTAATCCATTCATCCATTGATGGACACTTAGGTTATTTCCATGTCTTAGCTATTGTAAACAATGCTTCTATGAACATGAGGGTGTGGATATTTTTTCAAGTTAATATTTTTGTTTCCTTTGGGTATATTGTAGAATTGTTGGATCATATGGTAGTTTTGAGGATCCTCCATACTATTTTCTGTAGTGGCTGTACCAATTTATAATCCCACCAACAGTGCACAGGATTCCCTTTACTTAACATCCACACCAGCATTGTGATGATAGCCATTCTAACATGCATGAAATGATATCTCATTGTGGTTTAGATTTACATTTCCATAATGTCTAGTGATCTTGAGCATCTTTTTATGTACCTGTTGGCCTTTCATATATCTTCTTTAGAAAAATGTCTATTTAGGTCCTTTGCCCATTTTTAAAATAGGTTATTTGTTTTTTTGTTATAGTTTATTACTATTAGTTTTTTGCTGTGAGTTCTTTACGTACTTTGGATAATAACCCCTTATCTGATATATGATTTGCAAATATTTTGTCCCATTTCCATTCCAGAGGTTGTCTTTTCACTTTGTTGATGGTTTCTTTTGCTGTGCAGAAGCCTTTTAGTTCGATTTAGTCCCACTTGTTTATTTTTTATTTTATTGCTTGTGCTTTAGGTGTCATATCCAAAAAATCATTACAAAGACCCATGTCAAGGAGCTTTATTCCTGTGTTTTCTTCTTGGGGTTTAATGGTTTCAGATCCTACATTTAATTCTTTAACTCATTTCAAGTTAATTTTTGTGACTGGTATAAGATATGGGGTCAGTTTCATTTTTTTACATGTGACTATCCAATTATCCTAGCACCATTTATTGAAGAGACTTTTTTCTCCATTGAGTAATCTTGGCTCCCTTGTCAAATATTAGTTGATCATATATGCTTGGGTTTATTTTTTGGCTCTTGATTCTGTTCTATTGGTCTATTTTTCTGTTTTTATGCCACTACCACACTGTTTTGATGACTATTGCTATATAGTATAACTTGAAATCAGGAAGTATGCTGCCTCCTGCTTTTTTCTTCTTTATTAAGATTTCTTTGGCTATTCAGGGTCTTTTGTGATTCCATATAAATTTTAGGGGAGTTTTTTTTTTACTTCTCTAAAAAATGCCATTACAATTGGGATTGCACTGAATCTTTTGGTAGTACTGACATTTTAACATTAATTCTTCCAATTCATGAAGACAGAATACTTTTCCATTTATTTATGTCTTCTTTGATTTCTTTCATCAGTATCATAACTTCTAGTTTAAAGATCTTTTACCTCTTGGTTAAATTTATTCACATGTTTTTTACTGTTTTTGATGCTATTGTAAATGAGATCAATTTATTTCTTTTTCAGAAATTTCACTGTTGGTGTATAGAAGCACTACTGATTTTTGTATATTAATTTTGTATCCTGCAACTTTATTGAATTCATTGATTAGATCTAACAGGTTTTTGATTGAGTATACAAAATCTATGTACAAAATCATGTCATCTGCAAGTAGAGGCAATTTGACTTCTTTCTAATTTTTATACTGTTTATTTCTTTTTCTTGCCTCATTGCTGTAGCTAGGACTTTCAGTACTATGTTGAATAAGAATGGCGAGAGTGAGCACCCTAGTCTTGTTCCTGATCTTAGAGGAAAAGCTTTCATCATTGAAAACCTATCATCATTGAGTATGCTGTTAGCTGTAGACTTGTCATATATGGCCTTTATTCTGTTGAGATATGTTCCTTCTGAGCCTGATTTATTAAGTTTTTTCATGAGTGGATGTCGAATTTTGTCAGATGCTTTTTCTGCACCTACTGAAATGATCATATGATTCTTTTCTTTCATTCTATTAAATGTGATGTGTAACATTGATTGATTTGTGTGTGTTGAGCTATCTTTGCATCACAGGGATAAATCCTACTTGATCATGGTGAATGATTCTTTTATTGTGCTGCAGAATTTGGTAGTATTTTATTGAGAATTTTTGCATCTATATTCATCAGGGATATTGACTTACAGTTTTCTTCACTAGTAGTGTCTTTTCTGGATTTGGTATCAAGATAATGCTGCTGAAATTTCTTGCTCTTCAGTTCTTTGGAAGAGTTGGAGAAGAATTGGTGTTATTTCTTTACATGTTTGGAAAATTCAACAGTGAAGCCATCTGGTTCTGGGCTTTTCTTCATTGGGAGATTTTTAATTGCTGATTCAGTTTCTTTACTAGTAATTAATCTATCCAGATTTTTTAATTCTTTCTAATTCAGTCTTGATAAGTTGTAAAAATATGGATCCTAAAGTAATTCCCATTTGTGTGTGTGTCTGTGTGTGTCCTCATCTGTAGCTTAAAATTTCTTTTTGTTTTGCCACATAATGCTGCTGTGGAATAAAATTCAAAGTACATCTCTAGAATGGTGTCACCATCCTTAAGGACAGGAACGTGTCAACATAGCAAGAACACATACCTTGGTTAGACTATTTCTTATTATTAGTAGATGAAGTGTTTTGGAGATTTTTTTCCTGCGTTCTGAAATGTTTATGGGGAAAATAAGTATGAAACTACTTAGCAGCTTTACATTTTCTTAGACTGATGCAATAGGAGTATTGTAATAGAAGTAATGTCTACTGGAAGAAATGAAAATACACAACTTAAATAACATTAAAATTCTGAGTATGTTCTTAACATCCATGATAAATCTGCATATGTTATTATTGCTTTTTTAATGCCCAGAAATGGATCTAAATTTATTGTTTGGCATCCTTAGTGACATCTCTTGGCATTCTTATATCTCATACAACCTCCCTCCCCCCAGAAGGGAGAGTGGGGCCACTTGAAAGTGAATATGAATGTTGGTAATGTCATTGACATTAGTGTCTCTTCATAATCCCTTGTAGTCATGCCTTTGACCCTACCCAGCCTACTGAAAAAAACCCAAGTTAGAGCTGTAGGTTTTGTGTAGAGAACAGATTCCTTGATCAGCAATACAATCTCTTCAGTTTTTTTGTCCAAAATTCAGCCCGTTTTCAGTGTTACCAGTCTGGGTTTCCAAAGCCATTTCCCATTCCTGTAATTCAGATATAGCAGTTACCTAATTTAGATGATGGCAATGTGTGGTTTTTTCTCTCTAGTTCTTTTGATGTTCATGAAGGACTGAAACAGGAACTATATGTTCTAGCACTGCTAATTAATTTTTTTGTCTGTGTGAATTTGGGTTAAAGATAAATGAGAGTAACTATTTTTAGGCTTATTGGAATTCCTCATCACTGTTTCTTATCTTTTACTTTTCACTACAAAATTCTGTTTTATTTTAATGCAGGTACAGCCTGACTATTTGGACTGGGAAAAATGATAACTATTCCATTGAAGATTTACTTTGCATTAGAGACCATTTTGACAAAAAACAAGTTTTCTATGACATCTTGGAACCACAAAACCATGAATTTAAACAAGCCATTGGAGTCAAAGTTAATCTCTAAGAAGATTCTTCTAAATTATTTCATGTTTTGGTTTCATAATCCTCTGCTTTGGTCTGAATTAATTACCATATAAATTGTGATGATTGATTTATGCTTTAATTCATCTAATCAAAAAACACTTAGTGCTTACTTTC
This sequence comes from Leptonychotes weddellii, assembly GCF_054177405.1. Lineage (NCBI taxonomy): Eukaryota > Metazoa > Chordata > Mammalia > Carnivora > Phocidae > Leptonychotes > Leptonychotes weddellii. Next base: position 86,196,114 of record NC_138375.1, on the reverse strand, counting down.
TTAGGCCTATGCCCTTATGATACCATTTGTACTTCAAAGATTTGGAAAGAAAAGATTTCAGTGGGCCTGGTCTAATAATAATTTAGGAAAATTATGCTTTAAACCCCTTTATAAAATGTAATTTTGATATGCTGAAGATAATTGAAAGAATTTACATGTCATAACCTGTAATCGCATTACATGTGATACAGGTATAAATCACATTTTGGTTGGCCTTACATTACAGAGATTCCACAAATTTGTGGCACCCTCTTTCTTTTTTCCTGGAGAACTTGTTATTTCAGAGACTAAGGAAAAGTAAGAGGGCTTTAAAAATGTTATAATTTTCACAGAGGTGAGCAGCTTTCTCATAACAGAATAAAATCCATTTACTGAAAACAATATAGATTAAATTAGATGGATCTAGAATTTCCATATTGTTGGGAGCATGCTGACAACTATATATGTTGTTTATATTCTTTGTTTCAATCATAGTATTTTATCTATAGTAAGTACAATATTACTGGAGAGCAGAATTTTTTATTTATTTATTTATTTTTAAGATTTTATTTATTTGACACAGAGAGAGAGCTAGTGAGAGCAGGAACACAAGCAGGGGGAGCAGGAGAGGAAGAAACAGGCTTCCCACCGAGCAGCGAGCCCGATGCGGGGCTCGATTCCAAGACCCTAGGATCATGACCTGAGCGAAAGGCAGACGCCCAACGACTGAGCCACCCAGGCGCCCCTGGAGAGCAGAATTTTAATCCTAGTAACATATCATTTGATTTTCAAGTTCCTCACCGGCACCACCTTAGTTCAGGCCCTTGTTTTACTGCTAGAATCTTAAAAAGTTCTTCATGACTTCATTGTTCACATTCTACTCAGAGATGCCCTGAGTATTTCTGTTGAAGAAAACTTTTGTAAGCACCTCTTGCCAAATCAGAAAGCTCCAGGGGTCTCTTAAATGCCACTTAACTAAATTTTACTCTTTCAAGATCCTTCATAATGTAGCCCACTCTAAACATCAACTCAGTGACCTTCAGCACAGTAATCATTTCAAAAATGCCTACAACAACAGTCTCCAGATCTTTAACAGTTAATTTTAACTATTTGATATTGTTCACTAATTAGGTCATAAATGTTAGTTTTATCTGCTCAGCTAGGTTATATAAAGTCCTTCATGGTAAGGGAACATTCTTAACTGTCCTTTATAGTGTGTGCCATAGTCTTTTTTTTTTTTTTTTTTAAAGATTTTATTTATTTATTTGACAGAGAAAGACACAGCGAGAGAGGGAACACAAACGGGGA
>NC_138375.1:85991350-86194327 GCF_054177405.1 Leptonychotes weddellii | reverse complement strand
TGGGAGAGGGAGAAGCAGACTCCCTGCCGAGCAGGGAGCCCGATGCGGGACTCGATCCCGGGACTCCAGGATCATGACCTGAGCCGAAGGCAGTCGCTTAACCAACTGAGCCACCCAGGCGCCCAGTGTGTGCCATAGTCTTGAGCAAGGTATTCAGAAAAACACGTTACTTCTTTCATTATTGAAAAGAAACTTACCAATGAATATCCTAAGATATATAATTTGCCTTTGTCAACCATTTTCTCCCAGAGAACAGTAGTATATAGAGAAAAGAGCTTGGGTTTTAAATTGAGACAGACTTCCTTTACAACCTCACCTCTGTCCCTTCCTAGCTATAGATTTTGGGAAATATTTAACCTCATTGAATCTTGGTTTCCTCATCTATAAAATGGAGGGAAAATGAGGATTCTTTTGAAGAGTTGTTATGAAGATTGAGATTCATGGAATAGAGGCATCTAGCTCAAGGCTCAACACATAGCAAGTACTCTACAAAGTTAGTTCCCTTCTTCTAGACTTATCACATGATCATATCCACTGTAGATAGATAGAGAACAGTAAGGGGTATAACATGAAACATTGTAGACATATATTTAAAGAAGACAATTATATTTCCACTTTAAATTTTAGTTCCAACTAAATGCAGTGCCATTTGTCAAATAACACCTAAAACTTCACTTTCTATGGTTGTTTGCCAAAAGCAAAAGATGCAATTTTATAATTATAAAATTTTAACAATAGCAACAAAGATTAACTCTTAAAATTAATGTTTACTTTATAAATTTTGTAAAATGACCACGCTTTACTTTTATAAAGAAAATTGAATTTGTAAATGAACTGCATTTTAATGAGGTTTTAAATAAAAGTCATTTGTCCAGAAGATTATTTTTGCTACTTGATTATCTGACCCTTGATAATACACACACACACACACACATAATGTGTGTGTGTATATATATATATATATATATATATATATACTTTTTTTTTTTTTTTTAGAGAGGGGGTGGAGGGGCAGAAGGAGAGGGAGAGAGAGAATTTTAAGCAGGCTCCACACCCTGACACAGGGCTCAATCCCATGACCCATGTGAAATCACAACCTGAGCCGAAATCAAGAGTCGGATGCTTAACCAACTGAGTCATCCAGGCACCCCATGACCCTTGATAATATTTTTAAAAATATTAGTCTTAAGGCAAAATGCTTTTATATTGAGAAATTTATCAGCTGATTATTACTTAGGTTAAGATTTAAAGGTGTATTTTAGGGCGCCTGGGTGGCTCAGTCGTTAAGCGTCTGCCTTTGGCTCAGGTCATGATCCCAGGGTCCTGGGATCGAGTCCCACATCGGGCTCCCTGCTCGGCGGGAAGCCTGCTTCTCCCTTTCCCACTCCCCCTGCTTGTGTTCCTGTTCTCGCTAGTCTCTCTGTCAAATAAATAAAATCTTAAAAAAAAAAAAAAGATTTAAAGGTGTATTTTAAATCAATCTTGGGAACAAATATATATAAGGGAATCATAAAATGTATTCTATTGAAAAATAATTTTTTTTAAAGATTTTATTTATTTATTTGACAGACACAGCGAGAGAGGGAACACAAGCAGGGGGAGTGGGAGAGGGAGAAGCAGGCTTCCCGCTGAGGAGGGAGCCCAATGCGGGGCTTAATCGCAGACCCTGGGATCATGACCTGAGCCGAAGGCAGACGCTTAATGACTGAGCCACCCAGGCACCCCTGAAAAATAAATTTTTAATGGATATTCAGACAGAAAAAAGTAACTGATCCCTACTTCACACCATATGCATATGATAATTTGAGTTGGATCTTAGGCCCAAATGTGAAAACTAAAACGAAAGCATTTAGAAGAAAATAAAGGAGAATGTTTTCATGACTTGGGAGTAGGCAATAATTTCTTTTTTTAAATTTCAGCTTTATAAAAAAATAAAAGATAAATTTCAGCTTTATAGAGGTATAATTGACATATGAAAGTATCAGATATTTCCAGTTTTTCCCTATTTCTCCACACCCAAGGCAATGATTTTTTTTGAAATTATTTTGGGGGGTGGGGAGAAGGGCAGAGGGAGAGGGAAAGAGAGAATCTTAAGCAGGCTCCACGTCCAGTGTGGAGCCCGACCCGGGGCTCAATCTCACAACCCTGAGATCATGATGTGAGCCAAAATCAAGAGTCTGATGCTTAACTAACTGAGCCATCCAGGTGCCCTAGCAATGATTTCTTATAACACAACATTAATCATAAAAGAAAAACATTGATTAATGGGCTTTATCAAAATTTAACACTTCTCATCAAAAGACACCATTAACACATATTTGACAAAGGACATACTCAGGATCTGTGGAGAACTCCTATAAACTGATCTTTAAAAAGAAGCTAAATAACCCAGTCAAAAATAGGCAAAAGAACAGACACTTCATAACTTGGTTAATAAATAATAATGATATAAAGGCCTTAATGTATAAGAATGCAATACAATAGTATATAAACACAGAGAATCTACATTTATTAATATGGAAAGATGTTATATTACAGGCAGCAAAACAGATGTCTGGTATCATACTATTTATGTAAAATTGTGTGTCTTTATGTGCATTTGTAGACATAGGAAAATATTTGGGAAGAAGGTCCCAGACACAAAATAAGTATAACCTATTTTTCCCCTCCAGGTTCTCAAGTCTAACTTATTGGTGTTGAGAACTCATAGCATCTGAGGGCTATTTCCCAAGCCTGGCAGAACACTCCTGGTCCTAGAAGAGACTTTGGTACGAGATCCAATTTTTCAAAAAATCAGCTTTATAAAGTACAGTAGTTTATGGCCCTGTAAATTTGATGTAATTACTATTTAGTCAGATATGTACTCATTTATCAAGTGGGAAATTGTTAAAAGTTATTCAGAACAGGTTGCTTATTTGCCTGTTTATTGGAGCTAGGGTCTTAGATTTTTTCCTTGTAATTATAAAAACTTAAGTACCTAGTGAATATATAGAAAAATGCCCTCTCACCTTGAAATTTAAGATATGAGCTTGCCTAGTTGGAGCTTACACTCTGCTTATAATCATATATTCATGAATCAATGCCAGGAAAATAGTTGAATGATAGAAAGATGAAGATAGTAGTACTAAAGAACTTTTTATTATCTAGAAAATGGGAGTATAATGAATGAGCGAAACCAAGAAGGTCTGATAACCAGGTCTTGGAAGAAGCGGGGCAGGATACAGGGGTTCTTGGGACCTCAGCAGCAGGAGCTCAGGGTCTTTATTCTAGTGTCTAGTGTTCCACATCAGTGTCATTCTTTTACTTGTGACTGTGATTGCTTCTCTCTCTTCTTTGTACCTACCATCCAGGGACTGTAATTTGTCTAGTCATTTGTGTCTTCAGGGCTCACTGGGGAGTACTGCGTGGAGGGAAGGAGACAGGCATTTAACTAGTGTCTGATGTGCTGAGGCTGTACAAATAATTCAGAAACAATTTCTACCTCAAGGATCTTACAGTCTAGGTAGGGGAGAGAGACCCATAAACAATAAGTTGTATATTTGCCACTATGATGGAACTATATACCAGGTCATGGTGACAGACAGCATTTTGTTCAAATTGAGAGGAAACACCTAAGTTGTGTCTTGAGTGATGAGCAAGATTCACTGGGTAGGCTAAGAGGAGGAAGGGCCTTTCAGACATAAGCACATGAGCAAAGGAACTCTCAGTGGGAAAGAGACTACCTGACCTGTTCAAAAAGTATGTAGAGGCACCATACTATGAGGCTGGGCATTTATGCAGGGACCAGATTCACTTTCTGAGTTGAGGAATTTGCTTCTTTTCTCGTAGGTCATAGGAATCATTACACCATTTTAAGTACGGGAGCCTTATTATCAGTTTGAGTGTTAGAAATGTGTTTACAATGGCATGAGAAGGAGATTTGAAGTTCTATTTTTTTAAATTTTTAAATTTAAATTTTAATGTATTGATTTATTTGACAGAAAGAGAAAGAGAGAGACAGGCAGAGGCAGAGGGAGAAGTGGGCCCCCCACTGAGCAGGGAGCCCAATGCAGGGCCCGATCCCAGGACCCCGGGGCCATGACCCGAGCCGAAGGCAGACACCCAGGCAACTGAGCCACCCAGGCGCCCCGAGATTTGGCATTCTTGAAGTGAAAGGAGATGAAGCCCTGAAGTAAGGTGATTGCAAATGGGGATGGAAATGCTCAAGAGACAGAGGAAAGAGGTTATGAAGGAAGAATTTGTAAGAGTTTTTAAACTAGTTGAATGGGGAGTATGGGAGAGAGGGAAAAGTCTAGCATATGCGTTTTTTCGATTAAGTAACAGAGGGTCAGGTGCTGCTACTAACCCAAACAGGATAGGACAGAGTCCAAGTGTAGCTATATTTCTCAGTGATTTGTTGATATTGCTCCTTTATACCAAATTGGAAAGAAAACTCAAAACCCCATCTGCCTGCCCCTTAACTCACTTACCTCTTACTCTAACATTAGGAAGGATGCTCTTTTTTATTTAATTTGACCAGTTTTTTAAAGATCCCCCCCAAATAATTGCTACTTTACTACATATTTTAATTATTCTGTAATTTTAAATAAGAAAACTATTTCCATAGTCCCACTGTCAGTGAAGAGAGAAAACAGGCAGGGCTTGAAAGGGGCTCAGTCAGCCTCCTGCCCTCTAGGGAGGTTCTTGTTTCTATGTTTCTGCCCAAGAAAGAGACCAGTCTGACTAAATCTGATGGCTGAGCTCTTTTGGGTTTGCTTGCTGCTACAGAATGTTCATTAAGGCTGGTCATTGCCTCTTTCTTCTTTATCCTTTCCTTGGGATAAAAGAATGTAATAAGAGTTCAAAAAATTTAACTGAAATGATGACTGTGAGTCTGTTGCTACTTTGTGAATTCAAGAGCTAATCAAAAACTTTGGTTTGAAGTAGAAAGGCATGATCTTTTCACAGAGCCTATTGAGTTCAGCCATAAACCAGGGTTCCCTTAAGGAGTCTTTTGTGACTTCCCCAGGCAGACCTGTGGGCTTTCTCCTGAGGCACCTTCTCTGCTAGAGTATAATTATTCTACAGGTTTGTGTTTTGTTCTCAGCTGTGTTGTTTTAGAGGAAGAAACTATTCATTTTAATATGATTTCTGGTCAGAATAGGCCCTTAACAAATGGATGGATGGATGGATGGATGGATGGATGGATGGATGGATGACACAAAACCTCAGTAATTTTTTAGACAAGTTGTTCTTACAGTGTGGCTCACAAACCCCTCAGTCCCCCTGAGATGCTTTTAGGAGATTCATGAGGTCAGAACCATTTGTGAAATTGTTATTATTCACAAATAACAGCATTTGCCTGTCTCATGTTGACATTTACACTGATGTTGGAAAAACAATGGTAGGTTAAATTGTTGATGCCTTAGTATAAATCAAGTTCATGGCATCAACTAGTAATCATATTCTTCACTGCCACCACTCACATTAAAAAGGAAAAAAAAGACTTAGAAGTATCATCACTGATTTGGCAAAAATTATTAATTTTTGATGCTGAGTCAAGATTAACATCCCTGAGTTAAGATCTTGGGGCACCCTCTTACACTGTTGGTGGGAATGCAAGCTGGTACAGCCACTCTGGAAAACAGTATGGATATTCCTCAAGACGTTAAAAATAGAGCTACCCTATGACCCAGCCATTGCACTACTAGGTATTTACCCCAAAGATACAGATGTAGGGAAAAGAAGGGCACATGCACCCCAATGTTCATAGCAGCAATGTCCACGACAGACAAGCTGTGGAAGGAGCCGAGATGCCCTTCAACAGATGAATGGATAAAGAAGATGTGGTTCATATATAAAATGGAATATTACTCAGCCATCAGAAAGGGTGAATACCCAACTTTTGCATCGACATGGATGGAACTGGAGGGGATTATGCTAAGTGAAAGAAGTCAAGCAGAGAAAGACAATTATCATATGGTTTCACTCATATGTGGAACATAAGGAATAGCGTGAAGGACCACAGGGGAAGAGAGGGAAAACTGAATGGGAAGAAATCAGAGAGGGAGACAAACCATGAGAGACTCTAGACTCTGGGAACTAAACTGAGGGTTACAGAAGGGAGGAGGTTGGGGGAATGGGGTAACTGGGTGATGGGTATTAAGGAGGGCATGTGTGGTGATGAGCACTGGGTGTTATGCTCAACTAATGAATCGTTGAACACTACATCAAAAACTAATGATGGCTGGCTGGCTAATTGAACATAATAATAATTAAAAAATTAAATTAAATTAAAAAAAAGATCTTGGGGCACCTGTCTGGCTCAGTTGGTAGAGCATGTGACTCTTGGTCTTGGGGTTGTAAGTTTGAGCCCCGTGTTGGGTGTAGAGATTACTTAAAAATAATCTCTTAAAGGGGTGCCTGGCTGACTCAGCTAGTTAAGCGGCTACCTTTGGTTCAGTTCATGATCCTATGGTCCTGTGTCAGGCTCCCAGCTCAGTTGGGAGTTTGCTTGTCCCTCTCCCTCTCCCTCTGCCCCTTCCCCTGCTCGTGCTCTCTCTCTCTCTCAAATAAATAAAATCTTTAAAAATTTTTTTTAAATCTTTAAAAAAAGATTAACATCTTGACTCTTTAATAGTCTGTGTGATGAAATGGGAGGTAAACACAGAACAGGCCTTCTGTATACTGAAATTCAATGGTTGTCCTAAAGAAAAGCACTTGTTGCAAACAGAACTAGTCATTTTTTTCATGGAAAAAATATTTACTTGAAAGAACAACTGACAGACTAATTATTCAATCTTGGGTATTTGGCGAATATTTTCTCAAAAATGAACAAAGTAAATTTGTCACTTCAAGGAAAAGAACTGATAGTATCTGTTGCCAATGATAGAACCTGAAGTTTTATAATGAAAAATTAGAATTTGAATAAATTTGAATCAATCATTGTGATTGATTCCCAATGCTTAAGGACTTTTTTTTTTTTCTGATATCTGGTAATATAAAAAAATGTGCCAACATTTGGAAGATCTGCATAACTCAAAGAGTCTTTATTTTCCAAATAACTAGTGCATGATATGATAAGACAGGGCATGAGTAAGGAATCCTTTCAAATTGCAGGACAGAAAAGTGAAATTTAGTGTAACACAATATGGAAATTCATTGACATGGTTTCAGATTCCATATTACAGCTAACCTTTTAAGAAACTACCACTTATCCGAGTTGGAGTATAGTATCAAAGAAGACTATCCACAATTATCTGAAAAGCCTATTAAGTTATTTCTTCCTTTTCCAATTACATATATGTGTGAAGCCATATTTTCTTCAAATGCTTCAACTAAAACAACATATTATAACAGATTGAATGCAGAAACAGGAGAATCCAGCTGTTTTCTATTAAGCCAAACATTAAAGAGATTTGCAAAAACATAAACCAATACCACTTTTTTCACTAAATATATTTTGGGTAATAGAGTTACTTTTCATAAAATATTTATGCTAACATGTAATGGGTTTGTAAAGTTTTCCAGGTTTAAATTTTTTAAAAAGATGTATTTATTTGAAAGAGAGCAAGAAAGAGAGAGAGCACGAGTAGGGGGAGGCAGAGGGAGAGAATCTCAAGCCAACTCCACAGTGAGCACAGAGCCCGGATGCAGGGTTCGATCTCAGGACCCTGAGATCATGACCTGAGCTGAAACCAAGAGTTGGATGCTTAACCAACTGAGACACCCAGGCACTCCTTTCCAGGTTTAATTTTTAATGTAGCAAACACTGAAATATATAACCTGGATTTTTTTTTAAAGCCCTTAGGGTCCTCATTTTTTAAGAGTGTAAAGGTCCTGAGACCGTAAGGTTTGAAAACCTATGTCTCCAGAAGTTTTAACTGTTCAGCATATATGGATAAAAAGCTAATTCCATTTCTGCTTTAATCATTCTAAAATCAAGGCATTAAAAAATAATAAAAAAATAAAATAAAATAAAGGCATTGTTTTTTTTTTTTAAGATTTTATTTATTTATTTATTTGAGAGAGAGAATGAGAGACAGCACGAGAGGGAAGAGGGTCAGAGAGAGAAGCAGACCCCCCGCTGAGCGGGGAGCCTGATGCGGGACTCGATCCCGGGACTCCAGGATCATGACCTGAGCCGAAGGCAGTCGCCCAACCAACTGAGCCACCCAGGCGCCCAAGGCATTGTTTTTTTAACTATAAAATGTGTCATTTAAATATATTTAATATATTTAAAATTTAAATACATTTGTGACTAAATATATTTAATTTTTGAAAAGTAGTTCTATTGGTTTTTAAATAGAACAAAATACATATGGTTTTTAAAAATTCAAACAGTACAAAGATATATTTAAATTTTTTTTTTAGTTAAAAGGGATGTATAAGGGATGCCTGGGTGGCTCAGTCAGTTAAGCGTCTGCCTTTGACTTGGGTCATGATCCTGGGTCCTGGGATCAAATCCCACGTCGGGCTCCCTGCTTGGCAGGGAGTCTGCTTCTCCCTCTGCCTGCCGCTCTCCCTGCTTGTGCTCTCTCCCTCTGGCAAGTAAATAAGATAAAATCTTTTAAAAAAAGGGATGAATAAAAGAAATGACCGTTTGGAAATTTGTAGGGGAAAGAATATAATTGTAACCATTGTTTTACCAATTTATCAAACAATTTGATCTTTTCAGTTTTCCCAAATTCCTTATCCACACATTTATGATGATGATAATAAGTGTGTATATGATGCTAGGCGCCATTCTAAAATGTCTCAATGACAATGATGATGTCACTGATGAAAAACTGTCTACTGGGGTACCTGGGTGGTTCAGTCAGTTAAGCAGGGTCCTTGCTGAGCAGGGAGCCCAATGCGGGATTCAGTCCCAGGACCTGGAGATGATGACCTGAGTCAAAGGCAGTCACTTAACTGACTGAGCCACCCAGGCACCAAGTAATTGATTTTCAAAACCTAAATGTAGCCTACTCATGATAAGCAGATGAGAGGGAGTTCTCTTTAGGAGGAAGGCAAAGGATGGAAGACAGCCTCAGAAGATGAGGCTTTAGCAAAGTAGATCAGGCAGACTCAACAATAATGCTGGATAATGCTAGAACCTAGCATTGGGAAAGTGCCTGTATCCTGACCCAGCAGAGTATCTTGACTGTTTTAGTACAATTACACTTTGATCCAGTGTTCCAGCTAATTGAAAGTCTTTTAAATTGTTTTTGTTGTTATTTGTTGTGTTAACTACTCTTGCCAGATTTTCCTTTTCTGGTCATCCCTTTAAGACTTGTAGACATTCAGGGGCGCCTGGGTGGCTCAGTCGTTAAGCATCTGCCTTCTGCTCAGGTCATGATCCCAGGGTCCTGGGATTGAGCCCCGCATCAGGCTCCCTGCTCCGCGGGAAGCCTGCTTCTCTCTCTCCCACTCCCCCTGCTGTGTTCCCTCTCTCGCTGTGTCTCTCTCTGTCAAATAAATAAATAAAATCATAAAAAAAAAAAAAGACTTGTAGACATTCAGGCAGGCCTGGCAGGCTTAGTCAGGGGGAATGTGTTCAAGCCCCATACTGGGCGTAGAAATTACTCAAATAAATACATACATACATACACTTAAAAAAAAAAAGAATTATAGACATTCAAAGAAGGTCATAAGGAGATAGGATGTCACCTTAGAAAGGCCAATGGCCAGCTCCAGTCATTCTAGCGGATTTATCATGGTCCATGTTCTGGCCCTCTTGGTGACTTAGAAATGACTTAAAAATGTGACTTAGATCTAAGGAATATTGGCATTAAACAAGGCTATATAAACTCAAATATTATTTTATCAAGAATTATGACTGCCAAGTAGACTGTGCCTTCTTGTTTAAAAATATTGGTTTTATTATTCACATATGTTGAGGCCAACAGGAGACAGTTACATTGAAAATATAGTTTGTTACTCACAGTTGCCAAGAAGAGGCAGGCATACCACATCACACAGGGCCAATGTGGGGAAGCACCAGTGTCTGCCTGCAGACGGAGTGAGGGGAAAACTGGGTCAGTCAGACCCTTTATTAGAGTTTCTGTAGGAGGGAAGGGGTGAGGCAAGGTAAACAGGTTTAGGATTGGCTAGTTTGAATAATTTCAGTGGTTTCTGGGATGTGGGAGCTGTCACTGGTTGTTTGGTACCTGACCCTGGGGTGATCAGGACAGGGGGGTAGTGGCCCTGAAAGCCCTGTGAGTGCCTGATAAAGGAGATGGTTGGACTATGGACTCTGAGTTGGTTGGTTTGCATATGAAAGATGCATTCTGGGGCAAATTGTTTTCTATCCCTAGGAATTAGCTAACCCTGGGAGGGGCGGTCCCTCTAGTGTCAGCAAGGCCCCAAGATATCAAAGCATCAGAAAATACAAAAAACAAACAAACAAACAAAAAAACACCAACAAAAAACCCCCATGATTAATACAGTTGTCACCACCCTGACAAGTTCATTCCTTCCTTTAAACAAACTATATGGAAATCAAGTTACTAGAAGGCTACATGGTATTTAATCAGACTAAGCGTCATCATTTGAGATTTTAAAAGGTCCAGGTACTGGATAACTGATGGATACATCTCTACCAAAGAATATGCCAGGCAGGTGTTCATCACCTTCCCTTGGCACTGCTTGGATGGGACACTGTCAGCACTTGTCTCTGTAACTAAGACTGCCCTATATCCTCCCCAAAATTATCCTTGCTGTGCATCAGTATTAGCTGTACTCTTTGGAAGTCCTAGCCACAAGTAACTAAGAATGGTACCTGTAAAACTAATGCATGAAGTGTCATCAGACCTTTAAATTAAAGTTAAATCATACTTTTATGTTAAAATATAACACATATATACATATCTGACTCCTGTTGCCAACACATGTGACTTACCATTGGGAGCCCAGTGATATACTCCACTTAATGGAGTGAAAAGTCCCATAGGATGGTTTTACAACCTAACTCAGGCAACCTTAGCCCCTAAAATGTTTTCAGGATTGAGAGAAGACTAAAAGCTCTTCCAAATATGGCCAACAAAGGTTTAGTACTATTAAATATTTTTTGCATGTTGGGATTAGAATAGCAACAAAAATTATTCTCAGTTTTCTATTTAGTCAAAGTAACATGTGGCACAATTTCTCTTGAGATTATGCTGAAATATTTATCATTACTATTTGAGATAAATAAAAATGATAATCAAAATAACATTTAAAATTTTTATTGATAGCATTTTGTTTATGAACTAATATATTTACATATTTCTCCAAACTGTATCCTTGCAACTTAAAGCCAAGCACTTTTCTCAATATTAAACTTGTGAAAAGGGTTTAGCTACCTATAAACATCAGGTACAATTCTAAGTTCTGAATCAAAAACTATTTCTAATGTAATTTACATTAATGTTCTTTAAAACATTAAATGAAAAACCTCCAATTATTGTTTTTCAAATAAAAGCCACAAAAACATTAAATAATTACCATGTACATTACAACTTGCTTATATCAAATTACCAAGAAAAGCATCATACCAATTGTTAGGATCTCCTCTACTAATAGAAGGCAAAGAAATAAACTTGTATATGACAGTCATCAGATTAGTGCACTCCAGTTTTATATAATTTGACTTATTCTTTGTTGTGAAACTGCTAGGTTGAAATAAGGATTCTTTATATAAACACATTTTGAAATCATATAGATAATATAGTCATTTTGTAATATTTTATAATAGTAACATGGTATTCATTTATTTTGTTAGAAGTTATTCACAGGTCCTAAATACTAGATGATTGGAATGTCACACTAAGGAAATTAACCTTATTATATAAATGTTTAATAATTATGTTAGAAATTAAGAGATATTACTTAATCTTGACCAAATATTTAGTGTATTTTGTTTCTATTCTGTAAGTTTCTATTGGCTTTCTTAATTTTAGCTAATCTAAGAGAATCTAATAATCAGTTTTTCTTTTCTAAAATGAAGGAAGCACATAGTCTCTATTTGTGATAAATCCCCGGGTTTTTTTTTTTTTTTTGGTTGTCTGTAAGAAAGACAAGAATAATTTGATATAAGTAACAAGGAATGCTTTTAAACTTTTGTTTTATCTTGTTATTGGGAACCTATAGATAGACCTCAAAAATAATAACAGGAATTAAAAGATATGAAGAAAGAATTCTATGAGATAACATTAAAGACAAAATAAAACCAAGCAAAAAACAACACGCCAACACTTAGCATAGATTATTACTAGCTTGTAAAACTCTGATCTGTTATTTGACATTGATTAAGCTGACAACGTGAATATTAGCTGCCCAGTCTACTATAATGGTTGGTCTTTTACAATTTTAATTAGATTTCACATACTTGCAATCAACAGTTTTAAGAATTAGTTCATTCTTTCCTTATACCTTATACCTTATAGGCTTATTGATCATAGGACTGTTTTGTTTTTGTTTTTTTTTTATGCTTTTGGCATCATGGAAAATTACAATCTTATTTATTGACTTGTAATGTTAAAAACGTTTATTGACTTGAATGCAGTGTTTCCTAATAAAACATCTGGGAAATCTGAAAAGAATTTTAAAGTCATCTCCAACATATTTGCCCTTTTTTTTTAAACTGATTTTTGTTTAAATTAAAAACCTGGACCACATGAAGGTTGTTAAATATTAGGAGTTTTGAGAAATATAGCTTTAATTTTGTTTGAATTTCCTTAGTAGGCACTACATGTTATTTGTATGTTCACAGTGCCTAGTATGATACACAGTACATTTTGATACCCCTAACAATTATGGACTAACCAATTACAAGATTTAAAAGGATGGACATTTGAGATTTCTTCTCTGGTTCTATATTTCTCTGATGTAGACATTTGAACAAAATGTGCTTTCTAGCCATTTCTTAAAAATTTACTAATTGCTTAATTTGTTCTGTTTGCAATGATTGTCTCCTTAACAACATTTTTTTACTTTTGAATTCTTTAGGGAACATAGGAACTGTTGGCATAAGCACTTTTTGACCACAAGAAAGGAGGCTGGAAATCTTGTTATTGACATTGAGATCTGAGATGGGGGGGTGAGGATTCACGTTTAAGGGTGGCAGAAATCCTGATCTGGCTTGAGTAATATTGTGATCTAAAGAGAAAGCTCCTGAACCACGCCTTTCTAAAAGTGCATGATTTCTCCTGCTCAAGGGACCTGGTGAGATATTCTCCAGCAATTCTTTGGGCCCTGACAACAGGGAAGGAGATGGTGAGAAGATTTTTTTCTTTCCTATAAGTGCTTTGCCATCTTCTAGAGTTGTAGGGGTAAGACCAGCCGAGAGCTGGGAATCAGAGCTGTAGTGATTTGCCCCTGAGTTTCTTTTTTGAACTATACTTCTTAAGGTGGAAGCAAAGATTGTCTGGTTAGAGTCTGGATCTGGGTCAGCAGGGATTTCAATGCATTGCTGGCTTCCTTCTGAAAAAAATGATTGATGATTTATTTCATCGTATGACATCTTTCTTGAGTTGGCCTGATCAAAGGCTCTTAGCAAATGTGCAGTGTCTTTTATATCAATACTTTGGTGCCTAGTAATGAATCGCTTGGAAAGTGCCAGCGCATTGGTTTTGTAGGATAATTCTTCCTCTGGAGTAATATCCTGGAGCTCCTCTTGCAAGGAGGCCACTCTGTTTTGGTGCATTAATAAGGGAGGACTCTTGATCCAAGTTGGAGCCTGGGGTAGCTTGGGCCCATTAGAGGCCATAGCAGGCTTCCTCATAGGGGAGCCTGGGTCCTGTGTATCATCACTACTTCCTGAGGGCTCCAGACCTTTAAAGCCAAAAAGTGTCATTTCAGTTTCAGAAGAATGTGAAAGTGGCAATGAGGCTGTTTTTATGTCTATTTCTGAAGGAGTGGCACAGGAGGCTGGGGAATGACACCCATCTATATCTACAGGAGGCATATTTAAGTACTGTTTGGTAGTGTGCCTACCAGAGGGTGATTTAGCTGTTGTTATGATAATGACCTCTTTCCCTTTTGCCTTGCAAGCGCTAAGTAGAACTTTCAGGGTTTCTCTATCCTCTGAATTTATAGCATAAACAAGGGCTGAATAACTAGAATGGTCTTGCAAGCTGAGATCAGCCCCACTGTTTAGGAGCAAGGAAACAACTTCAGGACCAGCTTTTTCTAAGCAAGCGTGCATCAAAGCAGTTTTCCCAGATTTGTCCTGTATGTTGGGATCAGCGTTGTTTTCTAACAGGTATTTAACCATTTTGGCTTTACTGACACTCTGGTGATCAACATGTTTGGTCTTACAAGCAATCATTAAAGGGGTTTCCCCACGGTCATTGCTCTCATTAATGTAGGCACCACCTTCTAGCAAGAGTCTTGTGAGGCGAAGCCGGCTCTGATGGACTGCTTTGATGAGGGAATTTCCATCACTTGAAATTTCTACACCTTCATCCATCTTAAAAAGTCAGAATCAATACCTGGTTATCAAAGAATATGAAGAACAAAAGATTAGACAGAATCCCAATTTGTATTCATAATTTCTGAAATATGTATGTATAGAGTAATAGGACATAAATGAGATTATGTTATTAATAAATATAGAACAAAATAGTGAATTGCAAAATTAAAGAAATTTTAGAATGGTAACAGTTTTTAGGGAATTTCATACTAAAATTTACTTTCAAAATCTTCATTGAATATTTATGATATAATACCAACCCATTACTTCCCTAAATTCTACATTAATTAAACAACAATCCATTTACTTTCTACTTGTGAAAAATATTTTTAAAATAACACTAAAAATGTAGATTTAAGCAAAAATTCCAAAATTCTGTGTAATTGCAACTGAATCAATTAAAATACAGATATTTATGACAGATAATCTAAAAATTTCTTAGTGTCCAATTACTTATATGTGATCTTGAGTTAAATAATGCAACTATTATCTAGATTTTCAACTTGAGGAACATTTTTTTTTTAAGATTTTATTTATTCATTTGAGAGAAAGAGAGAGCACGAGTGGAGGGGAGAGGCAGAGAGAGAAGCAGACCCCACTGAGCAGGGAGCCTGATGTGGGGCTTGATCCCAGGATCCTGAAATCATGACCTGAGCCAAAGGCAGACACTCAACCATCTGAGCCACCCAGGTGCCCCTTGAAGAACATTTCTATGTTTCTTTTAAAGGATGAAAAATCATTTGAACTACAAGACATTAAAATACCTGACACATTGTCTGGAACTCACACTGAGATGGGAATGGTGAACAGGTGATTATGCAGTTTCCTTGATTTCATTATTTAAATCAGACACTAGATTATGGATGGGGTTGGCCACATACTGTTTGGTTAAATTTGGACAGCAGTACATTTGTTCTGAAAAAGGAGTTTTCTAGGCTGGAAATGTGAATGATGACATGTAGCCTTTATTTATTTATTTATAATTTTTTTTTTTTAGATTTTATTTTATTTGACAGAGAGAGACACAGTGAGAGAGGGAACACAAGCAGGGGGAGTGGGAGAGGGAGAAGCAGGCTTCCTGCTGAGCAGAGAGCCTGATGTGGAGCTTGATCCCAGGACCCTGAGATCATGACCTGAGCCAAAGGCAGACGCTTAACGACTGAGCCACCCAGGCGCCTTTATAAACATTTTATTTTTTTATCATTAAAACTAAAAATTATTTATGTTTAATTTATTTAAATAATTTAGATTCAAACTCCTTCAACAGATAATTCCATTAGTTGATAAGAATTTTGTCCTTAGGGGTGCCTACATTGGGTGTAGAGCTTATCAAAAAAAAAAGAATTATGTCTTTATCCAGAGCTGAGGAAATGTTTGTCTTTGAACAGTACTTAGAGCTGGGGAGAAAAATCAAATGGAGTTTATATAATATTTAAATCTATTTTATTTAATGAGGTAGGTTTTAGAAATGGAGAAGTATTATTTATTCCACTTATTTACTTGTAGATTAACAATATGGGACATGAATTTTTTTACTGGATAATAGAATAGATAATAAATATAATGACCTTTTAACAGACAGAAGAAGAGATGAAGGGAACAGAAAGAAAATGAAGGGGGGAAGAAAGACATGCACACAGAACTTAGAATCTAAGTGTTAAACAGCTGCAAGCTCCTATTATTTCCTGAGCACTGAGCTACAAAGGCACATGCCCTAGCCCTGAAGAGCTTGCTCAGTTGTTTGGAAGAAACACTATATAAGCAGCTGGTTATGAGTTAAAGTCATGAGAATATACAGGCTTTGGTGGCTTGGGGACTGAGGGGCTTCACAGAGGCCAGCCATTTGAGCTGGGTCTTAAAGACTGCATAAGAGTCTGGTAGGCAGATAAAGTAGGAAGAGAGAAATAGAGAATGTTCCTTGTGCAAAAACCTAGAGGCTTAAAATAGCAGTTATTTATCATAAATCAGGCTCTATTTATGCTGATATAACCAAACTTTAGAAAAATATTTTAGCAGATGGTTATAGTTAGGGTAACTATGGCAGAACACACACATTTAATTTTGCCTCTTCCTGAACAATCCCTTGAAACGGAAGAAGTTTTAATTTTATTTTTTAAGATTTTTATTTTTTAAAAGATTTTATTTATTTATTTGAGAGAGAGAGAGAGAACACAAGCAGGGAGGAGGGGCAGAGGGAGAGGGAGAAGCAGACCCCCCACTGAACAGGGAGCTGGATGCAGGGCTCGATCCCAGGACTCTAGTATCATGACCTGAGTCGAAGGCAGACACTTAACCAACAGAGCCACCCACGCCCCAAGATTTTATTTTTTAAGTAATCTCTACACCCAACATGGGGTTCCAGCTCACAACCCTGAGATCAAGAGTCGCACATTCCACTGACCGAGCCAGCCAGGTGCCCCAAGAATTTTTTAAAGGACATAACTTCACAAGGATAGCAGGAAAAGGAGACAATGGCAACATTTTGGAAGCCAGAAAGCAGATGGGCCAGTGTTAACCAACTTATCCAACCTGAGAAGGCTGTGCCTCAGATCATTCATGATAAAGCTGAGAACTCAGCCCATGTACACTGCAGCATCCTCACAGCAGAAGTTCTAGAACTGGGCGGGTGTGGTGGTGGTGGTGGTGGAGAGTATAGCTAAAATAATGAGGACTAGGTGAAAAGCTGTCAGCAAAAGCAGTTAGATCCCTAGGTCCTTGTCAGCCAAAGTGTGATCCTACCTTGGACCAGCCGCAGCACCACCATTACCTGAAGCTTAATCTCAGGCTCCAGCCGGACCTACTGAATCAGAGCCTACATTTTAATTAGATCCTCAGGTGATTTGTATGTGCATTAAAATTTGACTGCCTCAGGTCATTCCTCCACTCCAAGCCACTAGGGGATAGGATATTAGCCCTCCCACAAGAGATGTCCAGACCTTTATTCTCCAGAAATGGTGAAATGGAGGGTCTCTGGACTGGAAGACACCTGACATATTTGGGGACAAGAAAACAGGGAATAAGTGACGGAATGCTCACTGATCACTGAATGAAGAGACTCAGAGCCTTCTCCCCAACTCAACTCCAAGAAGGCTGGCAGCTGTACCCTTATTATGCAACGGAATATTGCTGTACTCTTCTCTCAATAATCTGACCTGCTGAAAAGAAAATACCTAAGAGTACTAACCACAGGGATTCCCTAACATGCCACCCAGATCATCCTACAGTGAGGTTTAAGGATTACAAGCCTCACCCATGTGCTCAAGGCTTCTCATCAGCTTTTTAATTCAAGCCCTTTAATCATGAGCAGATAATCAAAATAAAAAACAAAACAAAATAGAAAAGCCTCTTACCTTAGAGACCAGAAGACATAGAAAAAAAGCAACTTGGACGAGACAGATACTAGTCGGGAAGATGAAAACTTCAAAAGCTCATTATCTTTAGATATAAGATGTTGTAACCATGAAACAAAAATAAAATTCTAGGAAAAAGAATATTCAGAGACCATAAAAAGCATTCTCAAAAGGTAAAAACACCATACAAACTGCAAAACTCAATAGAAGAGTTAGATGACAATGTTGATAAAATCCCTAACAGTTAAACAAAAAGAATAGAGGGGGGAAAAAAGAAAATTAGAGGTCTACACTAGGAAATTCAACTACTAGAAGTTGAACATTCAACTACTAGAAGTTCTGGTAAGACAAAATAGTGGGGGTGGAAGAAGGGGCAAGCAGGAAAGGAAATGATGACTGAGATCAAGAAAAATGTCATGAGTGATACCAGTTTCCAAATTGAAAGGGTCCAATTAGAACATAGCACAATAGATGGAAACAGACCCATGGCACATGGTTGTAAGTTTCAAGGAACACTGAGAATAAAGAAGATTCCACAAGCTTGGGGGCAAGTGGGGAGCTGGGTACATAAGTCACATGCTAAAGGATCAAGAATTACAGTGGATTCAGATATATCAACAACAGTAAAAGACAACAGAGGAATGTCCTTTAAAATCTGAAGGAAAAATAACTCCCAGCTTAGAATTCTATATCTAGCCAAACCATCAGTCAAGAATTGAGATACTTTTTTTTTTTTTTTAAGATTTATTTATTTTTAGAGAGAGAGCACGCACGAGCAGGAGGGCCAGAGGAAGAGGGAGAGAGAATCTCAAGCAGACTCCATGCTAAGCACAGAGCCCAATGCCAGGTTCCATCTCATGACCCTGAGATCATGACCTAAGGTGAAATCAAGAGTGAGATACTTTACTCACTGTGCCACTCAGGCACCCCAAGAATTGAGATACTCTTAAGAATGTACTGAAGGATATAATCTACAAAGATGAAATGGTAGAAGAAGAAAGAGGAAACAAGATACCAGAGGCTGGAGATCATCTTAGAGGAGAAGTACAAAATATCTCCAGGAAGATGGTGAGGGGTCAGGATGATGGATGTGCACATCATCTCTGAGATCATACTGTCATTTTACTATCTTATTAACTGAGAACCAAATGCCCAGGTGACCCTGCCCTCAGCTCTTATCTCTACGTGCTTTGTCCTGACTGCGTCTCCGTTCCTTTTTAACACAGTACCTATATATTTTTTTAAGATTTTATTTATTTGAGAGACAGAGAGCCTCTGAAAGAGAGAGCATGAGGAGAGGGGAGGGGCAGAGGGAGAGGGAGCAGCAGACTCCCCGCTGAGCAGGGAGCCCCATGCAGGGCTTGATCTCAGGCCCCTGGGATCATGACCTGAGCTGAAGGCAGACTGAGCCACCCAGGTGCCCGGTTCCATAATTAAAATTTTAAAAGAGCCATATGAGGTTGTAACTTTTTACAACATCATTCAGTTTTGTGGTATTATCAATAGTATTTATGCCTAGACTTTCAAGGACTTTCAACTAGGGAGCTCCTGAAAGGCAGCATTCAAAAGAATATACTTATCATTCTACTTTAGTATCACTCATTATGTTAAGCAAAGAACTATTCAATATACATACATAAATACAATGAAAGTGAATGCTGCGCTTTTTGTCCCCCTGTGCAACATTCTATAAAAGCCATTCCAAAGCGAGGCACACCTGCAATTTGGGACCTTAGGAATTTAGGATTGGTTGACAGCTTGGGTCCCAACAGAGGTCTATTCTGAATGCAAAGCATCTGAAAAGAGTTCGCAAAAGAAACCTTTTGTTGCATTTTTCATATACTAATGTGTTTATTTATTTATTTATTTTTTTAAAGATTTTATTTATTTATTTATTTCACAGAGAGACACAGAGAGAGAGGGAACACAAGCAGGGGGAGTGGGAGAAGGAGAAGCAGGCTTCCCATGGTGCAGGGAGCCCGGTGCGGGGATCGATCCCAGGACCCTGGGATCATGACCTGAGCCGAAGGGAGACGCTTAACGACTGAGCCACACAGGCACCCCAGTACTAATGTGTTTAATAAAGCAAAGAGATGTAGAGAAATTAGCTGGAACATAATATCAAATATAGAAATCATTTAATAACCACAGTTGGAGAAGAGATACAGTATCAATCACATAAAAACACCTTTGACCAAAAGTGGCATTTGAGAAACATATTCAAATGAGAACAAGTTGCCAGATAGCAGATTTCTTTTTTTTTTTAAAGATTTTATTTATTTATTTGACAGGGAGAGAGAAAGAGAGAGAGAGCACAAACAGGGGGAGCAGCAAAGGGAGAGGGAGAAGCAGGCTCCCCGCCCAACACGGGGCTCAATCCCAGGACCCTGAGCTGAAGGCAGACACTTAACCAACTGAGCCATCCAGGTGCCCCGTAGGTTTCAATACTGTATTCTCATATAGTTTCTAGTTTTGGGGCCAGTCTTGCTTGTTTGTTTGTTTATTTTTTAAAAAAGTCTTATAAGAATCTTTTGGAAAGACTTTCAAATCTTTTCACCCACCCTCATGTGAAGGCTTTCTCTACAACACTAAACCTGACCACTTTCTGTCATAACTTTCTCTCACCAAGATTAGCTTCAGAAGGTTCTGGGAAAAGAAGGGGAACTGGCAAGGTACTGCCAGCTTGGCTGCTTGAAGGGGGCAGTGGCCCCACTGTGGTCCTGTGGAAAGGGCTGGTGCTGTGGGCTCCAGGGCTCTCTGAAGAAGCTGGGCAGTGGCACCACTAGCTACTGGCAACTAGTGAATCTGTCTCGTGGATGTAGGCATATCCCTCTAGAACTGTCTAGAAAAAAAACCAGCCACAACAAAGCCTTACTCTTGGTTCATTTTATTTTATTTTATTTTGCTTTTTTAAAGGTTTTTGTTTTTAAGATTTTATTTATTTGACAGAGAGAGAGAGACAGAGAGACAGAGAGCGCACAAGCAGGGTGAGTGGGAGAGGGAGAAGCAGGCCTCCTGCAGAGCAGGGAGCCCGATGCAGGGCTCGATCCCAAGACCCTGGGATCCTGACCTGAGCCGAAGGCAGACGCTTAATGACTGAGCCACCCAGGCGCCCTCTTGGTTCATTTTAAAGACTTCTAAAACCCCTTGGGTTGCTCACTTTTTAAATTGTTCACATTTAATAGAACAATTCTAAAATTGTTTAAAATTAAAATTCACAGAGAAAAAAAGCTGTCAGATACTTTATTGTCCACATGTATACATGTTTGTTTTCCTAGTGTCTCATATTCAGTTCCTTACTGGAACAATCCCCTTGTCTTTATGCCTTTACTCTCTTTCAATTCTTTTATCATGGTCATCCATTTGCACATCAAAAATGCTGAAACTGAAGCTCTATTTATCTACTCTTCATAGAGCTAAGCCCTACCTGTGACGAAGATCACTTCTCTAGCCTACAATTATCCTAGTTCAGGAATGTTCTTGCTTCCTGTCTCATTCTGTGAAACATCCTCACTGAGTACCCAATGCTGATACTATATTAACATTCAGTCAGACCCTTTGTTATAATATAGCATATAAATAACCCCCACATTCAGTTACACCTGCCAAATAGATAGCAGTTCAACTGGAGAAAGTTCAGGACTCAGACAGACCCACATTTCCATCCTGATTCCCCTATTTACAAGCTGTATACCACAGTCAGATGTCTCAGCCTCTCAGTCTTGGGTCCCTCCTCTGTAACATGACAAGGATCTAACCTTCATTCAAGGTGGGGAGGGGGTGGGATGAGGTGATGAAATCAGATGTCTAGAAAAAGACTTTCCTATTGTGCCTCACTAGGCAATGTATTTTTTTAAAAAATTTTATCTCAGAATTTAGCCTTCTTTTATTTATATCATGTCTCTAATTCACAGGCTACTTAAATAACAGATAAAATATTTAAATTTTTTTAAAGATCTGTAAATAATTCTTTGTAAACATAAATGGAATCTATTAAGTGAATATGGAAAAAAGATAGCCTTAAATGTATTTTCCTTATAATTTCCAAATACAATAGTTTCAGCATATTATAGATTAATTATTAAACAGCTGGACAAATTGCTTTTTATTTTAAAATTAGAATGTCTTTAACATCACTTATGATTCATCACGGCATATTTACTATACTCTTTTAGTGCCTCTCTCTACTCCCGAGACCTCACTGAAATTACAGTTTAGTTACTTAAAAATTTAAAAAAATACACACTCTGAAGAACAAAAGCTTGCAGGAGAGCTGCATCATCAGATGAGCGATTTCAGACAAGCTTTGGAAACAGAGCGGGGATGGCGGTGTGGTAAACTGCCTTAGCACAGCAGAGGCTGTGCCATAAAGCTCCCAGGAGGTGGCCCCACCACAGGGGAGCCAGCTGACCCACAGGCCCAGGGAAGTTTAGTGCTGAGAGGCCCCACGTAGCACAGAAAGTGGCAATGAGGTGCAGGGCTGACAGCGAGGGTGGTTCAAAGTCTCTGGACAAATCTACTGGACCCCCAGGTACTTTTCCCCACCCCAAGTAGACAACCACTATCCTAGGCAAGAAAACAAGATTTATGCTCTGAACAGATCCATCAGAAAGGCTAAAAATAGGTGATAAAGTGAGAGTTTACAGGCTGAATGGTGGAATTCCCAGACCTCTGCCCTGCTAGCAGGAGACTAGAAGCCAGGAAAAAAGAAGGAAAAAAGCACTGGGTCTTAGAATTATGAGCCCTGTTAAAAATCTCTGTTGATAAATGAAACAATTCAAATAACTACATTCGCCCCTTTAGACACCCACTCTGAATGGAAATAGAAAGTTACCTGAAAACGTTATTCAAAATTTCATACTTCACTTATGTCTTTTCTCTCCCTGGATGAGTTTTTTTTTGTCAGCCAGCTGTCAGTTCCTACTGAAGGAAATCAAAGCTATTCAGAGTTACATAAATACCAATAATTTGTTCCACACATCTCTCCCATTTGGAGTCTAGTTTTTTAATTCCTTGTTAAGACATCCCTACAGTGTTTGTTCACTTAATTATATTTCAGTGATTATGAGTAAAAGCGTCTGGAGTGGATCCCATGCACTGCAGTCCTGTGTATACAGGCCAAGGCTTGCCCTGCAAGGATGCTGGGGTTGAGAGGGGCGCAGCACTCACCTGGTCCAGCCTTCCCCCACCCCACCCCAGTCCATGGCAGCTGAGGAGGCCTAAGAAGGAAGGGTGGGAGAACTCCCAGTCACTCCTCTTATTCGCCTGCTCACCAGGACTTAATTAGATCTTCCTATGTCCTTTCTCTTGTTTCTCTTATGTTTCCTTGCTTCTTGGATACCAGCTTCCCACAGAGTAGGGTTCTGTTTTGAGTACCTGATTTGAGTGGTATCAACAATGGTAGTGCCACATGGGCTGAGGTGTTTTAAAAGCCTTCTTGGAGATGACAGGCTTGGCCTTCCCTGTGGCTCTTTCTCTCCAAGCCACCCCATCTTCCTTGCATGCAGAGAGAAATGTTATTTTCCTTTGAGATTTGTACTCCACCTCCAAATAGGATTGGTGTTCCCTCCCATAAAGGGCCCTGGTTGGAGAGGGCAGCAAGGGGGGTGGAAATTAACAAATGGGTTTCAAGCTGGAAATTCAGCCCTCACTCTTGCCCCAAGGTCGTCCTGTCTTTGTGCTGCCCACAAGGGGACCAGAGCATGCTCAGAAGGGGCAGCAGGCTATATGTATCAGAGACTGGGGCTCTGTTTATTCCCAAGTTACCAACCCTTGGGAAACTGATCCTCTGGGATTCAGTTTCCTCATCCTAAAATGGGGATAATATTTACAGAAGATGACTGTGAGAATTTTAGAAGATCCTAATATACTTGCCATTTAGGAATTAAATAAATGTCAGTTTCTAAACATGCATCACTACATATGAATCCTGGGCTGATGAGGTCTGACAATGGGAGGCCAAAGTGCCTACACCAATGGGTTTTCCAGCTTCTGTGGGCATAATCACATGGAGAGCTTCTTAAAAATAAGATTTCAGGCTCCACTCCCACATAGTCAATAGGGGATGCTTCCTATGCAGACTTGGAGAAAATCTGTGACAAACTCTTCCTTCCTCACTTCCTATTCACTGTCAAGCCCTGCCTCAGGCTTTTACCAGGCTGGCTGTCTACATCGTCACTTCTAGGGTGTCTGCTGCTCAACTCTCCCGGAGGAGCTAAGGGCAGAGATGACTGCCATGGCCTAGAGAGGGATGAAGGAGCCCACAGGTCTAGAGAAGAGTACAGCCTTGAGTTAGAATGGGCCAGGCACTGGAGGTGTGCAGTCCCACCCTTCCCAGACAGGTCTGAAAAAATCCAGAGGTACAGTGGGCAGCCCAAGGCCAGGATGTGGGGGCTATGGCACTTAGATTTGAAGCGAAACATGTGTCTTCTTGCCATGCAAGCGAAGGGCCAAAGCCAGAACAAAAAATGTGCCAGATTGTCCCAGGAAATGTAATGACTTGCCAGGAAAGTGTTCTTCTCTGGCAGCAGCTTGGAAGAAATATTTCGAAACTGCCCAAGGGAAGGAGTGAGTAGCTGGTAAGGTTTGCTGTGTTTCCCCACACAAAGCCAAAAAAGGGCTGGTGTCTTTTAGTTACTTGTATGTCCCCTAGGCCTCTGGGCTGGGTCCCCCCGGCGGCTACACCCCCACCTCTCTCAGCAAACACCCCTCCCAGCACACACACAGACACACAAACCTATACCTCCAAGTCTCAGGGAACCAAGGTGATAGGATTTCCAAGCCGTTGAGGATTCTGGCAGTGTCTCCACAGTCCCCGCTGGCTCCGGGAACCAAGCTTGGTGCCTCAGTTTTTCCCGAGAGCGAGAGCGAGCGAGTGGTGCTGTCGGAGAAGGGCAAAGGAAGGTGACTGGGGCGACAGCGCCGGGGCACCGATGGGGGCGGGGTGTGCGTTCTGTCGCCTCGTCTCTGAGCCAAGACAGGCAGCCGGCGAGCTGAGGCGATCGCCATCCACGTGAAGGGGTTCTGCCCAGAGCCGCAGCGGAGCGGTCCCCGCACCGCCAGCCCAGAGAACACGGCCCTCCCTCGGGAAATGGGCGCGTCCGAGGGGAGCAGCCATTGCCGCCACCCCCGGGCAGGGGCAGGGGCACCTCTGGACCCCGGACCTCCTGTAAGGGGGGCTCGGGGTCCGGGTGCCAAGGCGGTGCGCGCCCGAGAGATGCCGGGACCGGGCTGCCCGCCCCCGTGTGGCTCCCCTTTGTCGAGCCAGTGACTGCAAACGGCTCCGCAGCCCCCAGCCCGCCTCCCGCGCCCAGCCAGTAGCTCCCGCCTCCCGGCGGCCAGAGGCACCTGCGGAGACGCGCGCTAGTCGGACCCCCAGACCCGCGCGCTCCTGCGGCCTCGCGCGCGCCGTTCCCGCTGCGGCGCTAACCCGCGCCCGCGAGCCCCTGCCGGGATGCTCCCCGCCATCCCGCAGCCGCGGGGCTGCCCCTATCCACTCTCCCGCGCTGCAAGGCCGAGCAGGAGACGAAACCCGTATCCCCGCGGGGTGTAAGCCCCAGCCGCTGCAAAGCCCGAGCCGAGAACAGACAGGGATTGCGGGAGACGCGAGAGTAGGCTCGGGCGGAGTCTGGACAGGCCCCTGTCCCCCAGCAGCCCTCGGTTGACTGCGGGTCTCGGTCCCCGCTCAGGCACCGCAGTGACAGGGTGCGCGGGAGGTGCGGGCTCCTAGGGCCTGAGCGTACCGGCCGGGGCGCACGGAGGCCGCGGGGCCCCGGGCAGCGCCCTCCATAACCTCCTCCGGGCAGCCAACACGGCGAACCAAAGTTTCTCCACGTGCAGCCTGCGGAGACGCCGTCGCACACGAACCTGGGACGCGCTGTCAAGTCGGCGTCGGCGTCTCCCCCCCACGGGTAGGCTCGGACCTTCCGCGCCAGTCTCCAGGGTGCCGTCCGGGCTGGCTTCTCTTCCCGGGCTCCTCGGCGGTTGGAGTCGCAGATCCCGGTAGGTGCTGCCCTGTCTCCGCCCCTGCTCAGCCCAGAGAGGCGGGCGGCGGGCGGCGGGCCGGGAGCCGCGGAGCGTCGGTGCCGGGGCCGGGAGGCGCGCACCTCGCCAGACGCCCGGGCGGTGCGGCGTTTCCGCTGGGAGTGACGCGCTGGTTCCCAGCTGCTCGGCAGGTGGGGGCGGCGGGGCCAAAGTCTGTTCGGACCCTGGGGCCTTCAAAGTCTGTCTCTGAAGCTCCGCCCAGTGTCCCCACAAGTAGCCCCCCCCCCAACAACCACACACACCCCTCACCGCAGCCGCGGCGCTTTGGCGATAGGGTCTTCTCCATTGTCCCGAGACCGCCACCCCTACATCCCGGCCTCTGGTTTCCCCTGGCCATACCTGCATCTCTCCCTCCAGTTCATAATCGACCGGACTGGTCCATGTGTCTGTCTCCCACGGCTCCTTCTTCCCCCTTCTCGTCCCTCTACCTGCTTTAGGTAGAGTCTGAGTCTCCCTTCAGGTTGGGGTGTTGGTGGGAGCAACCGTTCTTGTTTTTCTTTTATGAGTTTATAACTTTATTACACTATTTTTAAAACTTTATTACACTATTATTAAAACATTAATATAACACTATAACAAAATTTAACGAAATGTGTATTTTATGTGTTAAACTGTGCTGCAGTGGTTTTAACTCTTCATTTATCAGAGGTCGTCGTGGTGGAGAAAAGACTATTACCGTTTTTTGTTGTTGTTCAGTTAATGTCAATCAAAACTAGTTTGTAGTTTTGAGTCCTCAAAGGGGGAAAGTAAACTTATCTCTGGGCAGGCTTCTTTTATTTAGGAAAATAACCCGCTGAGGGGCGCCTGGGTGGCTCAGTCGTTAAGCGTCTGCCTTCGGCTCAGGTCCTGATCCCAGGGTCCTGGGATCGAGCCCCGCATCAGGCTCCCTGCTTGGCGGGAAGCCTGCTTCTCCCCTCCCCCCACTCCTCCTTCTTGTGTTCCCTCTCTCGCTGTGTCTCTCTCTGTCAAATAAATAAATAAAATCTTTAAAAAAAAAAAAAAAAGAAAAGAAAAAAAAAAGAAAATAACCCGCTGAAATGGGCCCTTTAGTAAAAATAGGTAAAGGAAATTCACAGCCCAACCCAGAGTTGGGCTCTAGGGAGTTGGAATCCTGGATCTGGGTTACCATGTACCCCCACCCATTTTTGAGGGGAGATTGGAGGGTCCCGAGGAGGCAAATTTGGATGAAGGCATAGGTCTCCTTTCCTCCATTGAAAAAAAGTTTTTATTTATGTATAGTACATCTTAAAAGGTGCACATTTCACAGGTTCAATGATATTGTGCAAAATGAAGCATCTTTAAGATCAAGGGACAGAACATTAGCAGCTCCCCGGAAGACTCCCTCATATCCTCCCTTTGGGGGGGGCAGGGTAGTGGCTTCACCCAGCATAGATTTTTTGCTTATATTTGCACTTTATAACAATCAAATCATACAGAATTTACTCTGTTGTCTGACTTCTTTCACTTGACATTATATTTAAGAGATGCAAACTGCCTATGGTCATAGTTTGTTCTTTTTTTTTTTTTTTTCTGTGTAGAATTCCGCTGTGTGAATTTACCTATATTCATTATACTACTGATAGACATTTGGGTAATTCTCAGGTTTGAGACATTATAAATAATGCTGCTAGGAACATTATAGTAAATGTCTTTGGTGAATGTATATACACATTTTTGTTGGGTACATACCTATGAAACATACATACATCCATATATGTTCAACTTCTGCAGATATTGCAAAATAGTTTTTCCAAAGCAGATGATCTCATTTTCACTCTATTAGTTTCCTTTTGCTACTTGTAACAAATTACCATAAACTTAGTGACTTAAAAGAACACAAATGTATTCTTTTAGAGTTTTGGAGGTCGGAAGTCCCAATTGTTGGCTTTTCCAGTTTCCAGAGGCTGACTACCTTTTTTGGCTTGTGGCCCCTTATTCTGACTTCCAATCTCAATCTCTCTCTCTCTCTCAACTCTGCTGCTGTTGTCACATGTCTTTTTCTCCCTGCTTCCTTCTCTCCCTTTGATCCTCTTGCCTCACTCTTACAAGGACCTTTTATGATTATATTGAGTCCACTCAGATAATCCAGAATAATCTCCCATCTGAAGATCCTTAGTTTAATCACATATGCAAAGTTCCTTCTGTGATATAAGGTAACATATTCATAGATTCCAGAGACAAGGATGTGAACCTCTTTGGGGGGCCATTATTCACTCTACTACACCTATCAGCAGGGTATTGAAACCTGCTATGTTGGATGGATAGAGGCTGGACTGAACAAAAAAAAAAAAAAGAAAGAGAGAAAGAAAAAAGGATGATGAAGCCCTGAGATTCAGTTCACCTGGAGGATTGGCTCTGTTGCCGTAGGGGCTGTGCCAGGGCTGGAAGGCAGAAGGAGTCGTCTGATGCTGGAAAATTATCTCTGGCCACCATGATCCTGGCGTCACCAACATATCTGGGGCCAAGGGCTTTCATAAAGAGAATGAGAGTCTAGGTCGATTTGGGCCTGGGCACCCTGCCAAGTGAAATGTTAGGGAAGGATTGGTAACAGCAAAAAAACAATGGTGAACAGATCACATTATGCACTATGGGTAAGGTCCTGTGGTCAGTAGACAGTGTCCCACCCCATCCATGTTGCTGTCCATCCTACAGGCTCTGAGGACTGATCCTTTTCAGCGTTGCTGGTGGAATTGTGGGGTAGGGTGAAGATGTGATGGGATGGCAGAGCCTGCAATCTAGGCAGGCATGCCCATGCCCCTTCATTGTAACTTGAATGTTAAAGGGAGATGGATGGCTTTCACACTCTAGATTTGAGGATGAGGACATATAGTTTTCTTTTTTTTTTTTTTTTTTGATTTTATTTATTTGTTTGAGAGAGAGAGAACGAGTAGTGGGGAGGGGCAGAGGGAGAGAGAGAGAGAGAGAAGCAGACTCCCTGCTGAGCAGGAAGCCTGACACAGGGCTCAATCCCAGGACCTGGAGATCATGACCTGAGCCAAGGCAAATGCTTAACTGACTGAGCCACCCAGGTGCCCCGAGGACATATAGTTTCTACTTCCTTCTGGCCTCATTTTGATCCAACCACCACAATCTTGAAGGAGCTAGGACAGATGTTATTATCCCCATTTTACCAAAGAGATCAGCAGGGCTCCAAGCAGCTTTCTGATTTACTCCAGGGGCCTCAGGAATGGAACCAGAACAGAGCAATCCTCATAGCTCTTCTTGCTCCCCTTGGCACTATTCCATCTCCCTGGTGTGTGAGATCCACTGACACCTGAAGTCATGGGAGCTGAGAGGCAGAACTGAACCTACATGCACAAACCAAATTGGACACATCCTACCTTGTGGGTGATACAGTGGGATTACCTAGTTTTATGCCATCAAAAATATGTTTTGGTGGAGTTTTAGGAACATGTAACAGTAGATGCTTGTGTTTGATAAGCATCTTGATCAGAAATCCCTCCATCAACTTTCTGCCTTCCAGAAATAAGCTGAACACTTTGGTCTATTGATGGAACCCCTCCATTTCTCTTCAAAATTGTGGTTTATACTATAAGTCTACTATCTATTTAATTCAGATCTCAAGACAGAGAGGAGATGTGTGATTAGTCTGCCATTTTGAATTAAAAATCCCTTGGTTATCATCCTCCTAGCCATAATCATCATTAATAACTGCTCCCCTGTCTTGAACAACTTCCCCCTACCCCGGCCTTTTCGTCTTCCCTTCTACCCCAGCCCCCCTTAGGTTTCTCTGCCTTGACCACTTACTTAAGTTGTTCCAAGGACAGTGTCAAGTCGTTGGAATCTCCTTTTACCTCACCCTTTTCAACTTCCTGGGAACACTGCTCTACTGTCACCCTGGGACTTTGTTCTGTGATTTCCTGGATGGACCCCATTTTATAGGTCTGTGTCTTCCTCGTTCTTAATTCGCTTCCTCTATTTGTGGATAATATCTCTCCAGTAACTTCCTAAAAAGGGTATGTGGAAGGTAAATTTGGAGTCCTTGCATATCTGAAAATGTCTTTATTCTACCCTAACACTGTTTGATTTTTTATGTGAGTATAAAATTCTAAGATGAAAATAATTGTCCTTCAGAAACCTGAAAACATTCCTCCTTTATCCTCTAGTTCCCAGAGTTACTGAGAAAAAATCTGAAGCCATTCTGATTCCTGATTTTATTTGGGACACTCCTACCCCCACTCCCACTCCCACTCCTTTTGGAAACATGTAGGATTTACTCTTTTTCTACAGTGCTCTAAAACGTCACTATTACTCGCTTTGGTCTTCACTTATTTATTTATTTACTTATTTACTTATTTATATACTTATTTTAAAGATTTATTTATTTATTTGAGAGAGAGCATGTGTGTGCGAAGGGGGCTGGGCAGAGGGAGAGAGAGAGCATCTCAAGCAGACTCCCCACTGAGCCAGTACCAGACTCTGGGCTCAACCCTGAGATCACAACCTGAGCCTAAACGAAGAGTCGAGTCGGAGGCTCCCAGGCGCCCTAGGCCGGGGTTGTTTTTATGTAATCTTTTAGGCACTTAGTAAGCCCTTCACATCTGGAAACTCATGTATTTCAGTTCTGGGAAATTTTCTTGGAAAGCAGTTATTAAAGAGTGCAGTGAACAACATATAGATAGTTGGAACTTGATTTTTTAACTTTGAAGAGAAAGCACAGAAGATGTAATTATAATTGCAGAAGAGACTAACCTTTTATCAATCTCAGTGATATAAAGATAACAGTAGAGATGGCAAAGCGGAGAGTTCAGAGAAGGAAAGTGAGTGGCAGGAGAGCGGGGGCTCTGATAGCCTCATCTTACAAAGTAGGAGGTGGCAGTGAAAAGATGCTATCTACATTTGACTGACTAGAAACGACAGATGAAATTACTGGAGACACTGGGATAGTGACACGACTATCATGGGAAGCAGTGGTGTAGTGAGGGAGCAAGCCAGGTTTGGGGGAGAGAATGACCTGTGCTGGGGAAGTGCGGGGGTGGGGAGGGGAAGCATTTAAACAGGCAACTCTTCTTGACTAATTTTTCGCCTGTCTTTCACAAACTCCATCTAATATCTTTTTTTTTTAAAGAAAAAAAATGAGGTAAAATTCACACAACAAAATAAACTGTCTTAAAATGAACAATTCAGAAGTTTCAGAGATGGTTTTTGAAAGCTTTAAGTGGTGTGTCCCGGAGTAGTTGTGGCAGACTGGGGACAATGGGCAACCCTACTGGGTGGGTTTAGGAGAGCTGAGGTGAGAGTGTCTCAGGTCTCAGGTTCTGGAGCTCCTGCCTCTCCAGCTCCTGGGACCCGCTGGGCTTGGCTTGGGGGCCAAGGGGAGGCTCTGTCCCTGGTCCTCAGTGGGCAGTGGGCAGTGGGCAGTGGGCGGAGCTATCGCCTCCTTGCCTCCGCTGCCAATGGCCCAGATCTTCTCATCCATTCAGGAAAATATTTAGTTTCAGCTCTTGAGATGCAAATACATTTTTCAAGGCCTTTTTCATTTAAGAAAATATCCAGTGAATATTATCTTTCATGGCAGGTTCTCTGTAGGAGAGGAAAGGCTATAGGAAAACATTAAACAGTAAGCTTCTTGTCACACTGAGCAAAACAGAGCTTGTTTTACTCCCTATATTCATCATTTTCTTCCCCCATGGTTTCTTTCCAGTCATTTTTTCATGTCTCCCTCTTTCTCCATACTGTCCTATCATAACAGGAAGCCCCCTGGCTGAGCCTTTCCCCAACATTTTCTAAACCTTGACAGCTTCGTGTGGGAATGGACTCCTTGCTATTCCCAAGCTTGCCAGCATTTTCCTGATTCATCTTTGGGAGAAGATTGCTTTCCTGTTCTGGGAAGGAAAAAAAAGTACTTCTGATGTGCTAGAAAGATTGTGAGGGCTAACACCTTCATTTAAGGGTCCATGCTTAAAATCTGTAAGCCTTAGATTTGGATGTGCCCAGTCTCAAAACCCCTAGCTGTCCACAGAGGTCCCACACACTGTGCCTTTCCTGATAGGAGGAAAGTTGCCTTAAAGAATAGTTTCATAATAGCCTTCGAAAGTTACCAGAGAGCAATAAAATCTGTTTTGTGTTCAACCCTTGGTCCTTAGGCTACAATCCTTAGGCCAGGCCATCTTTTCCCTGGTGGTAGGGGCTGGGCCTCTGTATCTTCTCTATATCCTAGCAGATGAATATTTAAATGGCTCTCTTGGATTGAGTCCTTCCGAGTTGAGAGGCCCGTTTTTTTGTTCCCTCTGCATATTGGCTTCTGTGATATTATGAAAAAGCTGGAGTTTTCTAAAATTTAGGAGATGCCTATGATTCTTTCCTTGGACTTTGTATATGGCTTAGCAAATACAACTGCAGGAGTAGCAGGGTTACGCAGTTTTAGGACTGCTTCCTCAGAACCTAAGTGGGTATATCCAAATCCTCTTCTGGAATTCAGAATTTTAAGACCATGAGGAACTGCTCGGCATTATGATAAGAAAGATTGACCTTGTTGAGGGTAGAGTTGGCGTTGGGGCCTGAATGTAGAGAAAATGAGTGTTGGACTCTGAGGAGAAGATACAGGGCCTAATGGAGAGGCCAGTTGGGGTACCCCTTAAAAGGAATAATTGACCTGTGGACTTTGAGGCAGTCAGGAAGAGGATCTAGATTTAAATATCAGTGAAGATGGCTTTGGGCCCAATTCTAATGTTTTTACCAAATGGGATTCTCCGTCTCTCCCTCTCTATCATTCTCTTTCTCTCTCTATATATATGTATTCTATATATTCTCTCTCTCTCAATATATATATATATATATTCTCTCTCTCTCTCTCAATATATATATGTATATGTACATATATATACTCACATATCAAAGAAATCCATGGCTGGTACAGCTGGTTCCTTCCCTCTTCCTGTTCAGCCATCCTCAGTTTTCATCTCATGATCACAAAATGGCTGCTTGACTTCCAGGTATCTTGTCCACAATCCAAAGCTGGAGAAGTGTAAGGGTCAAAGGACAAAAGATGTACACCATGTGTATCTCTCCTGTTTTTTTTTTTTTTTTCTTTTCAGTAAAACAATAGTTTTCCTTGGTTCCTGACCCTAAACTGGGTCATATGGCTACCTCTGCTTGTGAGGGAAGCAAGATTTTTTTTTTACAGAGTTCACTGAAATTACAATAAAATCAAGGTTCTGTTGGTAAAAAAGACAGACTAACATAAGTTTCTATGTGACCCTTAACAATGACTTAACCTCTCTGTTTGCCGGTTTTCTCATCTGTAAACTGGAAATTGGACCATAACTGTGCCTATCTTAGAGAGTTATCGTGAAGATTAAATGAGTCGATTTTCATAAATCATACAAAACATAACACTATAAAAGTGTTCGTGAAATACATTGGTAAAGGGGAGAGTGTCCGCTGGGTGGGCAGTTAGTAGGGCCTCCCACTAAGCATGGCCATTCTGCATGGCAATTCTCTTCTGCAATAGCCGCCTGTTGAACATGACACCTGAAATTAGCTATACTTCAGGGATTACGGGAAGAGCGGCCGCCCTCACTCGACAAGGCGCGCGGGGCAGGAGCCCGGGAAAGCTTTGTAAGGTGATCCGTAGAGAGTGCGCCGGGGGCTAAACTCCTTAAAGTAACAAGGCACAACCACAAGAGTAGTAGCCGAGCTGCAGCTGGGATAGAGCGGCCTTTCCCAGCTTCCCTTGCAGCCAGTGTGGCCACGTGACCACGCTTCCGCTAC
Organism: Leptonychotes weddellii; assembly: GCF_054177405.1. Classification (NCBI taxonomy): domain Eukaryota; kingdom Metazoa; phylum Chordata; class Mammalia; order Carnivora; family Phocidae; genus Leptonychotes; species Leptonychotes weddellii. The sequence continues at coordinate 86,160,787 of NC_138375.1, read as the reverse complement.
CGGGAGTGAGTGGGAGTGCAGTGTGCGGAAGGGGAAAGGCCCGGCCTTTGCCTTCCGCTGCTTCTCCCATCCGGTGGCAATGCTGGACTCTGTGAAGACGGGAGAACCGCCGGGAAGCGCGGATCCCTGAATGAGTGTGCGATACAGAGCCACCCACTGACCTGGGCCGCCTACCCTGGACGGTTAGTTATATGCGAAAGAACATTTTGTTTGAGCCACTGCGTTTGGGACTTACTCATTCCAGCCTTTTACCTCAACTAATACAATGACTATCATCATTTTTTTTTTTTTAAAGATTTTATTTATTTATTTGACAGAGAGAGACAGAGTGAGAGAGGGAACACAAGCAGGGGGAGTGGGAGAGGGAGAAGCAGGCTCTCCACCGAGCAGGGAGCCCGATGCAGGGCTCTATCTCAGGACCCGGGATCATGACCCAAGCCGAAGGCAGACGCTTAACGACTGAGCCTCCCAGGCGCCCCTATCATCATTTGATATTTAGGCAATGATAATAACATAGGCTACCTGTAGGGAGGGGAACTGCGGTTGAGGGAGAGTGGTGGGAGGGAGTGTCGTTTTGTGTTTACTCCATATCTAAAATTGTTGAAATTTGAACCATAGAAATGTAATACTTAAAAACAAAAAAATTTAACCTCTAGTCAATTAAAAAACCTTAAAATGGAAATTACTTAGTTAAGTAGAAACGTTGATCTTGCACCACCGAAGTCTGCCCGTGATTGGCACTCAACCAGCACTTACCTATTCCCTTACCTTGGAATCCTGTGACCAGGGCAAGGGAAAAGAGGATGGGTAAAGCTGGCAGAAAGGAGCAGCCAGGTGAATTCCTGAGTGGAAGGCAGAGCTGCAGTGCTCTGCCCGTCTCTGCGGAAGACCACTCATCGGCATGCCAGCAGTCGGACTCCTCATCCTCCAATTAGACTGTGCATCAGCGTGAAGGAGATGGTCCCTGCATGCAGATTGATGTCACATCCATTTCCTGAGCATCCGATGTGCCAAGATGGTATCTTTTAATAGGAGGCGCTCCAAGAGACTTGTCCTGAATTTTTGGTTGGATGAGCAAGGTGACATTTTATGCCAATTGAAGGAGAATTCAGTTTGCATCCTTGTAACTTGAGTTGATTTTTCCTGCCTCCTATATTTTATGGTGCTAAGAAAGACTGATTTATTATTTTCCTATTGATGATTTCCAACAAAGCTCCCATTACAGAGACAAAAGGAAAGGGGCAGTATAATATTGAGTGATTTTCTCCTTAGGGACAAAATAGGAGTTTCTTATTAATGTGGAGCTAGGGAGGGCATTGTGTGATTGATAGTTCAGTTTCCTCAAAATCTTATGAATATTTGAAATTCCTGTTTTATTCTTGCTTTATGTTTTCTTTTTCCATACAATGGCTCCTTTTATAAGCTCTGGCCCCTGGGAAAACACGGATGGCATTTCCCCCTCCCAGGTGCCCTTGAACTCTGGGTATTTTTCCCAGGAGAATTTGTCAGTTGAAATATTTGGTAAATTAGTAACAGAAAAAGGAATCAAATAGTTTCAGAAACCACTTTTTAATAGTTTGAAAGTTAGAACATTAAAAAACGAATGCATTGTTGGTACCAGTTTAATTACCTCAGTTTAATCATCCCCTTTGGTTCTCAGTTGCCCACCAGACCAAGCTTTATGCTGGTCCCTGAGGGTCCCTCATACAGCTGACACATGCCCTCCCAGCCTTGCTGCCCAGCATTCGCTGTGGGATTCATCCGGAGCCACGGCCAGACTGCTGCTGGCTCCTGGGGGCACACGGCCCATGACTTACCCCTCAAATGTCACCTTGTCATGAAGTAACCTCCCCCCTTCAACCAGATGCTGCAACCACAGTTTGTGGATTTGGGTCCATGTCCTGTGGACTTAGCGGCACAGAGCTAGTCTTTACCATCTTCACTGCTCTGCAGCCACTGGCCCATAGTAGGTGCTTAGGAAAGTGAATTGCACTGAGGGGCTAAAGAAGCGAACCAAGGCCAGATTCTTCTCTGTCAAAAATGTGCTCTCTGATGGGGCTGGCACACCACCGCCCAGGGGCCAAGTCTAGCTGCTGCCATTCTTGCAAGGCTCATGAACTAAGAAGGTTTTCACATTTTTAACTGGTTGGAAGCAAGCAAAAGAATTATTTCATGACATTTGAAAATGATGTGAAATTTCAGTATTCATAGATCAGGTTTTATTGGAACCCAGCCACACCGTTGGTTTACATGTTGGTTGTTGCTGTCTTTCCAGTTTCACGGCGCAGTGGACTCCTTGCAATGGAGATCATATGACCCGCCAAACGTGAAATAATTCACTGTCACTTTACGGAAAGTTTGCTAGCCCCTGCTCTATAGGCTAAGGACTTTCAAATGGAAATATTCATTTTTGCTCTCTTCCAAATCTGCAGCTGTGCTAGGGGCATAAATGGGTGTTACTTCCCCATTTTTAAAATACTATTTACTGGGGGCACCTGGGCGGCTCAGTCGGTTAAGGGCCCGACTCTTGGTTTTGGCTCAGGTCATGATCTCAGGGTCGTGGGATGGGTTCCATGCTTAGCCTGGAGTCCGCTTGTCCCTTCCCTCCCGCCCCCGACGTGCGTGCTCTCTCAAATAAAATAAAGACTATTTACTATTTTGGAATTTTCTGAGCAACAGTCCTATGTATGATAAGCCAGAAGTATTCAATTCCTGCCACCCTCAAGAACATTCAGCAGAGGTACATTCAGTACATCAAATAAGTACCTGTGCTGTGCGGGTGGGGGGTGGCTCTCTGGAGATAATGCTGATGAGCAAGATTAACACAGTCCCTACCGTTGTGTTGCTAGTTCTAATGTGGGGAAAATAAAGCAATCCATAACACAGAGTATGATCATTGCTTTTTTTTTTAAGTGTTTTTTTTTTTTTTTCAGTCTGACAGAGACAGGGAGAGAGGGAACACAAGCAGGGCGAGTGGGAGAGGGAGAAGCAGGCCTCCTGCTGAGCAAGGAGCCCAATGCGGGGTTCGATCCCAGGACCCTGGGATCATAAGCTGAGCCAAAGGCAGACGCTTAACGACTGAGCCACCCAGGCGTCCCTGATCATTGTTTTGATAGAGAAGTTAGAAGGTACTCAGAGAACAGAAGGCAAGAATACCTTAGCTTGTCTATGTAACGTCAGGGAAGGCTTCTCAGAGGAGGGGACATTTCCAGTGAGACCTGAAAGACGAGTAGGTGTCATATCAGTGAAGAGTCTTTTACATGGAGAGACAAGCTTCTATCTTATTTAAGCTACTGTTATTTGAGTCTCTGCTATATGTGTCCAAACCTGTATCATAATGAATACATTCCTTTTTTTAAGATTTTATTTTTATGTAATCTCTACACCCAACATGGGGCTCAAACTCACAACCCTGAGAACAAGAGTTGCACGCTCCACTGATGGAGACAGCCAGGTGCCCCCATTCTTTGGACCACAGTAGACACTTCCTTAAGCAGTTGGAAGGACCCACTTCTCCTGTGAGACTGGAGTCAGAGCCACTACGTGGCCCAGTGCAGGGAGGAGCTTTGTGTTCCAGGATAGAGGACTCTGGGTTGCTGGCCAGTTATTTCTCTTTAGGGAGGTTTTCTTTGGTTGGCCCCTGAATATCTGAAAAATATATCAAAAATAAAAGGCCTCTTATGTGGGGATGCCACTGCAGTTTGTCGGACAAATTCCTCTCTGAACTTAATGTTTATTCTAGAAGACTATCTCAGTCCTTGAGCTCCTTGACAGAACTCTCTTTCCTTCTCTCTTCTAAATTTCTCTTCCACATTGGCCATAGAAAGGGTCCTACCTAATGGCAGCAATCTGGTGGGAGTCTGCTTGCCACTTTTGTTTTCAGGGTGGAAAAATTGTTTCTGAGGCTTAGTGGATTTGCTTTGGAATGAGGCTGAGAGGACTTAGCTCTAGTGTCTCTTCTGACATCTATCACCTAAATTCCAGGTAATTCAGACATCCCAGCTGATCTCTAAAACCAGGACAATGCAAAGTCTTAGGGAAATTAACATCATCTCTGTGAAGAACTTTAGACCAGGACTAAACACCACATATTATTTTTTTACTTTAAAAATCAATAACAGCCTGTGCTCTGAATGAAGATGTGCTTTTTCCTTCCAGTGATTCATTATTCATTTCAGATACTCACTTTGTCATCCAGAGGAGCCATGTAAATATGAAAAGCCAGCCCAATAAATTAGTATCCTGATGAATATGTTTTCATTAACTGGACCAATCCCTGATTCATATAAATCAATGAAGAGATGAAGTAATGCTGGAATAATCAATCAGCTGTAAACCTCTCCAGAACATAATTAACCTCTTATGGATGCCTCCAGGATGTGTTGAATTTGTAATCACAAGTGATAAAACTGTGTAGTGAACATTTGTCAGTTTTGGTTGTCCAGCATCTGAACACTCTTTCTATTTTCGTGAGTGCCAGATGAATGGAGGTCAGGATCAGGCTTCCTACTCTGGAAGCTGGAGAGGAGCAGATAATCCAGCTTTGGACTCCTTGGACCCGTGTGTGGACATCTGACCAGGGCTTAGCCAAACAGAAGCTCTTTCCCCGAGACCTTGGCCCTTCAGGGAGGGGTAATGAGGCCAGAGACAAAGAGCACGCAGAGTGGCTGGATGGAATTAAGACTTGAGTGGATGGTGACAGGTATCCAGGGCTGATGATGCCAGAGCCAGCATCCTACATGGACTGAACCTCTGGTGGGATCTTGACTGTGCAATGCACCCCTGAGTTCCTATTTCCAAGACTAATTCTCCAGTTTCCCTGGAATTCTTTGACACACCCAGTATCTTTCCAATAAATTTCTTTTTTGTATAAGTTAGCCAATATTGGTTTTATTATTTGCAAAAACACTGGCTATATCATACTCTATGTGAGAATAAGATACATGATATTATTCTATACCTGGTCCAGTTCTAGACCAGGGAGAATTAAAACTACAGTTACTTTAAGGGTCCAACTGACAGGAAAGCATATATTTTACAAAGAATGTTGAGATGTAACATGTTTGTTCAGTGCACTTAATTGCTACTCATTCTTTGAAAGGACAAAGGACCAATCAGAGACAGGCCACAGTCTCCGTGAGAGCCTGACAGAAAGGCAGTGGTGTTTTAGAATTCAAAGGGACCTTTGAAACCATCTCATCCAAACCCCTTATTTTACAAATAAGAAAATTGAGGTTCAGGCTAGCTAAATGATTTATCCCAAATTGCATAGCCAATTATGGAAGAGCAGGGATTGTAATCAGACACCCACTCCTGGAGAATTGTTTTATTTGGCAGGAAAGACAGGCAGGTGAAGAAGGGAGTGGCAAAGACAGGTATCTAGTTTGCAGAACTGGGATCAAAAAATGTCTGTTTGGTTCCAAGGCCAGGGCAGTCACAGAATTAGAGACTCTGACTCTGGGGTCAGAGTGTTGCTACACAGAAAGGCTGGCTGGGGGTCGAGATGCTGCTGGAATGCAGGGTTGGCTAAGAGCAGGATAGTCTCAATGCGAGAACCAAGCCTGAATTTCTCTCAACCCTGAGATGTGTGGACAAGGAGCCTAAGTGTTTAAACACTTAAAAAAAAAAAAAAATGCAAACCCTGTAGGAACTTGTCACTTTCTAAAACTCTCATGAATCCAGCTGTAACTCTTAGAACTTTGATTCCCTCTTTTTTTGGTCTGGATATTGACATGCCTAGTAGAATCTCATTGCAAATGGACTTCTCATCCGTTGGTGACACTGTCTAGTTGTTAGGTAGAATTATCCCTTTAATTTGAGATACTTGCTTTACTTTGTTGGGCAGATATTAGTTATATGGACACCCACCCCCCAAAAAGGAACTAATAAATCATTTAGAAGAATGGACTTTGACTCCTTTAGGCTTGAAAATCAACATTTAAAATAAACCTGCTTTGGGGTGCCTGGTTAGCTCAGTCGGTTGAGCAGCTGCCTTCAGCTCAGGTCATGATCTCAGGGTCCTGGGATGGAGTCCTGCATCGGGCTCCCTGCTCAGTGGGGAGTCTGCTTCTCCCTCTCCCTCTAACCCTTCCCCCTGCTCGTGTTCTCTCTCTCTCAAATAAATGGATGAATAGAATCTTTAAAAAAAAGTAGGTTTTATAAAAAAAAATAATAAACCTGCTTTCTCAAGCATCACTACCATACAGCATGCTTTCATGTCACATTATTGACAGATGTTTCCAAAGCACTGATGTACTTCAGGATAACTCATCTCTTCTGTGTGATATTGCCCTTTAGAATTGCTTTTTGCTTACTATTTGATACATGCCCAATATAGATCTTCTTACTCTTTTTTAAAGTTACACTGCTGGATGAGCAAAGGGTCTGCAATGAAAAACAAAGAACTGTCTCTAACCAAGCTGGTGACTCTGTTGGGAATGGGGGTCTCCCAGAACAGAGAAGACTAGAGAATCTGGGCAAGACTGGGACAAGCCTTAGTGAGAGAAGTCTAGCACATGTTATGCCAGGAAGGAGAGCTGAGACAAGAGCTGTTCCTGCAAGGCTGAGGTCATAGCTCCTACTTAACAAATATGTAGAAGGAAGAAAGAAAACTAAGGAGTGATCACCTGATTAATATACAATACTTAAACTATTTTTTTTTAAACTTTGAAAATATTTGGTGAGCATTTTTACAATGTAAAATAGTAGTGTGATGAAAGTAACTAATTGTTACATTCTGCATTAAAGTAATGTTTAGGTGATGATAACTAATCATGGTACAATAGGATTTTTTGATGGTTTATGGATTTAAGTCAAGGGTGTTCCATTTCTTAAAGAACAAGGAGGTTAAGAACTAGAAAATTAACTAAAACTTACTATCACTTTCAGTTTTTCTTTCAACTCAAAGGAAATAATTTTATTTATTTTTTAAACATTTATTTATTTATTTTAGAGAGAGAGAGAGCACTAGTGGGAGGGGTAGAGGGAGAGGGAGAGAGAATCTCAAGCAGACTCCGTGCTGAGTGCGGAGCCTGATGTGGGGCTCTATCTCAGATCTCCCCATCCTGAGATCGTGACCTGAGCCAAAACAAAGAGTCAGTCACTCAACCAATTGCGACATCCAGGTGCCCCTCAAAGGAAATCATTTTAAAGCATGCAGTGTTAAAATGAATTATAAGGCTGTCATACAAATGTCATAGAATACATATCTTTAAATTCTGGGAAAGATATCTATGTGTGAAGGTTCCCTGGAATAAAAACTACCCTTTTTTGGGGTTTGAACCCCTTTCTCGTGGTTGAATTTTAGTGTTCCTTGATCCCAGTTAAGATTGATTGTGTTTGTGGGGTGCCTGGGTGGTGCAGTCGGTTAAGCTGGTTACAGCTCTTGGTTTTGGCTCAGGTCGTGATCTCAGGGTCATGAGATTGAGCCCCACATCGGGCTCTGTGCTCAGCACAGAGTCTACCTAAGACTCTCTCCCCTCTCCCTGCTCTTTCCACTTGCGTGCATGCGTACTCTCTCTCAAATAAATACATAAATCTTAAAAAAAAATAAAGATTGATTATGTTTGTGACTAGGTAAGAGACTTCATCCAGGATGTTACCAAAGCCACATTCTGTGCAGTTTTCAAGATCTTATGCAAGGCAAGACAATGATTGAATTCTAATTTGAAAAGACCAGGAAGACGTTTCCAGCATTCTAATAGATTCGTTTGCCGTCCTGACCAGCATTTGGTAATGAGTTAATCAGCGTGGATGGAGTTGCCACTGGGCAGGTTATTTCTTGGAAATGGACTGGACACATTCCTTCCTCTGATCCCTTGCTTGTGCATTTTGTCCTTTCCTGCCTCCTCTTATCCACTGCACTTTTCTAAATCTCGCAACTCCTTGCAAAGCCAGCTCACCTCCTCCATGGAGCCTTTGCTTACCATCTCAACCACTGTGGCATACCCCTTTTGTGAGCTCCTATAATACTTGTAAGTAGTAGTCATTTGATCCTTGCTTTGTATGTGGACTTCTCTTTACGTGCCTTCTCAGCAAAATGCTAATCTCTAACGTCCAGGGTCCTATCGCCCATCTCTCCATTGCCAACAGTGTCACCTCAGTACAGGCAATGAGCAGTGGATGCCTGATTGACAGCCCCGCTCAGCATGGTGGCTCATTTTAAACTCTGTAAGAAAAAAGAAAAACCAGCATGCAGCATCCAAACTCAGCTTGAAGCTTATGTTGAGATTCCCAAGATATTCCCATAGTCTCATAATAAATACTCTGTTAGCTTAGGCTGACATGAGAAGGCGTCTGTTACTTGCCTTACGAAGATAACGTGGACCTGACAAAATTACATAAGGTTCTAGAATGTGGTTGTAAAAGGCAGTGTATAACTTCTCAGGTGATCACTGATTTGAACAGGAAGCCTTGGGAGCCCCTGGAATTGATTAAATGACTCACAAAGCTTTTACTGAGTTTTGAGTGTATGGCAAGATTCTAGATATATGAGTATAGCAAATGCTTTTGGGCTCATGTCCTATCCCTTGGGCCACCCCGAATTTTAGTCAGGCTCCAATGACCTAATAGTGATGTTGAGAATGCAGCCTTTATTTATTTATTTTTTTAAAGATTTTATTTATTTATTTGACAGAGAGAGAGCACAAGTAGGGGGAGCAGCAGAGGGAGAGGGCAAAGCAGGATAGAGGGTGGGGGCGTTCTTCCAGAATTTTTATTTCTTTTGATATTTTATTAATCTCATATCTTACTGAAGTGTTCTTTTCTTAGCTAAGTATGAAGAGGTGGGATTGGGCACATTTTGTACCACATCCTTAGTGATCTGTAATTATATCCTGTCATTCAAATGCTATTCTATTCAACTTTGCAGAGCTTAAACATCCCTTAACATTTTACTTCTCCTAATACTAAATGGAACACTTAGGTGTTCACAAAATTATCTTGGAACATGTCATGAGAATAAACAAAATGAATTGAAGTTATCATTTTGTACTTGGGGCCAATTATTTTAAAGGAAAAAGAAGGGGAACTTAATTTTTTCATCACAAAACTAATATAACAATATTTTAAAAATTGGGGGATGAATAAATACATCATCCATAGAAATATACTATTAAAATTTGCTATTGTACTTTTGTAAATTTTTATGATTGGCCATATTATAGATATATTTTTTACACAATTGTAGCACTCAAAAATTTTTGATTTAAATCCTTTATTGAGCCAATTTTGGAGCTTTAAGAAGTCATCTTGAGGAATTTGTTCATCACGTAGATTATTCTGGGATTATAGGTCTTCACTATTCACTAGACAGAGTTCTAAGGGAAGGCTGTATTCCTGGTTCCCTTTCTCGAGCCATTTATGTCTTCTAGCCTCTTTTAGGTCAGGGAATCTTGGTTGTCATGTTTATGAAGGAGGTCACTATAAAATTTCTTAAAATACCAAGCTTTTAAAATGTTTTAATGATTTTTTTTAAAGCTTTGTTTAAGAGAAATATGCACCATGAAAGCAAGGTATTGCTTGGATTTGCATTTCAGAGTCTGGGCAAGACCCTTCTTCACTCTTATGTTTTTATTTTTATTTTCTTCCAAGTCTTATAATAATAAGAATTTACCTTCAGAGATGATGGTGGGCCTCAATGTGGGTCTTGGCATTTATTTTCACTGTGCTTTCAGTGAATTTTTACTATGAATACTCTTGTCCTCCAATCCTCGGGAGTTTTTCTTTTATTATTTCTTTAATAATTTATTTGTTTCCATTTTCCCTATTCTGTTTTTTTTATCTTATATTTTTAGCCTATTAATCCTCTTGGATTAATCATGTATCTAATTTCTCTCCTATTATGCATCTTTTTGTCTTTCCTACTTTTGGCAGGATTTTCTCAGATTTATCTTTCAACTTCGGAAGAGATTTTTTTTTCATTACTAATATTATATTTAAATTTTTTATTTATTAACTTTTAACAACTGGGATTTATTGAAAATATCAAAAGAAAGTACTTCATATATGCAGTTGCCAGCAGAACCAGGTAGCTCGGTAGTATAATAAAAGGTGGCTAGGGACGCCTGGGTGGCTCAGTCAGTGGAGCGTCTGCCTTCAGCTCAGGTCATGGTCCCAGGGTCCTGGGGTCGAGTCCCGCATCGGGCTCCCTGCTCAGCGGGAAGCCTGCTTCTCCCTCTGCCTGCTGCTCCCCCTGCTTGTGCTCTCTCTCAAATAAATAAATAAAATTTAAAAAAAAAAAATAAAAGGTGGCTTATCAGGCAGTCTGTTGAATGGAATATGCTGCTAAGGAAGCTGAAGCGTAGCCAGGATACACTGAGCATTGACTTTTTTCCTTTTTTTTTGTGAGAACTAACATATTTTTTTAATTTCCAAGAACTCTTTTTTGGCACCTGAATATTTTTTTTCTATAGTATCACTCTTTTATTTCACAGATAACATTATCTCGTTTACTCTGAGGCTATTAATAAGATCATTTTGAAATTCTCTTCTTTTAATTTTCTCTGAGTTCATATTTTCCACGTCACATTCTCACAGTTTTAAATCTAGTGGAAGAGAGTCTTTAAAAATGTAAGCAGGGGGCACCTGGGTGGTGCAGTTAGTTAAGCGTCTGCCTTTGGCTCAGGTCATGATCCCAGGGTCCTGGGATCGAGCCCCGCATCAGGCTCCCTTCTCAGCGGGAAGGCTGCTTCTCCCTCTCCCTCTGCTGCTCTCTCTGCTCCTGCTCACTCTCACTCTCTCTCAAATAAATAAATAAAATAAAATAAAAATACTTTTAAAAAAATGCAAGCAAAAATTCCCAGAGTTTGATTTCATGGCCTCTGATTGGCTCCACTTGGGTTATTTGCTCATTTTTGAACCAGGTACTATGTAGGGAGATGCAGTTTCCACAGTTGGTTGGGTGTGGATCAGTGTTCTTCCCCTAGCGCTAGACAGAGAGCTCTATCAGAACTGAAAGTGAGAGCGGAGTCGGGCTTCAAAGAAAACGAGGAGGCTGTTACTAAGGGAAAGAGCCAAGGGATATTGGATGGCCAAAAAATAGTAAATATGCTCACTAAAGTGCCTGGCACAGGGCTTTGCTCTGCAACAAGCTGGTCCAGAGCTCAAAAAGCCAGTGTCTGAATTCCTGCAGTGACCACTTACTCTCAATTTCAAGGAACCCAGCTAATATCCAGACAACACTACTTTTTAACAAAGTCTTACATTATGCCAAAGTCTAGCTTCCTTCAGCTTCTTCTGTGATCTCTGTCCTTTGGGCCTTTGAGTTAAGTGAAGGCAGTGCTCATGTTCCCAGGTCTGTCTTTTCAGATTCAGCATCTCCTGTCGCCATAGCTATTCCTAACCTGACAGCATTTTGAATCCTTTCTCTATCTTAGATCTCTCTTTTTTCCTCTAGGTTTGTGCATTTTGGTGTAGCATGAGCAGCTTAGTATAGAGTATCGTCATGTAGTACAGTTGATTCAAATTGGTTTCTGAATGTAATCTAAGAATATGTAAATAACTCACTTATTCACTCACTATGTATTCAACCTAGAACACTGGTCCACTAGAACCACTAACGAAACCCACAGATCCTGCTTCTGTGCGGCAGCCCCGAGCAGTGGAGCTCACCGGCCCTCGCCTGTCCCGTCCCCAACCAGGGCCCCCACCGTCACGGTCGTTTATTGTGGCTCTTGAGGCTACGAGTGTTGGTACCCTAAGCTCAAGAAGGTAGAAGATGAGTTCCCCAGATGCCTGGACATCTGCGGCAAGGGCCACTGGCTTCTTTGAAGTGAACAGAGGGGACGGCTACGTGGTCACGGAGAGCAAGTTTCTGAAGCTTGTGGCCGCCGTCAGGGCCACCTTGGCTCAGGGCTAATGTGCCCTGAAGGCCGAGTCCAGTGACCTTGGCCCGGCCCCTCTTGGCAGACGCTTCAGGACAGGAAGGACTGAAATGTCTCGTGGACGCCTGGGCTTTCCCTGATGGCCCTGCGGCCGCCGGGTGGGGGCAGAGACTGACGCCCATGGTCCCTGCCCTCGTGTGTGTGTGTGTGTGTGTGTGTGTGTGTGTCCCCGGGAGTGTAGCTCTGCGCCCTGCCTGCCTTGCTCCTTCCTCTCCCCACTTTTCCCCTGTATCTCCCAGCCCCGTGGCCACTCTCTGGCATTTGCGGTGGTTGGGTTTGGGGCTTCCTTCTCAGGGGGTGGCCAAGAGAGGCATCTGGGTGAGTGAGATGCAGATTTCAGCAGTGTTGGCAACGGTTCACTATTCAATAAACATTGGATGAGTTTAACAAGGAAGGAAGGAAGTTAAAAATCCTAATACCCAGGCTACACACCAGACCACAGTTGGGCTCTCTGGGATGAGGGGATGAGAACTCAGGCATTTTTAAAGCTCCCCAGGTGATTCTAATGTGCAGCTAGAGTGGAGAACCCCACGGCTCTCCTATGTAACAGACCTCCTTAAGAATATAATCTCAGTGCTCACAGGTTTCTTAATGTATGTTTTTTTTAAAGATTTTATTTATTTATTTGACAGAGAGAGACACAGCGAGAGAGGGAACACAAGCAGGGGGAGTGGGAGAGGGAGAAGCAGGCCTCCCGCTGAGCAGGGAGCCCGATGCGGGGCTCGATCCCAGGACCCTGGGATCATGACCTGAGCCGAAGGCAGACGCTTAACGACGACTGAAGCACCCAGGCTCCCCAGTGTATGTTTTTTAGAAAATGAATTTGAAGCATATTTGCATCATTTGCCTCTGGCTAACCTTATTCACTTTTTGTATAGACTATTCATCAAGTCACATCAGGGAAACCTAGGGAAACCATTTGGCCATGTGTATTTATTGAGGTTTCTGGAAAAAGTGATTGTATTAATACTGGTTGAAGCCTTGCTCTTATGTAATTTTCTCAGTTTGGTTGATAACTCCTGGAGGATAGTGTCTTGAGTTTATTTCATTGACCTCACGTAGCATCAGGAGTAATGTTATGTTCTGGCTTTTGAAATGACTTTGAAGAGCTTTTGAAATTATTTTCAACCAAAAAATGTAGTCTTTTAGGACTATGAATTAGAAGCCATCGTGAAGCTGCTGAGTTTTATAGAAAAGCCTTCGTTTAGACTGACATTTATCTTGTAACTTGGCAGTAGGAAAAATTCTGAAACATTTGCCGAACAAAGGTTAAGGCCAAACTTAACTCAGTGTGATGTTTATAAAGCATAAATCTGCACAGAAAGGGGGTAGATTTATTATTTACGTTTAACTACAGTGTCTATTGTGTGTTGTAAAATGTCATATTAAATAAAGTAGACTCACTGAGGAAAAAGGGAAAGGAGGGAGGTTGAAAATAAGGGAGGGGGTAAGTCTAGTGAATCTTTGTGGCAGCCTTCTTTAAACTGTCTCCTGACATTTCCTGACTTTAGAACATTTTTGCCAATTTTTATTTTGAATATTTTCAAACATGGAGAAAAGTTGAAAAGAATATTGCAGTGACATCTGTATATCCTTATGTATCCCCAATGCCTGAAAACCACAAGAGCTGATGGTGCAGCCCTTGTTCAAAGGCCAGCATGCCTGAGATCCAGGAAGAACCAATATTTCAGTTCAAGTCCAAGGGCAGCAACAAAAGCTGATATTCCACTTTGAAGGCAGTCAGGCAGGAAGAAGTTTCTCTTACATGGGGCAAGATCAACCTTTCCTTCTATCAGGCCTTCAACTGATTGGATGAGACCCAAGCACTTGAGGGGGGGTAACTGTCTACCTATTTAAATGCTAATCTCATCCAAAAACGCCCTCACAGAAACATCCAGACTAATGTTTGACCAGATATTCTTGGACACCTCTGGCCCAGTTGACACATATAATTATTAATTGTATTAGTTTTCTCTTGCTGCACAAAAGTATTATCACACACTTCGTAGGTTAAAACCAACACATATTTGTTATCTCACGATTTCGGTGAGTCAGGAGCCTGGGCGTGGCTTAGCTGGGTCCTGTTCTTAGTGTCTCACAAGGCTGCACAGGGTGTCCACCAGGGCTTTGGTCTCATCTGAGACTTGACTGGGAAAGGATCTGTTTCTAAATTCACTCAGGTTGTTGGCAGACTTCAGTTCTTTGAGGGCTTTGATTTCTTTTTATTTTTTTTTAAAGATTTTATTTATTTATTTGAGAGAGAGAGCATGAGCAGGGGGGAGCGACAGAGGGAGAGGGAGAAGCAGACTCCCCGCTGAGCAGGGAACCCGATGCGGGGCTCAATCCCAGGACCCTGGGATTGTGACCTGAGCCAAAGGCAGACACTTAACTGACTGAGTCACCCACGCACCCAGAGGGTTTTGGTATCTTGCTGGCTGTCAGCTGGAAGCCATCCTCAGCTCCTAGAGGCCACTACCGTTCCTTGCCATTGGGATTCCCTGACATGGCCAGTTACTTCCTCAAAGGTAACAAGGGATAGGGGGACTCCACTCTGACAGAAGCCACAGTCTTATGTAATTTAATTACATAATCAGGTGCATAAACATTTATATCCTGTCACCTTTGCCATATTTTATTCTCTCGAAGCAAGTCACAGGTCTGCTCACACTCAAGGAGAAGTCACATAAGGGCATGAATACCCCGAGGTGGGGATCATGGGAGCCGCTTTAAGCCTGTGCACCACAATTCTCTATTTAGGCTTAAGAACTGTTAACATGTTGCCCTATCTGCCTTCTCTCTGTCTCTCCACACACACACACACACACACACACACACACACACACACACACACGCAAACACACACATTTTTGTCGAACTATTTAAAAATACTTGTCATGATTAACATTACCCTCTAAATACTCATTTATCTCCTAAGAATAGTGCTTTTCTACATAACTGTGATATTATTTTCAAGAAAATTAACAATTACTTTCAAGAAAATTAATAATTACATTCAATCATTTAATATTCAGATCAGTTTCAAATTTCCCCAAACACATTTTTTATAAATTTTTGAAATCCAAGATTAAGTCAGGTTTCATGCATTACTTTTGGTTATGTCATTTCCATTTCTTGGTCTAACTTAGTTATACCACCAAATTAAAAAAAATTGGATTCTATTGTACATACAGAAGAGTACAAAAATCATTGGAAATGGTAGCCAGCATTATAAGGAAGAAAAAGAAATAATGAGTCTAAAGATTGTAAAGGAAGAAAGAAAACTGTCTTTATAGATGACACGATTGTATATCCATAATGAAAACCCGAAAGAATCTGTAAACCATTAGAATAAAAAAATCAGCAAGATCTCTTGATATAAGGTCAATGTGCAGAAATCCTTTCTATATACTAGCAACAAAAAATGAAAATGAAATGTAAAAAATATCAATTATAATACCACGGCAAAGCAGCAAATTCCCAGAAACAAACCCAACAAAAGAAGTGTAAGACCTCTCCTCTACACTGAAAATTATAAAATGCTGATGAGAGAAATTAAAGAAGACCTAAATAAATGGAAAGATGTTAACTTTCAAAAATTAATATTTAGATTTATAATAATTCCAATCAAAGTCCCAGCAGGTATTTTTGTGGAAATTGACAAGGTGATGCTAAAATTTATGTGGAACTGCAAACCATTGGGCAAGGCAATGTTGAATAAGAACAAATTTGGAGGATTTATACTGTAAGATTTCAAGACTGACAATAAAGCTAGAATAATCAAGATGGTATGGTATTAGCTTAAGGAAAGACAGTTCTATGGAATAAAACAGAGAGTCTAGAAATATATGCAAGCATATATTGTCACTTGATACATGATAAAAGCACCACTGCAATCTAATGGGGGAAAATGTAACCTTTTCATAGATGGCCTTGGAGCAATGGGGTATTTATGTAGGAAAAAAAAAAAAAAGGAAACTTGATCTCATCGCACATCATATACAAAAATTAATTTCAGGTGTATCATAGACCTGGCGGTGTGAAGAGCAACAATACAATCTCTAAAAGAGAAGAGAGGAAGGAGTCTCCCTGAATGTAGAGAGGCAAACATTTCTGAAACAGTAAACAAAAAGCATTAACCATAAAAGAAGAAAAAACCCTGATAATTGAACTTCATTAAAATAAAGAATGTTCACGAGAAGACACAATTAGGAAAGTAAAAGAAAGCCACAGATTGAGAAGATAGCTTCAGCGCTTATATTTGACAAAGTTCTCAGATATTCAGAATACCTGGGATTACAAATCACCAAAAATAAAGAAAAAAAAATAAAAACAACTGAAGCTTAAAAAAATGGGCAAAAGCCAACAGACACATGAAAAAGTGTTCAACATCACTCGGCTTCAGGGAAATACAAATCAAAACCACAATGAGATACCAATACCACCTCACACCAGTCAGAATGGCTAAAATTAACAAGTCAGGAAACGACAGATGTTAGTGAGGATGTGGAGAAAGGGGAACCCTCCTACACTGTTGTTGGGAATGCAAGCTGGTGCAGCCACTCTGCAAAACAGCATGGAGATTCCTCAAAAAGTTGAAAATAGAGCTACCCTATGACCCAGCAATAGCACTACTGGGTATTTACCCCAAAGATACAAATGTAGTGATCGGAAGGGGCACCTGCACCCCAATGTTTATAGCAGCAATGTCCACAATAGCCAAACTATGGAAAGAGCCCAGATGTCCATCAACGGATGGATAAAGAAGAGGTTGTATATATACACACACACACACTGATGGACATTGGAGAGGGTATATGTTGTGGTGAGCGCTGGGTGTTATGTAACACTAATGAATCACAGGGGCGCCTGGGTGGCTCAGTCGTTAAGGGTCTGCCTTCAGCTCAAGTCATGATCCCAGGGTCCTGGGATTGAGCCCCACATCATGCTCCTTGCTCAGCGGGGTGTCTGCTTCTTCCTCTCCTTCTATCCTGCTCATGCTCACTCTCTCAAATAAATAAATAAAATCTTAAAAAAAAAAAAGACTGATGAATCCCAGACCTGTACCCCTGAAACAAATAATACATTAAATGTTAATTAAAAAAATAAATTAAAAAATGGGCAAAAGTATTAACAGTCATTTTATATAAAATTATTCCCAAATGACTGAGAAACATAAGGAGTTCAACATTATTGGTTATAAGAGAAATGAAATTAAAACCACAATGAAATACCATTACACACTCATCAAAATGGCTAAAATTAAAATGATGACAAATCCAAGAGTTGATGAGATTATGAAAATTTTGAATTCTGCATATATTGCTGCTGAGAGTAAAGTGGGTACAACCACTTTGGAAGAGTGTTTGGCGCCCTCTACTAAAGCTAAGCGTATGCCTGCCCAGTGACTCAGCAAGTATGCTCTAGAGTGTCTGTGTCCACCAAAGTTATGTACAGGAATCAATCATAATGCCAAACTAGAAACAACCCAAATATCCACACAGGAGAATAGAAAATATAATGTGCTATATTCATACAATGGACTACGATATAATTAAAAAACCACTATTGATATGTGCAGCAATAAAGATGAATGTCGCAGCCATTATGCTGAGCAAAACAGGTCAGGCACCAAAAAAGTCAGACACAGAAGTCAGATGAAGTTCACTGGAAAAATTAATCAAATGAAATAGGAGTTAGAATAGTGTGTGTGTGTGTGTGTGTGTGTGTGTGTGTGTGTGTGATGTAGACTGGGAACGGTTGTCATGGAACTTTCTGAGATGCTGAAAATGTTTTATATCTTGATGTGGGTGGTGGTTACAGGGTGCATATAAGTCTAAAAATCCATCTAATGGTATACATTAAGATTTTTGCACTTTATGCATGTCTCTGTGTTACCCCACAATAAAAAATGTTTTAAAAGAAAATAAATATAAACAAACCCAAAGTTTATAACTCCGAATTTTCCCAAATTGAACAGCTCCTGCTCTTTTCCCATCACTGTCCTCCTAAGTGTAACCATGATCCTGACTTCCAACACCATAGATTAGTTTTGCTTGTTTATGAACTTTATGTAAAATGAACTTTAGAGTGTTCTGTTGTTTCTGTTTCTTTTACTCAACATTGTATTTTTGCCCATTTTTCTATCAGCTATTTTCTTTTCTATTCCTCAGTATTTTTTATATATTATGGAAACTGAAACTTTTTTAAAAAATGTACTTGCTTGCCCAAACCTCAATCCCTGTGTTTTCTCTGAGTACTCTCTATGAATTATTCTGAATTCATTAAAAGAGAAATTACTCTCCCTGGGTCTTTTTCTACTGAAAAGCTGGAATACATGAGATGTCCACTTTCATCCCCAAATATAACCTTGGCAGATATGGTATACACTTCATTGTGAATATGGTAAATATTGGTTGGTTTGTTCTTCATGTGTCTGCGGTCCCTGGCCAGCTCCATGCCACATTGCTACCTGCTCTGGAGCCCACCACGTTGAGTAAGCATGGGCTCCCTGTCCTCAGAAGGCCTTGCTCCGTCTCTCCATATTCACAGGATTTAAGCTTCAGGTGTGAACATCTTTGTTTCCGCCCGTGACTTCCTTTCCCTTCACCTCCTCTGTGAGGTGGGCCACACTCCTGATTCCGTTCTTCTTACACCTCCTCTCCAAGACCCCCGCCTTCCTCTCTGCTCTGGAGCCTTCGGGGGCCGTTCTCTATCTCCAACACTTACCTTTCTCACTTCTATCTTCAGTCTCTGCTTTGTTGACGTCCTTCCTTTCAGCTAGCCTGTAAGTATGTATTTTCCTCCCTCTTAATCCTTCTCCAGAACAAATGCTTCCCAGTGCAGTTTCTTGTGTCCACAATGGGGATAGCCAAGAATATTACTAGGCAGAGCAGTAGGAGCTGGGGATCAGCCCAGAGCCTCATGGAGCCCATTACTGAGCCTTTCAGAGAACACCCACTCGCAGTGCGCCCTCCCTGTGCCCCACACTTTGAAACTACAGCTTATCCTTATCCTGGGCCAGATCAGATTCTTAGTTAAGGCAAACTACCACTAAACCTTGTCAGGGAATACTGATTTATTCTGTCTCTGCCTTTATACTCCTAAGTGGCAGGACAGGAGTAAGCAGCCTGTCTTAGGGAGAGTGGGGTTTCTTCGGATTACAGTGAGTCTCCCTTCACTGTCCTCACTCTGCACACAAGTGTCCGCCCATGGTCCCCACCATGGGTCCTTTCACTCTCACACTACACCTTCTCTGGACCTGTCTTCTCAGAGTCTTCCACATTTTGATGTCTCCACGTCTAGACCTCCATCCGGCCTCCAGTGTTGAGCGACTGGCCTGCAAACCCAGCTGCAGAGCCGCTCACCATCCTGCACAGTCCAGAGGCAAACTCCACCTGCCCAAATTAGTGTCTCCCTGCTTGCTTCCTTTCTGAACCCCCTCTCTGGGGTTTGGCACCCCTCTCCCTCTAATGTCTCAGGCTTGAAACCTGGGAGTGATCTTCTCATCCTTTCTCTTCCTACTTCCAAGAGTATTGATTGATCGCTTGACGAAACAATCACCAAGTACTGTCCATTCTACCTTCTCAAATTCTCTGGAGATGCTCACCTACTCTCTTACCCACTATTGCCTCACCAGTTCAGGTCCTTGTAATCCCTCCTTGAGACTGTTGTATCTGTGTCTACTGCCTCGCTGCCCCTGGTCGCCCCTTTCCAGTCCAGACTTCCTCTGTCCTCTATCGTGCTCATTGTAAAAAGTAAATCTGAGATGATTCAGATTAATTACCTAGAGATTAATCCACTACTCTAAATTCTTTCATGACTCCCCATGGGGCATGAGGTAAAATTAAACTACGTAGCAAGGCATCCAAGATTCTATGTGATAATTTGGCCTCTTGCCATACTTCCTAAACTTTATGTTTTAGCAATTCTAGAGTGTTCCTATTTTTTGGAACTCTCCATAATCTCTACAACTTCTTTACTTTGCATGTTATTTTCTTTGCTTGGAATATCCATAGTCCTTCCTCATCCTATACCCTCTCCACTGATTGAACACCTGACAAACTCCTTTCCATCCTTTAAATCTCAGCTCCGGTGTCACCTCCTCTGAGAAGTCTCCTTAGCCAAGCTGAGGTTTCCTTCCCCACATCTACTCTACCTACTAATTTGTGCTTTTGCACCATCCCACTGTTTACTTGCATGTTTGTTTCTCAAATGAACCATGAGCTCCTTGAGATCAGGAACCATGTCTTATTTATCTTTGGATCCCAAGTGCTGATGTGACTTATGGAGATGCTTAAGAACTTTTTAATGAATGAAAGAATGAAGGAAGAAATCTTAAAACTGGGTCCGCAGTGGGGCTTCAAGTGGGAGGGTAGGGGCTGTGTTTTCATAGATAAGATCTTGCTTGATCCTGGACCATAAACTCTGTGCAGGCTGATGTGCATGTTTTGTTCACGCCTGTATCCCCATTGCTGAGCACAGTACCTGGAAAATATATAGAAGCTCAATAAACAATTTTTGAGTGCATGAATGGTAACTCTGTGGGCTGGGACAGGTACTACCATCATAATGTAGTGGAAGAACTGGGTCTTGGGGAGGTTAAGTAATCTGTGAAAGTGTTGGACAAGCCAAGCCTCAGAGTGCCTGGCCTGCCACCCCTTTTAGAGAGGGAGAGAAGTAGGCTGCTCAATGAATTTGGTTGACAAGGGGAGGGCCTTTGTCCCACAAGCAGCCAATCCCTTTTGGGCTATTATAAGGCCTGACTTTAAAAGATGAGGTGGGACAATCATATTACTGCTTGAGAATTTGAATTAAGAAACAGAAGGGGGACGCCTGGCTGCCTCAGTCGGAGGAGCATACAACTCTTGATCTCGGGGTTGTGAGTTCGAGCCTCACATTAGGTATAGAGATTACTTAAAAAGAAAATATTAAAAAAAAAATAAGAAACAGAGAAGATGAGCTGGTAGTGGGATCCCCACCAGAAGCCTTTGGAGATGGTAGGCTGGAGTTACAAGGGGTACACAGTGCAAATCAGACACAGCAGGAGAGAAACCACAACTGACAGCCCGCAGAGCCCCCCTGTTCCCAATGGCCTTCACATTTACGTTCCAATGTGTGTGTGTCTTTACAGTCACCTCTCTGTCCCACCCAATCACCCAAGGTAATTCCAGTGAGGGTTTGTTCCTTGCAGCTAAGGTTTTTAATGAACGCTCCTAGGTGGACCCAGGATTGAAACCCAGGCCTTCTCTCTGAGCTCAGTGCTTTCTACTATTCCAGGGCTTAGGGACATTGTCTTTGTGCATATTTTAGCAGAGGGCCATACAAAAATGGTGCATATTAAATGTATTTTAATGACAATGAGAAAAGCTGTAGTTGTGAATATCAGTGGGAGCAAACAGCCAGTGAGGCAAATCAAATCCCCTCTCAATTTAAGCTAGGCCAGTAGGAGAGTCCCAAGAAACCAAAAATAGGCCTTTACCGGGTACTTATTTGTACAAGGCGTCTGCCTTCTTGGCTCTTTCTTAACACAAATCCCCAGGAGTTCCAGCCGCCCCCTCCCACCACCTCCACCTGCCACCAGGCTTGCCGGGCAGGTGGGGCCCTGAGAGGAAGACAGGCGGCCCCTTGAGCATGTGGACTCCTGCCCTTCAAGTCTCAAGGCTGCGTGCAAAGAACGCCAAGATCTTGGTTTCTATCCATGTGTGGCCTTTTGACACACAAGCTAATGAATGTATTCCAGGTGCAAATCGTTCTTTCCCACGAGCTGTTTTGTAGTTCTGCAGTGAGGCAATTACCTGGTACCACTTAGCAGAATGACACAAGGAGAGATCTGAGGGCTGACTGGTGATGATGAAGCCTGGATGTTTTCCCGCCCTCTTCCCCGGCTTTAGAAATTGTATTGAAAAGTTAACATACAAAATGTCAAAGCTCCCCTCGTTGTACCCCACGCACCTGCTTGTGAGGGCAGCAGGCTCTCTGATGCTCCTGGTAGGCACTGCTTTTCAAGCGCCGAATGGGCAGGTTCACGACTCCGGGCAATGAGAATGGTGAGCCCAGAGGGGCTTGCTCACCCCCTCCTTTCTCTGCAGAGATGCCTCTACTTGACGATTACCTAGCCGGGGTCACCTTTTGAAACCGACTGAAAAGCAACATTTCCCAGAAATCACTCACAAGCCACAGGCTATGAAAAGAAACAGATTTTGACAAATTTCATTTAATGTACATTATGGTCAAAGTTTGCAGAGGTGAAGGCCAGAACTTTGAATATTTTCAGATTAGATTTGCCAAAGAAATGCTTTTTGAAGCTGCAGCTATCTGGAGGCACTGATAAAAAACAAGAGTGAGATGTCCTATTGGAGCTGGATTTTCAGGAGCATAGGGGAGACGATCTTTTTTTTTTTTTTTTAAAGGTTTTATTTATTTGACAGAGAGAGACACAGCAAGAGAGGGAACACAAGCAGGGGGAGTGGGAGAGGGAGAAGCAGGCTTCCCACGGTGCAGGGAGCCCGATGTGGGGCTCGATCCTAGGACCCTGGGACCATGACCTGAGCCAAAGGCAGACGCTTAACGACTGAGCCACCCAGGTGCCCTAGGGGAGACAATCTTAAAAGTTAGACTTCAACTTTTATTTTTAATCTAAGCTTGAAAAATCACTGAGCTATGGAGGAGAGAATTATGATCCAATTATAAATAAAGAACTTCCACTGGGGTTGATATTTGTCTCAGACTGAACTACACACTGTTTAAGAAAAAGCATTCTGATAGACCCACAAATGTGACATTTAGTGCTTAAGAGACTGTTGCCTTTTTTCAAAAAATTTTCTGATGTAAAAAAGAAATAACTCCAAGGAGGCATATAGCACAATTATTTTTTTGATTACTTTCATTACTGTGATGGTTCATTTTCTGTGTTTACTTAGCTGGGCTGTACTACTTGGTGATTTAATCACAAGACAAAGGTGTTGCTGTGAAGGTATTTTGTAGATATAGTTAACATCTCCAATCAGTTGACCATAAGTAAAGGATATTACCCTTGACAACTGGCCCAATCTAATCAAGAGCAAGAATAGGTTTTCCTGAAAGGAAATTGTCTCAAGATTCCAACATCAACTCCTGGCTGAATTTCCAGCCTGTTGGCCTGCCCTACCGATTTTAGACTTGCCAGCCCTTACAACCATGTGAGTCAATTCCTTAAAATTAATCTTTTAATATATATTTCTTATTGGTTTTCTTTCTATGGAAAATCCTGACCGATACAATGACATGTATGCACTCGAGTAATAGCTAAAAGTTTTTAAGCTGGAAATTCAGAACCATTCAATCTGGATGAGCCAGATCCGGACTCCTTCCACCTTGGGGCTTCTATCTTCAACTAAGGATTTCCAAGGTCGTTGCCCAGAAGGAAAGAACATGGAGGATCACAAGTGGGAGGAGGTCTGGAAGGGAGAGCAAACTGGGAAGGGCACACACCACTTTTTCCCACATTCCACTGACCAAAACTTTGTCACATAACTACACACTAATGCTAGAAGCCTGGGAAATGTAGTCTAATTGTGGGTCAGAAGGAAGAGGAAACAGGTTTGGTGAACAGCTAGCCAGGCTCTGCCACACCCATAAGGCAAAAGAGACAGACACCAGACTCAAAACTGGACTTCTGCTTCCCCCAATTTTTTTTCCTGTTTCTTTTTTTTTTTTTTCTTTGTGAGAGATCTAGTTAATTCTTTTTATTGAAGTAAGGTTGCACCCAATATTACATTAGTATATTTTTAATATATTTGATTATATTAATATAGAATATATTTAATACTAGAATTTAAATATATATAAATATATATAATGTAATCATGAAACATATAGTGTATTTTTTGAAGTATAATTGACACCCAGTGTACTGTGTGTACAACATAGGGACTCAACAAGTCTATACGTTATGCTATGCTCACAAGTGTAGCTACCATCTGTCACCATACAACGCTATTACAATATCATTGAGTGTATTCCCTATGCTGTATCTTTTATTCCTATGGCTTGTGTATAACATGTAGGCAGTAGAAATTTTAGATAACAAGTCTGAAAAGGTTGATCAATGCCATCTGTAGGGGACCCTAAAGGCCAAGGTGGAATTTGGTCTTAGTTGGGTCAGCATGAAGGAGATGAGACAGTGGCATAATCAGCGATGCAGTTCAGAGATTGCTTTGGTGGCCATGTTTATGATAGTTTATTTGGGAGGGAGGTCAGAGGTGAAAAACCACCAACTTAGATTACCCCAACAGTCCAAGTGAGAGAAAATAAAGACCTAAACTGGATGTGGTTATGAGAAAGAGAGAACAGGGGTGCCTCGGTGGCTCAGTCAGTTAAGCGTCCGACTCTTGGTTTCAGCTCAGGTCATGATCTCAGGGTCATGAGATGGAGCCTCCAGTCGGGCTTCACGATCAGCTCAGAGTCTGCTTGGGATTCTCTCCTCTCCCTCTGCCCCTCCTGCTCGTGCTCGCTCTCTCTAAAATACATAACTCTTTAAACACACACACACTCACACACACACACACGCGTGCGCACAAAGAAAGAAAAGAACAGATTGAGAGGTGCCTCAAAGGTGAAGTAGGTGCTTGGCACTTGATGGAGCTGGGGCCTTGAAGGTGATGACACCTTCCCTTCTTAAGGCCCAGTCCTGGGTTTTGGAATCTGGAGATGAAGTTTCTTCATGGCTTTTCCTCTGCCTGGAGCATAGATCTGCCTTCCTCCTGACCCTCAGTCCCCACCACCTCTCTAGATGCTTCAATACCAAGCTCAAATCCCGTTAAAAGAGTCCACATGTCCAGCAATAGGAGAATGGAGAAACAAATGGTGGTGCAGCTATACAATGGAACGTCAATCAGTTATGAAAAGGTACAAACCGGTGATGCATGTAACAACTTGGATGACTCTTAAATGATGCTGAGTGAAATAAGCCAGACCAAAGCATACATCCTGTATGATTCCATTCATATGAAGTTCAGAAACAGGCAAAAATAACCTACAATGACGAAAAAAACCCAGAGTAGCACCTGCTTTTGGGGGCGGGGGACTGACTAGCAAGGGGTCTGAAGGAGTTTTCTGGGGTGATGGACAGAGGTTTAGGTCACGTAGGCACATGGGTTTATTAAAATCTGTACAATGCTGCACTTAAGATCTGCATTTCTACATGTAAATTTTACCCCCCCAAAGGTAAACAAATACTGAACTGTCACTGATGATGTGAAAGCTGATGGAAGGATGGCTGGCTAAGTATGTGGTAAAGCAGAGATAGGCAAGTGTTAACGACAGAATCTAGGTGATGGGTAAATGGGTGCTTAACGTATAATTCTCTCAACTTCTGTGTTCTTGAAAGAGTTCTAATAAAATGCTAGGGGGAAACCCCCAAGTTTAAGATTTGATAATTCACCTATCAAAGAGGACTGGCAGTCAAAAACCACCCTGCAGGCAAAACGTGGGCCCTTTGTAGGGGGCTATGACCAGGGGCTGGAAAAAGGGGCAGTCTCATTCAGGATGCCTTCCCAGATGAATTTGGCTGGTTAGGTGCAGTAGAAATTCTCTGCACCTTTTCCCGAGTTCCATTATCATTAAATCCTTCCCTCCTTGCAGACTAACCCTCTATTCCCTCAGGGTTTGTGTGTCCTATTGCCCTGGGGGCAAAGAAGTACAGACCAACTAAAATTTTTCATCCAAGGGGCGCCTGGGTGGCTCAGTCGTTAAGCGTCTTGCCTTCAGCTCAGGTCATGATGCCGGGGTCCTGGGATCGAGCCCCGCATCGGGCTCCTTGCTCAGCCAGGAGCCTGCTTCTCCCTCTCCCACTCCCCTTGCTTGTGTTCCCTCTCTAGCTTTCTCAGTCTCTCTGTCAAATAAATAAAATCTTAAAAAAAATAAATAAAATTTGTCATCCAATAATAAGTTTCACATCTAGTTTGATTAGACTGCAAAGTTATTTGAAATACCACACAACAGTGTGATTTCTTCGCTTTTTTTGTTCTAAGAATAAAGAGATTTAACAGAAATGTCAGTGTACGGACAGAAAAACTTCCTGGTCCCCATAAGGTGTCCTGGGGAACAGAAATGGCAGGAGCAAAGAATCAGAAATGGCCACCAGTGCAGTTTCACCTTTGCCACAGGAACAGCACAACCTCACACAGATTGTAGGGCTTCTTTTCCCTGTTGAGTCAGAGACTCCATCCCTTTTGTGAGCAATACCTTTTCACTAGAATCTCTAATTCTATTCCTCATACTCACTTAATGATGGATTTCTTTTTTGTGCCAACTGGAACATCCTTGATCACAAGTTTCAATCTTTCAGAAATCATTATTTTTCTGAACCTTTTCAGCAGCTGGCTGGCCAACTTTTCCCTCACAAAGTCATGGTGTCAAATCAGGTCATTTCCTGGACAGTTTTTAGTTTACTACTATAAAGAAAAAAAAGCATCTTGTTCTTGCATTTGCTTACTATGTACCTCTTTGAGCTACTGACATTACTTTCATATGTATTTTTATTACATATTTAATAAGTGAAAATCTTTATTTCTTAAAATAGATCAGCAACACACAGGTCTAATCTTTACAATTTTACTTTCTCCAATCCCATACATGTTGACTTACAAATCGCTCATTTTTCTATTTTGCTGTATTTAGAAGCCCTAGTGATAGGAAATAACAGTTCAGGTTTTTTCTTCTTTAGAGGGCAGAAGCACTCTAACTCAGTGATTTACATCCTTGGGTAGGTTTCAGAATCATCTGGGGTGCTGATTTGCACTGCAGATTCTTCTTCTTCTTCTTCTTTTTTTTTTAAGAGAGGGAGAGAGGGAGAGAGAGTGGAGGGGGAGGGGCATAGGGAGAGGGAGAGAGAGAATTTTAAGCAGGATCCACACCCAGCGGAGCCAGACTTGGGGCTTGATCTCATGACCCTGAGATCAGGATCTGTGCCGAAATCAGGAGTCAGACGCTCAACTGACTGAGCCACCCAGGCACCCCTGTACTGCAGATGCTGGGACCCATCCCTCATATAGGTATAATGGGGATGACATTTTGAGAAACACTGTCTGTTAGGACGTGGGTTATGTTACATAATTTCAACCTCACAGAAACATAAAATGGGCTAACCTGAATATTTAGAACACATGTGCATGTTATACTATTTATATTTAGGCCTCAAATTATCATCACTTTACAGTTCTGTTTCATAAATCAACCTGGAAATAGTTAAGACTTGATTTTTTGTCTTGAAAGATGAACAAACCAGGGACCACGAGAGAAAGCCTGATGGTTCCCTAGTGATCGGTCTTTGGAATGTTGTGTGACCCTTGAACATAAAGGGCTCAGTTATTATCTTAAGTCATTGTGCATGAAAACAAACATATAGCGCTTCAAAAAAATCTAATCACAATAGGCATACCTAATGTATAAAATAACACACCCAACTGTGATACTCTCGACTGTTTACAGCACACATTTTCCTACACATACTACATACACTTATTAAAAATTTTAGGTATTGTACACATTGTGCTTCTTTTATTTATTAGTCTTTGGTATTTTCCTGTCAGTACCCCATTCTTTTTAACTGCTACAGACAATATTAAATTTTGTAGACATATTGGTTAGTTATTTCTTTATTGATTGTCATTTGGGCTATTTTCAAGTTAAAAAAGTAGTGCAACAAATATTCTTGGGTCCATCTCTTTATTCAGGATTAATTTCTGGAAGTGGAAGCTCTGGGTCCAAACCCAGAATATTCTGAATTTTAATTGATATTCCTAACTTAAACTCTAAAAAGGCTGCATTAATTTACAAGCAAAAAACGCTATTTCTTTGGATACTTAACAATCCACATCTTTGCTAACACGACGGGTAAATGTGTTTTAAGTTTCATTTTTTAATTCAGTGAAGTTTAATTTAGTTTCCAGCTTTGTAATTTTGGTTTCTAGCTTTATCCATTTTCAGTTCATTACCTTTTTAATTTCTAATTTTAGCCATATGCTTGTTATTAGATTACTCTTTTTTGTATAGAACAGCCTGTTGTTCTTCTATCATTTTAACATCCCATGGAATCTCACTGGAGATCGGAAACAGAGTTGTTAGGTCTCAGACCTTTTCTTTTAACCTTCAAAAAGGTAGTGTTCTACCTGCCTCTTTACTATCCCTATGGAATATATCAGAGTTCTCAACTTACCAGAGCGAACAGAACTTTTTTTCAGAAGTGTGATATGCATAGAGAACTCAAAGTTCCTCTTTTGATCTAATTTTCTTTTAATATCTGAGTTCTAGCTCTTCTGTTTATAATCCATTTCTGACCTTTGGACAAATCTGTCTAGTCCTATCTCTGTAAGTCCTGGTTTCAACTTATGCTATCAGGGGATTGTCTCACTTAGGCTCTTGGTAGATATGCTACCCTAGGCAGGTGCTGGTCCTTGACAGGCAACACACAGTTATAGCAAGAAATGTTTCACAAATGGTATCTGATATGGTCTAGTTAAGATTAATCTTAACTTAGCCTAATTAAGATTAATAAAATCTCATTGCTTAGAAATAATTATCCATTGACCTAAAGTCAACAAAAGTTTTTTTTCCCTAATATTAAAATATATAATTGTTTGGAGGGCAGGGGGAGCAACTAACTTGAAATAAATCAGAAAACATCTTCACATTAATCGTTCTTCTCATATACTTCAAATTTGTACTTAATGCCTTTCTCCTCCTGGACATCAGATAGAACACCTGGGTATCTGTAAAAGAAAAATATCCATAATAATGTGTCAATTAAAAAGATAGCTTCCCTGACTCTCAGCCAAAAGGCATCAATAATGCATAAGGTAAGTAAAAGTTTTCCCTTCCTTTTTTCTTCACAATGGTAAGCCACTGTGAAATTGGGTATTATGTAAGTACACTACATATGGGAACAGAAAGAAAAACTTTCAAACTATGTAGAAGGTTAGAAAACAAAAAGTGCAATTTCTCCTTTCCTTCTGACTCCTAATTCTTCTGTTCAAAACTAACCACTGTCATCAGTTTCTCTTTTATCTTTCCACTACCAATCAGCTAGTATGAAACTGCTTAATACCATTCTGCAAATCTTAACACTTGGTATCAAATTTCTCGTGTGAGCAAAGGAAAAACAAAATACAACCCTCAGCTGCTTAGAGCAGAACTGAAGTTCTATGTCCTGTGTGGTGCTAGATTCTGTTTCCCAGTGTGTGGCTTATTTCAATTCTTTTACTGGCTTCACTGTTTAATGTGGCATTTTCTAACTCTCACTTAGTTCTGTGTTCTCTCCACCTTCCAATTCAAAACCCAGGACCTCCTTTGGGTATATACCAAGAAGTGGAATTGATGGATCATATGGTAATTCTCTTTTTAATTTTTTAAGGAACCTCCATACTGTTTTCCATAGCAGCTCCACCATTTTACATTCCCATCAACATGTATAAGAGTTTCAATTTCTCTACATCCTCAACAATACTTGTTATAGCTTGGGGGTTTTTTGATAACAAATCAGGATCTCAAAGAGATATATGCCCTCCCATGTTCACTGTAGCCTAATTCACAATAGCTAAGCAACCTAAATACCCATCAACAGATGAATGGATAAAGAAAATGTGGTATATACATACAATAGAATATTATTCAGCCTCAAAAAAGAAGGAAATCCTGCCATATGCAGCAACATGATGAACTTAGAGGATATTGGGCTACATGAAATAAGCCAGTCATAGAAGGACAAATACTGCAATATCTACAATGGTCAAACTCATAAGAACAGAGAGTAGAAGAGTGGTTTGACAGGGGTTGGGGGAAAGGGGAAATGGAGTTGTTTGAAGGGAAGAAACCTTGTTGTCCAAGATGATTAAATTCTACAGATGTGCTGTGCAACAGTGTGCCTATAGTTAACAACACTGTATATTGTAAAATTAAAATTTTGTTGAGAGTAGGTTTCATGTTGTATTCTCACCACAATAAATTTTTTTTCCCAATGAAAAAACAAAACCCAGGTCCTCCATTTGAAGGCTGTACTGACCACCCCCATCTCCAACCCAAATCTTGTACTTCCTCAGCATTGTGTGGGCTACACCCCCAATATGCTCCAGGTTTGGGGGGGAAGGAATACCTGCTTTACTCAGACTCATGTTTGACTCTGGTTCTGCTGTGTGATACTTAGTTATCAACACAGTCTTCATCCTTGTGAATAATTTAGCACTGAGTTCATTACATTAAGTATTCTACAAATGTTACCCTTTAATATTATTAGTTTGTTTCATCCCCGTATTTTCTAAACTCAATGTAGCAAGGATAATACAGGAAAAAATTAAATCTCTTTTGATATCCAATACAATGCTGAGTAATAACAGGTATTAACCTTTAGTTGACTAATGAGAGATGATGCCATATGATAAAAAATATAATTAAGAGACATAAAGTAACAGCATAATGATGTATAAGGAAATGAAAAAGCTGTTTTTTCTTGAAAAACTTACATTTCAGAGGAAGAAGCTATGTTTCTAGTTACTAACCATTTTCTGAGCTGTTTTGTTCCAGTGTTTTAATAGCAATATAGCATTTTTCCTTTTTTAAAGAAATGATTTTATGAGGCCAATGTTTAACCTTAACTTTAGTTTCTTTGGAATGAGTCACCAAAAGCAGCATTTACATTTTTGTGTGTGTAAAATTCTCACGAGTATCAAGATTCTCAGTTAATAAGATAAAAGCAAAGTATCAAAATGATTTCTAAAATCATGAATAATACTAACTTAGAAATACTATGCTATTGGCTGGATATTGTCACTAGCCACGGTATTAATGTTAATCTGCTCTGTAAAACTGAAATTCATTTCTGCTTAACATTAATTTTGCTTTCCACAATATTCACATATTCAGTTTGTTTTAATAATTACCATAACTACCGCACCATCATACTTCCCAACTGCTTAGGAGCCACATATGAACTCTGAGTTTAAGCCTAACAGGATTTGGAAATACCTCCTATTTGTTATGAACCACCCAGAAAGAGAGTCCCCTCTAGAATCTTCAAGCAGTAAAGAATCCAGTGAATATGAAAAGACATAAGCTCTGAAATGACAAAGCATCATGAGAATATGACACAGATGATTTACTGTAAAGTCTAAGAAAGAGGTAAATAGAGTTCTTAAAAACAGTTACCTATAAGAAACAACTCACAACCAAAATAAAATGAAGACTCTATAGCAAGCAGAGGCTCAGGAGAGAGACATACAAATAACATGAATAAGGATCCTGCTGAATAGTCGGGAAGTAATGGGAACAGAAGAGGAAACGTCAGCCAAAAACCTTCCTCAAGTTGTCCAGTGATAAGGGACATCTGTCCCAGCTCTGGAGCCAACTACTGTTTCAAAGGCCTCTTCTGGGCTTTATCCTCTTTGACTGCATGGTTACACGGAAGGTTGTTAACTAGAAGGACAAACCTGTTTGGGGCTCATTAAGCAGAAAACCGCCGGTAGAAAATACCTGGACCTGCTGGTTTGGTTGGAGCCTCGAGTGGAACAGTGTGAGGCAGAAAGATCTCTTCCAGGCAAGCTGAATGAGGGCAGAGCCTTAGAGGGCGGGCTGGCATGGTGCGCTGGTGCACAGACTACGACCCACCGGGGAAAAGGCAGACACAAAGTCAAACCTTACTTTGTTAGGACTAATTTCTGCTTTTAGCTTCCTACCACCTGTGGTTTCACCTAACTTCTAATTTTATTCTCTTTGCACTTTACAACAGTCCCCGCATCTTTATTTCCTTTTACTAGTGCTTTTGTTACCAGGAACTATGGTGTTAATAAAAGATAACTGTGTTTGAACTGAAACCTATGTAACCACAAGAGACCCAGTAATAGGGATAATGGGGTTCTAAATGAAGTGTAGCTGTGGGGAAAGAAGTAGGGGACGGTAGAGAACGATCAGAGTTCATTTCTGGACAGTAGGGAGCAATTCTAAGTTCCTCAGTATCCTGAGATTTAGAGAGAAAGAAGCTCAAGAATTGAGCAACATTACAGACCTCCAGGGACAAGGTATATTCCCTTTGTCTTTCAAGGTTTCCTTTTTCTCTACTTCATGAAAGATTGACCTACTCCAGATTTACCCTTAGGGGATTCCTTTCACCTCACGTTAAAGAGGCTGTTATTATGTTGGTACAGGCTTGAAAGTAAGATAGCATCAAATGATGCAATGAAAAAAGACTTTTCATTGTCTTTCATAGCCAGCCTTGTTTAGCCTTGTCCATTTTGGAGCAATTTCCTTGGATTTTGGCTCTGGATAGCAATTTCCTCTCTGAATCTACCCACAGTTAAAATTTTCTAGGGGCACCTGGGTGGCACAGTCGGTTAAGCATCCAACTCTTGATTTTGGCTCAGGTCATGATCTCGGGGTCGTGAGATGGAGCCCCATGTCGGGCTCCGTGATAAACTTGGAGTCCACTTGGGATTTTCTCTCTCTCTCTTTCTCCCTCTGCTCCGCCCCCCCCAATGTTAAAAAAGTTTTCTAAGACATTTAAAGAAGAACAAATACCAATCCTTCACAAACTCTTCCAAAAAAAGAAGAGGAAAGAGACCATTTCCTAACTCATTCTGTGAGGCCGGTATTCTTCTGACACCAAAACCAGGTGAAGACATTACAGAAAAAGAAAACTATAAACCAATATTCCATTATGAATGTAAATGCAAAAATCCTCAACAAAATATTAACAAATTGAATCCAGGAACATACAGAAAGGATTGTACGTTACTACCAAGTGGATTTATCCCAGAAATGCAAGAATAGTTTAACATGAAAATCAATCAATGTAATACACCGTATTAATAACCTATTAAAGACAAAGACCACGTGATTATCTCAATAGACTCAGAAAAAGCATTTGACAAAACCCAGCACTTTCTCATGATAAAAATACTAGTGAGGTAGAACTAGACCTTCCTCAATGTAATAAATGGCATGTATGTAAAGCCCACAGCTAGTATACTTAATGGTAAAAGACTGAATGCTTTCCCTCTAAGAGCAGGAGCAAGACCCTCGCCACTCCTCCTCATAATTGCACTGGAAGTTCTAGCCAGAGCAATTAGGTAGGAGAAAGAAATTTTAAAAAAGGCGAAAGATTTATGCGATCTGAAGAGAAACGAGAGTGAGAAAGAAATTTTAAAAATGCGGATTAGGAAGAAGTAAAACTACCTCTATTTGTAAATGATACATCCTGCATGTAGAAAATCCTAAGGAATTCACTAACATTAGAATAAATGAGTTCAGCAAAGTTGTAGGATACAAGATCAATAAACAAAAATCAATTGTATATCTATGTATTACCAATGAACAGTTTGAAAATGAAATGATGAAAACAGCTCCATTTATAGTAACATCAAAAAGAATGAAATACCTAAGAAAAGATTTAACAATGAAGTGGAATACTTGTATAGTGAAAGCTACAAAGCACTGCTGAAAGAAATTAAAGAAGACCTAAATAAATAGAGAGACATCACACGTTCATGGTTTAGAAAAGTACTGCTTAGATAGCAAAATTCTTCAAAGGGATCTTTGTAGTAATGGTTGCATAACTCTGTGAATATACTAAAACCACTGAATTATATACTTTCAATGGGTGGATGGTGTGATATGTGAGTCATCATTCAGTAAAGATGTGAAGTTTTTCATTTCTAAGAGCCGAGAGCCAGAATGGTAGTAAAATATTTTAAGTTATCAAGGATCCCAGAGGGTCAGTTTTGGAAAGAGGTCTGATGGAGAGCAACAGGATCTGGAAAGGTAAATTCACACAGTAATCTTTTCTTTTTGTTAGCAGCAAAGATAGGAATGAGGGTCAGCAGATATCAATATTCACATAATGTGAGAATCAGCAATCTAAGCAGTGTAAGAGAAAATATGTAAGATGTGACAAACAAATACAACTGATTTCATAAATATATACAAAATCACTAAGTGTGATTTTTCTATGGGGTCATCTTTGAAGACTAAGCAAAAGCCTGCACTTAAGCTGTTTAGAAAACTTTTAGAGTTCTTAAAATTTTCAGTTTTCTTTAGAGCTAGTTAAAAGCCCAAGGAAATCAGTCACACACTTCATTAGATTCGTGACTATTACCTATTACTCTATAGACTATTACTTTAAAGCTTGGCCATCCACTTATTCAGACGTGACTGAATGTTCTTTTAGGAGGTATTTCCCAAAATAAACTCACACTCAAAGAATAATGACTGGGTTCAACTGAGAATATTTGCAAGAATGTGTTAAAACCTAGTCTGAGGGCGCCTGGGTGGCTCAGTCATTAAGCGTCTGCCTTCGGCTCAGGTCATGATCCCAGGGTCCTGGGATCGAGTCCCACATCGGGCTCCCTCCTCGGGGGGAAGCCTGCTTCTCCCTCTCCCCCTCCCGCTGCTTGTGTTCCTGCTCTCGCTATCTCTGTCTCTGTCAAATAAATAAATAAAATCTTTAAAAAAAAAAAAAAATAAAACCTAGTCTGAAAGTGTGGATACAATTAATCTTTTACTCTCCATAGCCAAGAGCTGAAAAGTACTTTTTAATTTTTTTAAATTGAAGTATGAAAAGTGCTTTTAAACTAAAATGCTAGGAGTTTTCAAAATCAGGCAGTTTCATGCTAAAATCACAACTCCATTGTAAAACAAGTGTAACCTCCTCTTCTTCTTTTTTTTAAAGATTTTATTTATTTATTTGGCAGAGAGAGAGAGAGAGATAGCGAGAGAGGAGTGGGAGAGAGAGAAGCAGACTTCCCGCTGAGCAGGGAGCCCGATGCAAGGCTCGATCCCAGGATCCTGGGATCATGACCTGAGCCGAAGGCAGGAGCCCGATGCAGGGCTCGATCCCAGGATCCTGGGATCATGACCTGAGCCGAAGGCAGACGCTTAACTGACTGAGCCACCCAGGCGCCCCTGTAACCTCTTCTTTCGATCTCCACCACTGCTATCCAAATCCCTTACTCTTTCACCTCAACTCTTGCAGCCAACTGGTCTCCCAGCTCCACTCTTGTCTCCTCCTGTCCGTTCTCCACAAACAGCTGGAGCAAGATCACTCTCTCTCTATTCAAACCCTCTAAACCTGCATCTGGTCTGAGCCCTTCTGGCCTCCCCCTTGCTTACACATAAAATGCTCACAGTGGCCTTCAGGGTCAGGGAGTACACCATGCTTGTTCCTGCCCTCTGGTGTCTACACTATTTCTGGTTTTTTTGCTCTTTGCGTGGCTGGCTTCTTGCCATTTAGATCTCAGCATAGATACCACTCTTCAGAAAGGACTTCTCAGACAATACAGTATTTACCACATCACAATATTTCAATTCTCCATACAGCAACTCTCTTGATGTTTATCATTTGCTACCCTCCTCCTCTACTATAAAGAATCTAATCTTAGAGAGCAGTGATAGCATCTGTCTTGGTAAGCACTGTTTCCCCAGAGCCTAAGACAGCGTCTGATGCTAAGCACAGATTGCGTAGAATGAACTAATGACTGCTCTCTAGATTTCAGCAAGATGATTAAAACTTAAACATTCCCAAGTTTGTTAAAGCAGATTTTCAAAAATTCTTAAAGTATTTGTCTACAGAAAACATAACTACTCCAAATTCAATCTGAAGAGTATTACTCTTTCTATAATTCTTAAACAGGAAATCCAAAAGTGCTTCACATAAATTAGTAACATTTTACTTACTCTGGCAGAAGTTTATATTTCTCCAAATCAATTTCTGGAAAAAATGTGTCACTTTCAAATTCCTGCATAATCCTTGTCACAAATAGTCTAAGATGGCCTGGTTTGTTCATGGCTTCCTTTGAAAAAACACAAAAGGCATCAATTTCCTAATTTATCTGTCAAAAGAAATAGAAACTCTAACATTTCTGTTTGTTTTAATTATACAGTCAAGTTTGTAATAGGTATTAGAGACATGCTATATAACTTGTTACCTGTAAAGTATGCTATTTAAATATCCTATTCTTTACTTTGGGGTCCTGCAAGGTATGTCTTAGTTATTTTGAGAATGGGACTAATCATTATCAGTAATTATGAGAGTGAGTTTAAATATATTGTGGCCTCTATTTTGCTTATGTAACTCTTTTTTCATTTAAGCATTCAGTATTATCTTTTTTCTTTGGTAGTTGTTTAAGAATTAAGAACTATAAATTATTTATTTGTTCTCCATAGAAAAATCTGCATATATATATGGATAAGATAGTATAATTTCATGAGACTTTGATTATTGAAAACCCCAAGGGCATACTTAGAACATTTACATAGAATTTAATAATGCTTCCATTTCTTAGAAGACAGTAACAATGCTAGTAGGTTATTTACTTTCTTAGCCTCTTGTTGCTAATGATTGTATTTGGCCTTATATTGTTAAGGACTTTTCTAACTACTGCCTATGGTACTGTTGATAGTTTCTACAGAAAAAACTGCCCTCAAATGAGTATCTTAAAACTCTAATAAAAAGTCGTGAGTCCTAATTGCATCTCCAAGAAAACAATAATCCTTGATTTTCAAATACCTTATGGTAGAAAAAAAATATGTATAATTTCAAGTGTGTCTTATCCTTGAAGTTCCAAATAAGGGCACAGAACAAATTTTACTTTTTATTTTTGGCTTTTTACTA
This sequence comes from Leptonychotes weddellii, assembly GCF_054177405.1. Lineage (NCBI taxonomy): Eukaryota > Metazoa > Chordata > Mammalia > Carnivora > Phocidae > Leptonychotes > Leptonychotes weddellii. The sequence goes on along the minus strand of NC_138375.1, from coordinate 86,124,274 downwards.
CAGTGTATATGAAATCATTTATTCTCTTGCCCCAACCAAAAAAATATTCTACCAATTCTTACTGTATCAAAAATTAGAGAAACTGAACGAGACCAACGACAGAAGCATCTGAAGGTCTGTATCCAAGTAAATGCTATATGGCAAACGTTTTCTGTAAAGGGTCAGATGGTAAATATTTTTGGCTTTGTGGACCATGTGGTTTCTTCCTTACCTTTGTGGGCAACAGCAGCCTTAGATAATACTAAACCAATGGGCATGGCTGTGTTACAGTGAAACTTTGTTTACAAAAACAGGCTGGCCCCAGGGGAGGTAAGCCTAAATGTTCTACAAACTATTGTGATGTGAGACAGGTGGATAATGCAAAGTTATCGGCTAGAGGTTCTACTTCCTTATAACTTATATACATATAGATATATCAAGTATATAATGATATTTAATTTTGTATACTTATAAAAAATGTATTTTCAAGTGAATGTGGTATTATTCAAAATGCATATTGAACAAAATGAAAAAAAAAATGACTTGTTTTCTTAGAAATTCATCCTTGGCTGCAAGATAAAAGGAAAATGTCCATTTCCTTGTAATACAAATAAAGCAAACAAAAAGTAGAAACAGGTCTGGGATCCTGGTATACCTCTTCTTTATAAAACAATTTATGGGTATATATGTCACCACAAACCACCAAAGTGTAGGGGCTGGTTTTTTTCCCTTCCCATAAATGTTAATCTCTCATTAGTGTTTTAAGAGTCAAAAAATTCTATTTATTATCCTCAAAAATTTTGAAACTTCAAAGTCATTTGGTATCAAGAATAAGGAATATTTTGGGGCATCTGGCTGGCTGGGTCTGTGGAGTGTATGACTCTTGATCTTGCGGTTGTGGGTTTGAACCCCAAGTTGGGTGCCGAAATTACTTAAAAATAAAATCTTACCAAAAAAAAAAAAAAAAAAGCTTTGGGCCGGAACCTCCATCTTCTAGTAATTTACCAAAATGACCAGCACCAAGGGAAAGAGGAGAGGTACCCTCTATATGTTCTCTAGGCCTTTTAGAAAACATGGGAGTTGTTCCTTTGGCCATATACATGTGAATCTACAAGAAACGGGATATGGGGGCGCCTGGGTGGCTCAGTCGTTAAGCGTCTGCCTTCGGCTCAGGTCATGATCCCAGGGTCCTGGGATCGAGTCCCACATCGGGCTCCCTGCTTGGTGGGAAGCCTGCTTCTCCCTCTCCCACTCCCCCTGCTTGTGTCCCTGCTGTCGCTATCTCTGTCTCTGTCAAATAGATAAATAAAATCTTTAAAAAAAAAAAAAAAAAGAAAGGTGATATGGTGGACATCAAGGGAATGGCACTGTTCAAACAGGAATGCCCCACCAATGTTACCCTGGCAAAACCGGAAGAGCCTACAAGGGGACAGCATGTTGTTGTCACCGTTGTAAACAAACAATTGAAGGGCAAGATTCTTGCCAAGAGAATTAATGTACATATTCAGCATATTAAGCACTCAAGAGCTGAGATAACTTCCTGAAGTGTGTGAAAGAAAATGATCAGGAAAAGAAGGAAGCCAAAGAGAAAGGTACTTGGGTTCAACTGAAGCACCAGCCTGCTGCACCCAGGGAAGCACACTTTGTGAGAACCAGTGGAAAGGAGCCTGAGCTACCGGAATCTATTCCTAGGCATTCATGGCATGGTAAGTGTTAAAAAAAAAAAAAAAGAGTAAGTACTATTTTCTATTTTACCTGTTTTTCCTTATATTATGAAGTCATATAATACTTTTCCCATGCCCTCATATTATATAAAAATTGTTAAGGGAAAGTCTTCTGCTTTTAACAAATTCATACACATCTAGTCAGTATACAGCAACTGAGAGCCCCATCCCTTTATCAGTGAGGACGTAGTTATCCTTGAAAAAAAGGGAATAATTCAGTATATCAGGGCACATCCAGGGAGTAGAAAACAGTGCAGTGCAAGTATGATTCTAAGGGAAGGATTTAGAATGTTTTTAAATTAGAAACATCAACTATTTTGAATTGAAAATAAACTGGAACAGGCTTAAAGACTCACTTTTATATTTTTATTTAGTTTTCACGATAGTATCTAAAATGAATAATTCAAATTGACAATATGTCTAGCTAACAGTAGGGATAATATGCTTCCTTTGCTCATGACTTAATTTTTTAAAGTTCAGATGACAGGGAAGCTGAAGGAAAGTGGGGTACAACATTTATAATTTTACTTACCTTATAAACAGAACTGCCTCCTACTACCCAAACCATGTCCACTTTATTTGCTAATTCTGGTTGCTCAATAAGTTTTAAGGCATCATCCAGACTTTTGGCAAGAAAATGAGCTCCTTGTGGAGGTTCCCTGAGGTTAAAAAAAAATTAGAAATAATTTCTATAAAACCTATTCATATTAGTCAATTAATTATAAAGCCAAAATCATAAATATGAATCCTTTCTACAAGAAACACTTAACATCATATGACCTATGACCAATAATAGACCATCTTTGTGCATATATGGTCCACAATGAATCAAAAAACAGAAACATTTCTGATATCTTGTGATATTTATGGTGGAAAAAAATCATAAGAGTAGTTGTCTTCAGAGGGATGGGGTTAGAGGCATAAGGGAACTTTTGAAGGGTTATGGTAATGTTCTCTATCTTAGATATGGGATTATATAGGGGCATATATTTGTCAAAATTTAGCAAAAGTACATTTAAGACTTGTACATTTCACTGTATATATTTATCTCAAAAGAATAAAGCTAATGTGGGGTGCCTGGGTGGCTCAGTCATTAAGCGTCTGCCTTCAGCTCAGGTCATGATCCCAGGGTTCTGGGATCGAGCCCTGCACCGGGGTCCCTGCTCTGTGGGAAGCCTCCTTCTCCCTTTCCCACCCCCCACTTGTGTTCCCTCTCTTGCTGTGTCTCTGTCAAGTAAATAAATAAAATAAAATAAAGAATAAAGCTAATGAAATATTAAACTCTGGTTAATCATATGTATGCTGAAGTATTTAAGGGAAAACACTAATGTCTACAAGTTACTTTGAAATGCATGAGAAAAACAAGATCAACTGATGTATGGATAGATGGTAAAACAAGCATAGTAAAATGTTAACAGTAGAATGTATGTGGTGAATATACAGGTGTTTACTGTAAGGTTCTTTCTGTATGTTTGAAAGGTTCATAATAAAATGTTAGAGAGAGTAGTATGTTTGAATAACTGTAGCATGGAATGATCTTTATTTTTTTTAGAGAGAGTACGCTCATGAGTGTGGGGGTGGGGGGTTGGGGCAGAGGGAGAGGGAGAGAATCTTAGGCAGGCTCGAAGCTCAGGTCAGAGCCTGATGCGGGGCTTGATCTAACGACCCTGAAATCATGACCTGAGCCAAAATCGAGGGTCAGACACTCAACCGACTAAGCCACCCAGTAGGCCCTGGAATGATTTCAAACTCTTACTATGTGATGAATGAGGAATGAGTAAAAGACTTTCATGTTTCAAACATGTAAAGATGGATGAAGTATTAATAAATGAGTATGTTATTTTTTGTAATTAAAAATCCAAAGGAGGGACACCTGAGTGGCTCAGTTGGTTAAGCATCCAAATGTCTGACTCTTGATTTCAACTCTGGTCATGATCTCAGGGTTGTGGGATAAAGCCCTGCGTTGTGCTCCGTGCTGGGCATGGAGCCTGCTTGGGATTCTCTCTCTCCCTCTGCCCCTCCCTACCCCCGCCCCAATACAAAAAATTAAAAAAATCCAAAGGAGGAAAAGTTAATTAATTTCAGGGTTAGATCTTCAGCTTAATCTCTCCCTATCTCCACAACTGTTTTTTGGGGGTGGTTGCTGGGGGGCGGGGGAGGGCTGTAATTCCCTTTATAAATGAAGTAACATGTAGAATTTGGCTTCCACTGTAATTAGAGAACAGAAATTACAATTCAATGTCAAGTTTTTAGACTGATGCTTTAAAAAATTATATAACTGCCTTTGAACTGGTAGTTATAACAATGATTAATCAAGAGCTAAAGGAGACATTCATTTTTTTGGCTGCCTCCTCCCCCACCTCCTTGACAGATATTTTACTTATTTCACTTTGTCATCTCTAAAGGAGTTAAGAGCACAAAGAATGTATTTTGACTAAAAGCTGGAAAAGATATGGAGGCCAGGGTGAGGTTAAATGAGCCAAGGGATTCTCTAAGACGTCAGGGCAGCTACAGCGACTAGGTTGGACGAGGCTGTGTAGGGGAAGAATTGAGTAAGAAACAGATTTGAACTTGGGGAGAAGACAGTCTAGTTAGTAAAGTCTAGAATGCCTGAAATAGAGTCAAGGTGGTTTTAGTAACTGAGGATGCTAAAATCAGGAACGATGACAGGTGTCGGGGTAGAATGGAAAACAGTGACTTAGGAACTGACATCTGAGGAGAACTGGAAGAGGCATCCTAGAAGTTGGTATAATTTAGAAGGTGGTATAAATGGTTGGTGTGGACTTCAAATTAACAGGGTAAACATTTTGTGTAGATTGTGGAACAATGGCTTGAAATGGTACAAGGGCTTAAGGTGAAGACTACTTCTTTGCCTTTTTGTAGTGAGTCTGGAAAAGGAAAACAAAGGATTTGTTTCAGATTTTAGTTATCATCGAGTCATGGAGGAAATGCTTCTGCAAAATGTTGCTACTTAGCAGTTTAGGAATAAGTTTCATAGGAAACCATTGATCCAAGATGGGTAGAAAAAAATAAGCAAAAAGTTGAGCTAATGTTTGAGTTCATTAGCCCAGTGTTCATTGTGTGAAAGCACGAATCCTAGAAACTAACACAGTAAACAGAATATAGCGAGCACTCAATATTGTGACTTGTTTCATAGCTAAATCTCCTTCCTATTATTTATCTCAAGCTAACAGAGATTGCATTCCCTGACAAGAGAGAGTTGGTATGTGGTTGTATAATCAAGAAACATGTGGACATGCTTGATATCTTGTTCCAAACTTAAGTCTTGAATTTTCTCAGAGGTTTGGGATGAGGATTAAGAGAAAGATAATGCACATCATAGGCACTCCAGTGGTATTTCCATCCTTTTTTTAAAGATTCTATTTATTTGAGAGAGAGAACAAGCAGGGGGAGGGACAGAGGGAGAGGGAGAAGCAGACTCTCCGCTGAGCAGGGAGCCCAATGCAGGGCTCGATCCCAGGACTCTGGGATCATGACCTGAGCCGAAGGCAGACACTTAACCAACTAAGCCACCCAGGCACCCCTCCATCCTTCTCTTTAAAAGCCCTATTCAAAAGAGGCTGCTTTTTACCTGATGGATAGTTACAGTAGAAAGAAAATATCTAACATTTATTCAGTGCCCACTTGCTCTCCCAAATAGTGGGATCAGGCAGTGTTTTACATGCATCACACCACTTAATGTGACCAGCAGTCCTGTGTAAGTACTTTTATTCCTGTTTATAGATGATACTGAGGCTGAGAAGTTAAGTAGCCAGTAGTTACAGAGCTAGGAAATGGTGGAGCTGGGATTTGAACTCCAGCAGCCTGATGCTGGAGTCTGAGTTGCAACTTCCTACATAGACATTAGAGTCTCAACTGGTGGTCACGGGCTACAGAGGTGTCATATTCGAGTCCCCTCAGACCTCAGGATGGTGTGGCCTAATTCAGGCAAGCCCTAACACCAGTATCCTCTGGCCTTGAGCAGCCTCATTTGATTACCTCAGGGTATGTGCCTGATGTGAAAGATGATGTGGCAGATGGAATTCTGGCTCAATTTCCCAAGAGACTGTTGGGAAAAACAAAAAATCCTAGGCTAGAATCACATTTTAACCAAAATTAAAAAAAAAATGTTCAATTTAAGACCTTCAAACTCAGTCTTTGAAATGGGATTTCCGACTATTTAAAATTGGTTCAAGTATGCTCCATCGTCATAACTGAATACTATGCAGCCATTAAAAATATTTACAGAAATTAATCTTTCAATATATCAAATGGGGGAAAAAGGCAGGTTACAAAATAGGATTATCCTATTTTTATAAGTCACGTATTGATCATGTATTCTGCTTTGCTAGGGGATATGCTAAATGCTGGGAATAGAGATAAAAAGAAAAAGAAAAGCACTCCCTGTGCCAATGGCAGGCAGAGAACTATCTCAGCAGTGGCCACAATGTGTAAAGGACATGCAACGGGGATGCGTGGAGGATGCCGGATGAGCAGAGGTGATGCATCTTCTGGGTGCAGTTCTGAGGGAGAATACTCCTTGGAGAAAGATCCCTTAGCAGAGAGAGATAAACACATGTTCGAAACACAGAAGTGACAAATGACCATAGATACTACTGAGGCTTGTATGAAAGTTACTGAAGTTATTTAACACAAAGCTCCAAAAAAGTTGAAGGTAGAAGTAATCTGTGCTGAGGTTTAAAATAGTAAAGGGTAGGACAACACAGCCAAGGTCTTAACAACAGGAGAAAATGGGGGTCTAGAATAAAGTGGTGGGGGCAGGGGGAGGGTTCTGATTATGAACCTCAAGTTTGAGGGAAGGAAGAACAAAGTTATATGTTAGGGTAAAAATGAGACCACAAGCCTGTTCATTGTGCTTCCATTAATGTTAATTTTTTCTGTAAGATATAAAATAAGGTAATTTTGCTCAAATAGCAAAGGTTGGGAGAGTAGGAGCTGATATTGATAGGGTACTCTCTGTGTGCCACAAATTTAATATACAAATTTCAATTAATCCTCAAAATCACCCTAAGATGATTAATTATTATCCCATTATTAATCCCATTTAGTAGATAAGGAAATTGAGGTTCAGTAAGGCTTAAGGTTAAGTCTTTGCTATACTAAGTGTGTGAGTGGTGGGGAGAGAAGAGAGAAAGCTTTAATCACTGTGGAGGATATGATGAATTATTATACTATGAAATGTCAGGTAACTTTTATGGGCTGGAGACAATTTACAACATCTTATATCATGGAGGGAATTTTGGATTTATTAAAGATGCTATCAAAGCTATAGCATTATGGTAAAATTTACTTAATTTTTGGTTCCAGAGCCTTAAAAAAATACTTTATTGAGATAAATCACGTACCATACAATTTACCCTTTTAACGTGTAGAATTTGGAAACTTTTTAGTGTATTCATAGAGTTGTAAAGCCATCACCACTATCTACTTTTAGGACATTTCTATCCCCCCCAAAAGAAACCCTGTATCCATTAGCATTCATTCCCTACTCCCACAAAACCAATAATCTACTTTGTCTATGAATTTGTCCATTCCAGAAACTTCACATAGATGGAATTATGTGGCCTTTTGTTTCTGGCTTTTTTCACTCAGCATACGGTTTTCAAACTTTATCCATGTTGTAGCATATCGGTTCTTCTTTTTATCGTGGAATAATATTCCATTGTATGGATACAGGCTACTTTGTTTATCCATTCATCAGTTGATGGACATTTGGGATGTTTCAACTTTTTGGCTATTATGTATGATGCTGCTATGAACATTTGTTGTTGTGTGGTCATATGTTTTCATTTTTCCTTCATTTCATAAACCAAGGAGTAGAACTACTGGGTCATATGACAACTCTATGTTTAACATTTTGAGAAAATGTCAATCTGTTTTCCAAATGTGCTTGCATATTTCTTTTAAAGCCACAACTTGATTGTCTAGATAGCTTTGGAAAAGCATGTTCTCCCTATACTTTAAGGAACTACTTACCCAAAATAATTAGTATCCTGCAGCAAATTTTGGGATTACCTTGAAGATTCAGTTTCGTCTTACATTGGAGGGTGGTGGTGAAAAATTGAGTATTTCCAAAAGATTGCATGAGCTATAGTGATTATATGAGTAAATCTAGCACTGTGTGGCACATAACAGGTGCTCAGGTTATGTGTGTATTGATCCTCAAGTAGGGAACCAGAAGGAAGGGCAAAAAATAAATTCTAAGACATTTCCGTAACTGATATCCTTATTTCCTTGATAATAAAGACTTTTGACATTTTCTCTCTGCCTTAAAAAAAAAAAAACAAGTAAAATACAGCAACAAATGTTATATATAAATATGTAAGAAAACAACCAAACCCAATTGCATACACCACAGGGTAGGTCATAGAGAAGAAATTAGAGTTATCATTTGAGGAGATCTGCTGGCTCAACTGAGTATGTCCCCCACTGAGATTTCTTTATGTTTGTTTTAGCTCAAGCTAGCCATAAATAAACCTGAGTAGTATTCAAGAATATGTTATTAAAGAGTCTCTGGGAATGGCAATACGGTCTGTGAATCTGGATTCTACCAAGTAAAGAGATAATCAGAATATCCTAGCAACCAAAAAAAAGAGAATAGTATGAAGATTGAGGCAGATGGCAAGATGCACATCAACATAATCCTCATCACCCAAAGGCAATCAATGCAAATATTCTGGTATGGTTTCTTTCATGTTTTTACCTATGCCATTCTAGGAGGGATTTGAGAGAAAATCTATATAAGCTGGAACCTCCTTAGCCTACAGTGTATAATGTTTTTTCCTTCCCATGATGTGATGGTCTTTGAGGTGTTCCCTTGATTGGGCTATAGTCCTTTTTTTTTTTTTTTTTATTTATTCATGAGAGAGAGAGAGAGAGAGAGAGGCAGAGGGAGAAGCAGGCTCCCAAGGAGCAGAGAGCCCGATGCGGGACTCGATCCCAGGACCCTGGAATCATGACCTGAGCTGAAGGCAGACGCTTAACCATCTGAGCCACCCAGGCGCCCTGGGCTATAGTCCTTGTTCAGACACTAATCTAGGTGTTGCTGTCAAGGTATATTATAGAAGTGATTGAAGTTGATAATTAGATGACTTCAATCTGGGTGCGCAGGATTCAATCAGTTTTAAGGCCTTAAGAGCAGATCTGAGGCTTCCTTGAAGAAGACATTTCACCCACGGTCAGCAACTTCTGCCCCTGCCGGAAAGTTCCTGCATGCCCTTCCCGATGGCCTGCCCCACAGTTATGGACTTGCCTAGCCAGCACCCACAAATGTGTATGCTAATTCCTAGCAATGAAGAACCCAGGGCATTTCCAAGCATCAGTAACTATCTACTCCAATGTTAGCCTGGAGGACAGAAAAATTCCTAGCAGAGGTCAAGTGGAGACACTCCTTTCTCTCTACGATCCCTAGGTTGATTTCAATACTTTCAAACTTTTTACCTGTAGACACTGGGTAAAGAATACAAGTATAAAATATTATTTGGGTGTTGTGGTAAACTAGGAATAGGGCACAAGATTATGACTGATTTTTAGCCCATCCTAAAATTTCTATCTTATTTATTGACGGCAGAGTCCAGAAAGTGCATAAAACACTTAATCTTGGCAAATCCCAAAGCATATGTGAAACTAGAAAAAAGTTATTAACTGTGTTGTATAAATGATACTTGAGCCTATGGAATAACAGTTCAAGGAAACTGACAAAGCTGTTACCACAGTGAGATTTAATGTAACTTTTCACAGTGGTGAAATCAATCCCTTAAGTAGCAGAGTGAGTTACTGTCATGTGGGATAAATAACTGCTTATTCATTTTCTGTAAATCTTCTTTATGATATTAGGCAGCTTGATCAGTAATGCTGTATTTATACTATTTTGTCATACACTGACCTCCACCATAAAAAATGGAACATGATTTTTTGTGGTGAATTTGTTATAGTACTTACTTGAGGTCTCTGCTGAGAACTAAATTAATTCTGTCCTTTAAAGGTCGATTCTTCTCGGGAATAGAGAACCATGTCTTCCTCCCCATAATCACCAAATTCTGTTTACCTAGAAAATCACATAAAAGGATATTTTGGGAGTATACATTTATATTTTCATATATTCATATACATATATACAGAAATATGATTGTCATAGTGACATCTAGTGGATCTGCATTAAAAATTAAAACAGGCTTACCAAAATTTACATTTATCACTCCATTTCCTAAATACAGTAACTACTTTTCCCTATGGTATTATTCAATTCATATCCAATATTTAGTTTTAATCAACTGCAATCATGTATAATAGTGAAGAGCCAAGATTCTGGGGCAAAGTGCTCAAGTTCAGTATATTCAGTCATCTACTAGACAAGTCATGTTAATCTTCTGTGTCTTACTTTCCTTATTTATAAAATGAAGATAACAGTAGTTCCTACTTCTAGGGTTACTGTGGGGATTAAAGACTTAGAAGATTTAATAAGTCTTGTTTAACTGTTTGATATGATAGCATTATTCATATCTGTATACTTTGTAGATTTATATTAATAGTCATACTTTTAAAGATAAGTGCTTAATATTCCACTCAATTAAAAAGCTAAAACACTTTCAATTGTGCTTCTATCTTTCAAGTATAATGCTTCTATAGAAATTTTATACACATAGCTTCCATTTTTGGTTTAATTACTTAGGAAAAAATCTTGGGAATCAGATATCTGGATCAAAGGAATATACACATTTCTGTAATTCTTGATATGTTCTGAGAGGCTATCAAAAGAAGTGCATGTGTCTGTTTTAAAGAATCATTATTAGCTTGATTTTATTTAAATAAAAATACTAACATTTACAAAATACAAGCTGTAAGACTAAGCATTTTTCTGTATATTGCTTCATTACTCATAACCACATATTACCTCCAAATGTTAAGAAAAGTTTTTTCCTCTAAGAATTAAAACTCCAATAATTTAGGGTGCCCCCTATGTGATATGCACTGCATTTTCAAAGACAGAGCTTTAGGTGTTAGTAAGGAGATATCAATTATCAAAAATAACAGAGCCATTAGGTGAGGAATTCTGATGAGAGAAATGGTACAGACCTGGCCTAACAACTAAGGTGGAGATGATAAGTGAAGAGCATAGGGAGATATTGGGGGGCAGGGGGGAAAGAAAGAAAAAGAAAAAAGAAAAAAAAGCCAAGACACCTTTGGTACCCTTCCATCCACTCATCCAAGAAATACTGTATTTACTGAATACCAGCAAACAGGCCAGGTGTTGGATGCTTTCCCTACTACTAGACCATACTTTGGATTCTAGAGAGTGGTTTATGTCAATTCCTTAAGATTCAAGCTATTGCTATCTTGTCTCTACTAGTGACCCAAGTGCCAGGTCCAAGGACTTGTACCTGTCCTGTTAAAGTTATGCTGCATTTGCTTCTGACTTACTATTTCCTTTTTACTCTGCTATTCCTTCTCCTATGACCAAATACATGTCTCTTAGGTTTTAAACGGGTATCCCACCACTATATTCTTTTCCTTGGTTGTCCTCTTCTCTCCAGTGGCTCAATTCATCTACTTCCCTGTACCTGAAATTATCCTGGATATCCCACAAAAGCCTCAAACCTCAAAATTATCATTATTACAATTGCACACTGTTCTCCACTCCTTTATTCTCCATGTCACCCAGGATTATTATGAGTATCTGAGAGTTCATCCTGGATCCCTTCCTGCATCCCCTTCGCCCTCCTGATCTCCACATTGAATACCATGGAACCGTTTTTTGGATTTTTCTCTTCTCCACTGCCCTCCTTCAGGCCGCGTCATCTCCTGCAGGGGCTATGGCAAAGGCCTCCTCTGATTTCCTTTCTGTTTTCTTCACCGAAGCCTGCAGCTAGCTGCTAATTCTGCCCAGTACCTCAACTGTACGCCTGCCCATATAAAATTTCAAAGAACGTTTTGGTTTTTTTTAAAGGATATGACAAACCTTGGAAACTGCATACAAATGAGTGGTAAGACAAAGGGTCCCAGATTAACATGGACAACTTTTCATTTAAATAAAATCTGCACTGGTAAGCTTACTCAGCAAGATGTTTCCCAAACCTCAATCTCCTAAAAATCCCACATTACCTTCTACTGAGGAGGTTGTGGTCATTCTTTGGAAAAACTTGAATTCATTCCTACAAGTTAGACAAACAGCATTACTCAAAACATTATCCCGCGGGTTCTAGCTCTAACGCGATCCACAGACGCTGCGCTGGAGGGGTGGGCGGAGAGAGGGGGGTCTCCGGGACCCGGACTTTGTTCTGAGGCAGGGCGCCGCGGGGGGAAAACTCCTCGCAGGGCGGCAGGAGCAGGACGGAAATCAATAACTTGGCCTCCTGGCTCCTGATGGCGGAAGGAAGCCCAGGCCCAGCTCCCGTCAGCTCGGGTCCCAAGTCCGACCCCCTCCTCCCGCCGCAAGTGTTTGCGTGACCCCGTCCTAGTGCCGCGATCAAAGGCAGCCCGCGCCAGCTCTCCCAAACCCAATCTACCCCCTGCCCGGCAGGTACCTGAGCGGGGGCCACGGCAGGTCCCCGTTCTTGCCGATGCCCATGTTCTGGGACACAGCGGCGATGCAGTTTAGCGTACGAACCATGACAGCAGCTGTAAACACCTCCCAGCGAGCTCACCAAACCGGGATTCAGCCCGCCGAGCTTGGCGCGAAATTGCGGCCACCCCGCCTCCTAGCTCCCATTTGTGCAGCCGAGACTCCGCCCCCCGCCCCGGCGCACGGCAGAGTCGTGACGTGCTCGCGCCCACAGACGCCGGGGACCTGCGGCCGCGGGCTCGCGCTTCCGGCTGGGCTCTGCCCCAGTGGCGTCACTCTGTGCCCTACGATGTCGGGTCGGAAGCCTGCCTCGGGCCGTGCCGCTGCCACCAGCCCAGCGCCTGCAGGGCAAGCGGTTTTGAGCAGATTCTTCCAGTCTACGGGAAGCCTGAAATCTACTTCATCCCCCTCGGGTGCAGCCGAGAAGGCCGACCCTGACTCTGACTCCGCAGCGCCCCTAGCGCCCACTTTCCCGCTTCAGTTGCCGCCACGCGTGGTGGGTTTGATCCGGGCGGGGCGGGGCCAGCGGGGAGATGGGGCGGGGCAAGATGGGCGGGGGCGGGGACGGTGCTTGTGGGAGGAGCAGGAGGAGGCGGGGACAGTGCGCGAGAATCCGCGAGATGAGCCGGCCAGAAGAGATAGGGGCGGGGCTCAGAAAGGAGAAGGCGGGAAAAGTCAGGCCGGCCTCCATCCTCGGCGCGGTTCAAGGTTTGTAGTTTCCACTTGGAGTGATAGACTTGAGGCCAAGATCACTCAGGTTCTTAATGGCAGACCCGAAACAGGAACTCAGGTCTCCTGACTTCCATTTTGATGAGCGTAGGGGCTTGTGGGCAAAGTATACATCTTTTAACCTCCATTCTACGTCCCCCCCCCCCCCGTTTTTTTAAAATCGGGATTGAAGGTTGAAGAGTTTTATTTACCGTATTTGATATACTGGGTTAGGTGACTGGAAAAAGAAAATTGACCTTAAGTCTCTAGTTTTTAAGCATGCAACAGCGGTGCGCAGTATTTCAAGCTACTAGGGTAAGAACAGTCATATTGTGCAGTTCCTCAGTGACTACACTTCTTGTAGCTAAGATTGTAAAGTTTGATACACAATTTGGCTGGATTAAGTTTAAGGTGGTGCAGATATGAATGGTTAGTCATTGAATCCTTCCTGTTGCTTGCCACCGTTCAACTGAGTAAAATAAGTAGTTTGTTTTGTTTTTACCAGGGACACTGCCACCAGGGAAAGTCTAAGGTTGAGCCCTCACTGGGGCTCCCTGGAACAGTTATTTTTTAAACTGAGGATGTGATGGGACTCCTGTGTGGCTTAGTCGGTTAAGCGACTGCCTTCGGCTCAGGTCATGATCCCAGGGTCCTGGGATCGAGTACCGCATCGGGCTCCTTGCTCAGCGGGGAGTCTGCTGCTCCCTCTGCCTGCCGTTCCCCCTGCTTGTGCTCTCTCTCTCTGACAAATAACTAAAATCTTAAAAAAAAAAAAAATAAAACAGGATGTGGAAAGAGATTGCAGACTGTTAGCCACCCTCCCTGTTTTAATATGGATGACAGCTTAGCTACTTCAAAGTCTTGTTCCCTTCATTTATATTTTTTCCATAGAGTAATTTCTCCTCTCCTGTTTTTGATTTTTTAAAAATATTTTATTTATTTGAGAGAGAACACACGTGTGAGAGCACACAAGCAGGGGGAAGGGGTAGAGGGAGAAGCAGACTGCCCACCAAGCAGGGAGCCTGATATGGGACTCTGTCCCAGGACTCTGGGATCATGACTTGGGCTGAAGGCAGACGCTTAATGGACTGAACCACCCAGGCGCCCCTGTTTTGGATTTTTGATGATAGTCTACATTTCATGAATTGACCAAGATTTTATTTTACACCTACCATTTAGAGGCTGTTTTGTGAAGGACTTAATTTTTGACAGGTTTCCTGCCAGTATATAGTTTATAATCTTATGGTATCTTCGGTTGTGAACATAAGCCAAGTTTGAACATGAAACAGTTAAATTACAATTAACATTAATATTTCAAAAATGGTAATGTTCTTTTATTATGTATCTAATTTCACCTTTCCTAAAATGGATATTTTTTTTTTTAAGTATTTTATTTGACATAGGTAAGTAGGGTGACTCAGGTTTTAGAATCTGAGATAGGTGAAGGCTGATTGAGTAAAGAAAGGTGTCAGCCTTGGTTCTGATTAATGCTAGCAGGGCTTGAAGTGCTGAGGCTCATGACCTCCAGTCTCCACACTGTCTTTCATGACAATAAGGAGAGTTTACCTATAGTTCTTTCCAGGGCTGAAGGTAGATGATTCCAAAAAGAGTGGATGGCAAGGACCTTGTTAGTCAGAAGTACGGTTTAAATTATTTCACATACATCAAGTTTTGAGATTAGAGATAACACATCATTTTCTAATATAGGTTGCAGAAATTGGCAGCAGTAAAAAGAGACCACTGGAGAGTGATGGGCCTGTTAAAAAGAAAGCAAAGAAAGTCCAAGAAAAGGAAGGAAGAAGTGATTCAATGATGTTTGGGAATGCTGGTGAGTCCTAGGGCGATGATTGTTCGTTCTCACTAGTCGTGGTACTGATACTGTATTCTCCAGAGAGCAGGGGAGGTTATTGGAGAGTTGCACCATTTTTTCCTTTATGGACAAAGGTCTTCATTGTGCTCGAGTAGAGTGGCCCCTCCATAAATTGTGGTGTGAATAGGGCTTTGGGGGTGTGGAGGCAGAACTGGAGTTCTGCAATTTGGCTGTAGTTCTCCCCATTTTCTCTTTTATTCCTCCTGGCTAGTTTTTGTCCTGATTATAAAAGTAAAACATTCTTGTTATAAAAATCTCAAACGATACAGAAATATAGAAGGTAGACAACAAAAGACCCCATAATCCTTCCCTTTTAGTGAGACCTGGTAATTTTAGGGGGGCTAATGAATATTTTTCCAGGTTTCTCTATACACAGCTGTATGTATGTATATGTATACACACAAAGACCCACAAATTACTTAGTAATAATAGAGTTGGCCCTTGAACAACATGGGGGGAGGGGTACTGATGCCTTGCACCGTTGAAAATCCATGTAGAACTTTCTGACTCTCCCAAAACTTAACTACTAATAGCATATTGTTGATAGGAAACCATACTGATAACATAAACAGTTGATTATCATATATTTTGTATGTTATATATATTATATACTATATTTTTACAACAAAGTAAGCTAGAGGAAAGAAAATGTTAAAATCATAAGGAAGAGAAAATACATTTACAGTAGCATACTGTATTTATAGGAAAAAAATCCCCAAGTGGACCCGCATAGTTTAAACCATGTTGTTTAAGGGTCAACTGTATTTTATAAGTTGTATTATACTATATGTACTAACTTGCAACTATCATTTTCCACTTAACGTTTTGAACAATTTTCAAAGTCAGGACATGTAAATCTACCTTGTCCTTTTTTAGCATGGAAGTGCTCTTTCTGTATGCTAAAAGTCTTTGGGTAAAACCACCATTCCTGAGCTTGTGGACTTCTAGAGGTAGTGTTGGATTTATAGATGGTTGAGCATTATTTCTTTAGTTCTTGGCCTCGGAGAATTTGTTATAAGGGATAACAGAAAATGCCTCTTTCTTCGTGATCCCCAGAAAATTAGGCAGAGATTGAGATAAAAGGAAAGCAAAAAAAAAAAAGTCTCAATTCAGTGGATCAAGCATGTAAGATATCTATCCTTCCTCAAAAGGTAAAGTTTGGATTTAGGGTCAACATGAAAGCCTTGTATGAAATAAGTATAGAAATGGAGATGTATACTTAAAGAGAACAATAAATCTGATAATACCCTTTTCTGTTGTTAACAAGGCAATTGATTTAGAATGTTTTGAAATAAGACTTTTTGTGACTTGTTAAAAAATGGTGCTCAGGAAAAAGGGAAAAGAGCATCTGTCAGTCCAGCCCCTTCGTTTGTTTTCCAGTCTTATTTCTCCTTGTGCTTCATTTTGGGTCAGTTCTCTTGCTACATTTTCAAATTTGGTAACCTTTTCTTCTGTGGTGTCTAATTTGCCATAAATCTCATTCAGTAAAATGTTCATCTCAGATACTGTACATTTCATCTTTAGAAGTTCTACTTTGTTCTTTTAAAAGAAATCACCATTTTTCTACGTGAATTACATCTCAGTAAAGCTGTTACCAAAAACAAACAAAACCCAAAATCCAAATCTTCCCTTTGCTTCTCTTTGTTTGTGTTTTTCTTTACCTTTTTGATTATGTGGAACATTTTTATAATGTGTTTTCATGTCCATAGCTGGTAATTCTGTAATCTCTGTCTTTCCTGGGTCTGTATCCCTTGACTGTTATTTCCTGCCTTTTTTATGTCTAGTAAGTAATTGTTTGGGTCATAGACACTTTGAATTCTGTGTTAATCATGTGTTGGATTTTGTGTTTCTTTTTTTTTTTTAAAGATTTTATTTATTTATTTGAGAGAGAGAGAATGAGAGACAGAGAGCATGAGAGGGAGGAGGGTCAGAGGGAGAAGCAGACTCCCTGCCGACCAGGGAGCCCGATGCGGGACTCGATCCTGGGACTCCAGGATCATGACCTGAGCCGAAGGCAGTCACTTAACCAACTGAGCCACCCAGGCACCCTGGTTTTGTGTTTCTTTAAAGAATGTTGGACTTTGTTCTGGCACACAGTTAAATTCTTTGTGGATCAATTTGATCTTTTTAAGGATTGTTTTTAAATTCTGGAAGAGATGGTTTAGAGTAGTTCTGTTCCTAAAGTTTGATTTTTCTAGAGTTGGGAAGGAATACATAGTAGCAGTAGCATATTATTATATAGTATTTCTACCACATGGAAAAAATGGACATTAATAACCTTTAGAACATAGGTAATAAAAAAAGGAACGTAGATAAGTAAAGTGTCGTAACAGTTTTAAAAAATGATGAGGTTTGAGTATTTATTACCTTTGTTTTTAATACAATTTATTTAATTGTAAGTTTACGTTATCTAATTTGTAATCATGGCTGTGTTTGACAGCTGGCTTACAAAATTCTTGAAGGTTTAACAGTTGGCTCTAATAAGCCAGTATCAATTGGCTTCATCCACCACACCACTGGTCTTTCTCTGTGAGCTAGTTTGAGTTTCCTCATAGCTTGAGTCTCCAAGGATGAGCACCATGAGAGTCAGACAGAAGCTGTATTGAATTTTAAGAGCTAGCTTCAGAAGTTAACATGCCTTATGCTGTTGGATGAGTTAGTTACAAAGGCCTGCCTTTGTTCAAGAGGAGGGACCGTCTATCCTACCTCTCAGCGCCGGAGTGTCAGCATTACATTGTAGGAAGAGCAAACAGGATGGAATATATATATCTGGCCTTCTTTGATAAATAAAATCTCCTACATGGGTCAAAATTCAGAGTCGACTTTTTATGTTGTTAATATTCTTACTTGAATTACAGATAAACATAGTATAGAACTCTATCTCAGGAGTATTTTGATAAATACAAATCTTCATTATCTTAATGCTTATAGTATATGTGCTACTGAAGCGAGCACTATCGTAATGATGTATAAATAAATTCAGATTTTTATGAGTACAACCCCAAGACTTGTAAACCACCCCCATCCCAGGAAAGTTTTTTAATATCTGTAGGAGGGAAGTTCTTGTATAATATACACACTTACAGTATACTTTTTTTTTTTTTAATTTATTTGAGAGAGAGAGAACGAACAAGCAGGGAGAAGGGTCAGAGAGAGAGGGAGAAGCAGACTCTGCCGAGCAGGGAGCCTGATGCAGGGCTCCATCCCAGGACCCTGAGATCACGACCTGAGCCGAAGGCAGACGCTTAACGACTGAGCCACCCAGACACCCCAGTGGTATTGGTTCTTGGTTTTCTTCACTACTGGTTTAGGATTTAGCTTTCAGGTGTGCTAAATTGGTTATTGTTCATCTATTTTTTCTTCTAGTTTCAGATTTTTTATTTGCACCTGTCACTTCCCCTTTTCTCTCTGTCCTTATGTCCTAAAAAAAAAAAAGAAAAAAGAAAAGAAAAAAAGAAAAACCCTACTGTAGTTTGTAATGGGGTTTCAGGACCAAGTGAAATTACATGTATGTTTCAGTATGCTATCTTTACCCTAAACCCAAATGTTTCTTTATTTCCTTATCACATTGTAGGTAGATTCATTGCTTTAGTGAGAAGCTCCCTCTTTAAAAATCCTACATTGGTTATGAATTGACATAATGAGAACAAAATACTATTGTCATATTTTCTTCTGATTTGCTAACTAAGAGCCAAAGAAATGTCTGAGGACCAAGAATGTTTTAAAGTCTCTGGAAAAATTGAAAAAATTCTGCTGCGATTCTGCCCCTCCTCAACATAGAGTTCAGACAGAGCCTCTTCAGGAGAGATTTGCAATTCTGCCAAAATGTACTGATTTTGACGATATCAATCATCTACGTGCAAAGAAGGCAGTTTCTTGTGAAGATTCCAAATCTCATATTAGTCAAAAGGTATGTGTTTTGTAGATGAATATCCAGTTACTCAAATCAATAGGTTTTGAGGTGCCATTAGGTTCTGTGGGTTCACACAAGGCAGTGGTTCCCAAACTCGGCTCATCATCCAAATTAGCTGCGGGAGCTTTTGAATTTTAGCTTATTTATTTTTTAAGTCCATGGAGATTGTGATTTACTATGTATTAAGGAAGGAAGAATTGGTTTGTATTAAAACAGAACCAAAAAAAAGCCCCTGGGTGATTCTGATGTACAGCCTGGGTTAAAAATCCTTGGCTTGGGGGGATTCTTACTAATGAATACAAGCACAAGTTTTATAATCCTCCTTATAGTTACCATGATGGAGAACCATAGGCAATATATGTGGGGTTTGAGGTTTTTAGTTGAAAACTTGGTGATATAAAGTAAATTCAAAGGCAAACCAAACATATATGGCTCTTTACTTCCACTGTTATATGATATATTAATGTTTTTCAGCATTGCAAAATCAAGGAATTTAACTTTTGCTCTGTCATTAACATCTACAATTCAGAACAGTGGTTCGCAGGCCAGCTTTAAATTAGAATCACCTGGAGAACTTAAAAAAATGCTGATAACAAAAACCTTCAGAATCATACTGGTTTTCGCTAAGAACGGAGTATGAATATTGTTTAAAAGCTCTCATTTTAATGTATAACCATGGTTGAGAGCCATTGAATTAGAGAAATTAGTTGTTTTTTTTTTTTGAGTCATTTAAATGAAAAGCTATGGATTTTGAAAAAGCTATGGACTGAAAGCAATGGATTTTTTACTCATAAAAATACTCACACCAACACAATTTTTTAATGTAATTTTCAGAAGTTTACACTCCTTCCCACAAAATCCAGGTTCACGAACTCCTCCCTCATCCAAGCTGAGATCTATTGACTTATCGTAGGTCATCAGGAAAAAAGGTGTTTTTGTTTTTATTTTTAATCTCTTTAAATACTTAGGAGCAGTTCACTTGAGTGTAGTGGTCATAAAAATATTGATATCAAAACATTTGTCTATTAAAGCTCACTTTATTAATTGGAGAGTTTACCGTAGGGCTTCATGAGAGCTTGTTTACCATTACTTTATACATAAAATGACCACCTTGGTATTTCTGATTCACAGCACATTAGAAGTCACCAGTTAGAAGGGACACCTAGAAGTGTAGTACATGGACGTCATTACAGGAGATAGCTGACTGATGGCATGGAAGGACACAGACAAATGGTAAAAGCTACTAAGTGAAGTTAAATGGCCAGGGTCTAGGGTCTGGGACCATTAGTGTGGGAGTCAACAACCCTATAAGTCTTGATAGGTTTTGAAATTCTCATTTTAACATTCTGAGAAGTATTTCCACCCAAATGGTAAAAAAAAAAAAAGTTGCTTAATACTCAAGTATTCAGATTGACTTATTAGTATAAAAGTTTTTTTCTGCATGCCTGTTCTCATTCCATATGTGAATAAAGCATAAAGTAAGAACTTTTTTTTTCTAGGAAATATATTTTCTTCAAGTATATGGTATTCCTGGATTTTACATAAAAGGCATGGAAACAAATGAGAGAATCCATCAAAGTTAAAAGCAAATGCATTCTCTCATCTGATACATTGACTTACCCTTCCGTTGCCACACCTTCCCACACCTCACCATCTCATTGCTGATATTTGGAGATTTGCTGGGCTGCACTATTCAGATAATTTACATCTCTACCTCCTATTTCAGCTAAGCCAAATTTTTATTTTTTTTTAATTTTTAAAAATTTTTTATTTTTTTAAGATTTTATTTATTTATTTGACAGAGAGAGAGAGACACACACACACACAGAGTGAGAGAGGGAACACAAGCAGGGGGAGTGGTAGAGGGAGAAACAGGCTTCCCGCTGAGCAGGGAGGCAGATGTGGGGCTCGATCCCAGGACCCTGGGATCATGACCTGAGCCGAAGGCAGATGCTTAACGACTGAGCCACCCAGGTGCCCCAAGCCAAATTTTTAAATGCAACTGTAAAGTACATGTTGCTGGGCTTTCTCTTGGATCAAGGTCCTCTCCCTTGGCCCTATAGGACATTTCTCTTTTTCTCTTCTCTTCCTCTGCTGATCACTGGTCTTTTTTTTAAAGATTTATTTATTTGAGTGGGGGAGGGGCAGAGGAAGAGGGAAAGCGAGAATCTCAAGCAGACTTCCTGCTGAGTGTAGAGACCAGAGCCCGATGCAGGGCTCCATCCCAGGACCCTGAGATCATGACCTGAGCTGAAATCAAGAGTCAGACACTTAACCAACTGAACCACCCAGGTGCCCCTGATCATTAGTCTTTTAAAGATTATTTATTTATTTTTTTAGTAATCTCTACACCCAACATGGGGTTCGAACCCACCACTACGAGACCAAGAGTTGCATGGTTTTCTGACCGAGCCAGCCAGACGCCCCTGATCACTAGTCCTTTAGGTCATATATATGTATTTTTTAAAGATTTTATTTATTTATTTGACAGAGAGAGAGAGCCAGAGAGCACAAGTGGATGGGGGTGGGGGGAGGCTGAGGGAGAGGGAGGAGCAGACTCCCCTTGGAGCAGGGAGCCCACTCAGGCTCGATCCCAGGACCCTGGGATCATGACCTGAGCTGATGGCAGATGCTTAACCAACTAAGCCACCCAGGCACCCCTTGTAGGCCATGTTTTTAATTCCAGGCATAGCAGATAAATTTTTAGATGATGGCAGTGACACAGTGACAGCTAGAAGTCAGATTTATCCTACAAATTTGTCTCATTTTACCTTTTGTATAAATAAGTCTCACAAGCAAGGAATTTGCCCTAAGCTCTAAACTGGAATTAGTTATGGTTTTCACATATGAAGGGAAGGCTAGCAGGAATACTAATGTTGAAATGTGACCTTGTGCTTTATACTTTTCAAAAGCTCTGTGTCATATCTCTTTACCAAAAAAAATCATGCTTCTTTCTTGTAATCAAGATTTGTGGAATGTACTATCTTTTAGACTGTGCTTGGAAATTTGAAACATTAAGTGTAGCTTTAGCTGATCGCATACTTATTGAAAGTGGTCTTACCTACTGTTGAGAGAGAGACATTCATGCCTGCTCACTCTTTGTGCCTCACACATCTAGGAATAAATATGGAAAAGAAAGATGTTAATTACAATAGATTTAATGAAATAGAATTTAAAAAGAGGTGTATAAAACTAAAATGTTTAGGCTTTTAAAATTTGTTTAAATAATTATACAGTAGTTTAGTTTGGCTCTTTGTTTGGTTTTTTTTTTAGTCTTTTACTCTGAAAAAAATTTCAAACCTGCAAAAAAGTTTACCTGAATATACTATGTATTCCTGTAAACTTTCACTTAGATTCACCAATTGTTAGGTTTGTGCCAAGTTTGCCTTCTCTCTCTTTCTGAAAACTATTATTATGGTTAATACTTTCTAAACTATAAAAATCTTTTGGTTGCCAGGATAAGACACTTTCTGATCTCAATCCCTTTGGATCATCACACATGGGTGATGACAATTTACAAAAAACTTCCGATCCTAAGCCATCTAACAAACGGACCAAAAGCATCTACACACCTTTAGAATTACAATACATAGAATTGAAGCAGCAGCAGAAAGATGCAATTTTGTGTGTGGAATGTGGATATAAGTATAGATTCTTTGGGGAAGATGCAGAGGTAAGTTATTTTTTCAAATACTGTTTCATGTTTTTCTTGTCCAACCTGAAATATTTTCCGATATTTTTGTTTCATTTTCTGACTTTATAAGAGGACCAGTGTGATCAGTTGCTTTTTAAAATGCTCTCATTTAAAGTAAAAACTACAAATAAACACAGGCGAACTTGGGGGGTGCTAGACCAGTGGGGGAGGAGTGAGGGACCCCTTTTGGAATGTCGTGCCTTTTCTCCATGAGCTTGTCCAGGACCTTTCATCCACTGCAAGGTGATTGGATGAATCAGATAGTGAATGAACCATAATCATGTGAGTATTGATGTTTCCTGATGAAGACTCAAGCAAGAAAAAATATTCAGATGGCCCGTTTACTCTGAATTTATAAATTGTGATGGCCTGGAAGGTAGTTACGTCTCAGTGGAAGAGCACATTAACTGCCAGGCACCTGCAGAAGGCGTTTGAAGTCCTACAGTCTCTTTGTATGTCAGTCATCTTGCTCTGTTAGTCTAAGTTGATTTTGTATTTAATTTTGAGGTATTTGATGTAGGCAGAAGTTAAGGTTAGAAGTGAATTTGAGCATTTAGTGGGCAAGTGTAGGGAACGCATCGCTGATGCTGTTGAAGTCATGCATGATTGTGATGATTCCACAATTTTAGTCTATGTCATTAGATGTCAGACATCATCGGAGCGTGATGGGGTGGCACAGCTAACATCTACCTCATGGATAGGAAGTAAAGACTTAACCAACTTTTCTTCCAGTTTTTAAAATCCTGTTGGGGCATGGAAGTGGTGATCTTTAATATAGGTGGCATCGTGTTGTGTTTGGTGTTACGAAGTTAGGCTTTGAAGCAGAGTCCGCGTGTTTCCTGAAGACAGGAACAGATACATAGTTGGCATCGTATAGGTAAAGGGGTGAAAGAAAATTTCATTCTCTCCCCTTCTCTCCAGGTCGAATGGTAAGTTAAAGGCTAATGTCTTCTGGCCCTGCAGTGAGGAACTAATACAGTCCAGAGATGGGTGGGGTGAGGGAGTGAGAATGTTGGAATGAGAGTTCCATGACTCCAGTGGGCAATATCTGAGCCATCGAGCTTTCCAGAAGGTAGCGGGGAGTCAGGTGGTGTTGCCTGGTTCTGCATTCTTATCATTTATTTATGCATCGTGCATTAGCTAACCAGACCAGGGGGGTTCTCTTCTCACTTCCTCAAAGATATCCTCTGTCCAAGTAGCTTCAGAATTTATGTATGGTAGTATCTCCTCATTTTCAGTATTTGCATGTGTTTTGTTGCAAATTCTTACTCTTATAGTCTCACACTCTGTGCACTGAATAGTCCTTATGCAGGGAAGTAAGGTTTTGATAGATCTAGGGGCATAGAAGACCTGTCATATTTTTCCATGTCGTTTATAGATACAGATGTTGGCCCTGAGGTTAGGCCGTGGGAACTGCCAAAAATAGATTAAACCATAGGCTTCTATATGGGAAATGTCTTTTAAACTTTTTATTGATAATACCACACAGGTGGAGAAGTGCACTAATCCCAAGTGTATACCTTGATGGATTTTTAGCAAAGTGAGCGAACACCACACAGGGACTCTTGAAAGAGAAATTTATTGATAACTCTCTTTTTAAATTTTTTAGATTGCAGCCCAGGAGCTCAATATTTATTGCCATTTAGATCACAACTTTATGACAGCAAGCATACCTACTCACAGACTGTTTGTTCACGTGCGCCGCCTTGTGGCAAAGGGATATAAGGTCAGCTTTGGCTTTGACTTGTGCAAACGGGATTGGGTTCCCTTCAGAGAGTGAAAACATGTTCTGTAAGGTGGTAGGTTGTAATTGGAATTTGGCCTTTGGGAAATGCAAGTGTGTCACAATTATTAGCATTATATCTTCATGAGTTTTTAATGTACTAGAATTTTAAGGTAAATTAAAAAAAAAAAAGTCTGTGATACTGTTTCTTAGTGATTTATCCACACTTGCAAGCTCTTTGTGGTGCTTATTACTTAAGCCCTACATCTGGACATTGTGGACAAATGTGTTTATATGTTTCAGAATTAACCTTTTAAAGTCTTCAAATGTGTTTCTTTAAAACAATTTCCCTCAGGTTTGATATTCAGTATTTATTTTTGTTGAAGGTGGGAGTCGTGAAGCAGACAGAAACTGCAGCATTAAAGGCTGTCGGGGACAACAGAAGTTCACTGTTTTCCCGGAAATTAACTGCTCTTTATACGAAATCTACACTTATTGGAGAAGATATCCTTTTTGAATAGGAATTTTTCTCGTAAATGTTACAAAGGCTTTGTTTTATTTATTTTTTATTTTTTTTTAAGATTTTATTTATTTATTTGACAGAGACACAGTGAGAGAGGGAACACAAGCAGGGGGAGTGGGAGAGGTAGAAGCAGGCTTCCCTCTGAGCAGGGAGCCCGATGCGGGGCTCGATCCCAGGACCCTGGGATCATGACCTGAGCCGAAGGCAGACGCTTAACGACTGAGCCACCCAGGCACCCCTGCTGGGATAAGGTCTTAAAAGATACTGTGTGAAAGCAGTATTTCTTTTTATGGTTTATTACAAACCTGCTTATTTAGAGACCTGCTTAGCTTCTACCCAAATTATGAAGACCGTTTTGTTCCAATAATATCATGAATAGAAACATCTATTACACAGAGTAGACCCCAAACCATTAATAGTTCTCTGCTGTTCTAAGCTGATCGGCTTGTAGGAACCTGGTAATTTTATTGCTGCTTTTGCCTGAACTTGAAGCCTCCTCCTAAAATGGTACACCTCCCTGCTTCTCTTTTGCCATTGCTATAGCTCTTACCTGCTGATGCCTAAGTTGGTTGTTTTCGGATTGACTTCTGAAAATGTCCCAAATCAGCATTTATCTCTGAGAATTTAATTAATGGACTCACTACATATACATACATGGATACACGTATTATGTGTATGTTTTCTTCCTTGGTTTTCTTTTTTCATGTCTTTTAAAAATTCTCGTGCTTTTTCTCAGAGCTTTAGGCACCTTAAAGGAGGAAAGTAATTTACACTATTTTAGTGTATTCATGCTTTGACTTGTGGAATTAAGCATTGTGGGATTGTTAAGGATTCAAGTCTTAGCATTATCCAAGTAAAGAAGCAGATTAATATTTGAGCTTCCACAAGGGTACTCTCCTAGGCCCTTTGGGAAGTGAGAAGATAATAATTGTCTGTCCTTACAAGCCTCCTATCTTAGGGAAGATAAGGCATGTAACTATGATCAGAGTAAATCAGAAGAATGAAGGCTGTATGGAAGATTTTGCACAGAGCAAAAATGTCTGGGAAAATGAAGCATTATTTTAAAGGAGAAAGCAGTTAATGTTAATGGGAATGTAGCATATAATTTTCTTTAATGATTATTACATGTGAACCCTTTAGTCAAGCTGGATGATGCTGTAAATGTCGATGACATAATGACTGATACTTCTACCAGCTTTCTTCTGTGTATCTGTGAAAATAAGGAAAATGTTAAGGACAAAAAAAAGGGGAACATTTTCTTTGGAATCGTGGTAAGTGCATTGTAGGTAAAGACGAATGATAGATGTTCATGGTATGTATCTCTGTGAGTACTCATGTATGGTTTACAGTAAGACTATCTGATGAAATGTGCCCTCAAGTAATTGTACTAGAAAAACATTTTTCCTTATAATTTTGTATGTTAAATCACTAGTTAAGATTTTCTCATATGGCTACTTGGCACGCTGTGCTATGGAGACATCCAGGTAGTTTCTGTCCATGTGCTCCGTGAGTTTGGGTTCAAGATGGACCCAATGATAAGCATGGGTATGGATAAGAAACAGCAGAAGAAAACACTAAGCCAACACATGCACAGATAGTAAAGGGTTTTGCAAATTTCCTCTAGGAATTTGAAGTTAAACACATGATGATGGTATTGTTGTACATAGATTTGGAGGAGAGGGAATAGTTAGGGGGAAATGATACTTGGCAAATACAAAACTCTATATTTAATGACATTAGGAATACTTAATAGTCATTCTTCTAGAGAAATACAATTTGTGAATCGTAGTTTTATTGATTCTGCCGTCTAGCAATTTGTGAATAAATTTGCCCATTTACAGACCTACCTGAACTCTGCTCAAAACCTCAAATTTTTTAGTGCCCTTCAGAACTATTAGACTCCCTTGTTCTGTTGTAGGTGAAGCCAAAGTAGGATTCCTTGCCTAAGTAGTAACTCATTCTCTTTGTTTTTTCTAACTTGCAATCAGCTGCAATATCAACAAAAATTCTTACAACCCAGATGTCTCCAGAGTACTTTTTAATACCTAATTCTGGTTGGATAAGTTTGTGCTAACTTGACATTTGCTTAGCCAATAGACCTTTGTCTCAGGGAGCTAGCATTACTGTTGGGTGAATGGTTTTGTTTTTTTTTTTTTTTATCCTTGAGAAGTCCTTTTTGTCTAGCCACAGGCAAATTGGGTCTATTTACAAATAGTAAGGTTATTTGTCTTTTAGCTTTAACATGTGTAACGTGCTATTTTATATTTACCCTAAACTCAGTCTAAAGAACAGAGCTGATCATATACAATTCCTCCTTAGCACTTAGTGCTTGCTGCCAGGGTTAATCATTGTGTATGAAAATGAGAAATTCCTCTCACGTGTTTTCCTGGGTCCCATCCTTGACCTCAGTGACCGCTTTTGGGCTGATGACATCCAAAGCTGTGGGCCCAGGCTGCAACTCTCTCTGGAGAGCCAGCCTCCTGCACCCAACTTTTTGCTGGGCACGGCACTTAGAATTTGTCCTCACTCCTCAAACTCAGTGTGGCTGCGATGGATCTTCTTTTTTTCCCCTCAGTACTATTCTTGCCGGGTTTTTCCCTGTTGTAATGAGTGTCACGAGTTCTCTGTCACTCCGTAGGAGTTATCTTCTAGATAGTGGCAGTGTCAAATCAAAGGTTTTAGTGTTGATAGTACTGCTGCAATTATGCCCTTGACCTTCACTCTAGGTGGTGCACAGTTTTATACAGACTAACTTTGGGGTTCTTAGTGTCACATATCGCATCGTAATAGATGTTGTGGGTGTTATAGACCATTTCTCTGATTTAAAAAAGGCAAAGGGGAATTAGGCTGATAAATTTGTTAACCTGAACTTCCGTAGCTAGCTTTTGTAAATGTTTGGTTTGTAGATTGGGAGATAAATTTACTTAAGTATACTAATATACTTATAGTCCAGCTATCTGGGTACTAGAGAAGGTCTCTTGGCTAGAATTAAGGAAGTTCCTTGAGCCAAAAATGAGGGCCTTCAAAAAATTATAAAATATTCAAAAGAAAAAAATTGATAAAACAGAGTGCGTAATTGCAGTAATTATAGTAATGTGAGACAACCACCTAGGTCAGGAAATAGAATATTGCATAGAGAAAGGCCCCCTCCCTTCAGCAGAGGTAATTGTAATCCAGACTTTTATGATAATAATTTCCTTGCTTTTAGTTCCAGTTTTCCACCTTAAACTATATACAAATGTAAATATATTGTATCTTTTTGGATCTTGCTCCTTTTGTTTACAAACTACTATTTGTATATGAGATTTATTTACCTGTGTTACTGTAGTTGTGTTTTCATTGTCATTGCTGTGTTGTATTTCATTTTATGATTTACACTTTATTCATTCTTCTATTAGTAGACATGTGGGTTCTTGTTAAATTTTGGTTGTGCAGAGAATGCTGTTAGAAACCTTTTTGTGCATGCCTTGTGGTATATATACCTCTCAGTATATACCTCGGGGAGGATTTGCTGAGTTGTGATACTGGATGCTCACGACTTGTTGAGAAAATACCATGCTGTTTTCCCAAGAGGCTGTGTCAGTTGACTTGGTGTCGGGAGTGTTTGAGTGTAGGGATGAGTGTAGCTAATGCCGTCTGTGCCGTCTGTAACTAGTGCCATGAATTTCTTAAGCATCAGCAGTGGACGAGAGCGTGGCCTATGGAGTGAGGCCACATGACCCTTGGCTCCACCACTTTATCACCCTGCAGCCTTGCGTAGATTACTTACCGCCTCTCCCAAACCATGATTTTTTCCAGCTTACCTTTGCTATGGCTTAGGATGATAGGGGGTAGCTTTTAGTTTTCATGGTTATTTCCCTGGATAGATTCTCTAGTTGAGATTCATTCAGTTTGTTGTATTTGTGCTTTTTGTTGCTTGTTTTTTTTTTTTTTTGCAAAAATTATACTTTTATTGATTTTATATAATGAAGTAGAAATTTACTACTACTCTGATGGCCATGTTACTAGGAACATATTACTTTTAGTGATGACAACTGCTAATTGTACAGTACTGTGTACTTTACAAAGCATGCACGTTTGTTTTATAATTTGACCCTTGCAGTAATCTGAAGATTAAAGTAGGCTGATTTATTCCCACTTCACGAAGAAGGAACTGAGGGTTTTGGGACTTGTCAGAGTCATTCTGTCAGTTTTGTTGGATCCAAGACTTAGAGTGTCTCTAAAAATCCCATCTAGCATAGCTTAGATATTGGTGAGTCTGACTTCCTACCTAAGAATCTTGGAAAGTACACAGGTTTCCAAACACTTTAGAAATGGACTACATACTAAAGAGTGTATCCTCTTTACCATGTTTGTTTATAATGTGTCAGGGTTATAATTGGGAAAACTATTTTGTCTGTGACGTAGTGTTTTTGTTTTTAGGGAGTACAGCCTGCCACAGGTGAGGTGGTGTTTGATAGTTTCCAGGACTCTGCTTCCCGTTCGGAGCTAGAAACTCGGATACTGCGCCTGCAGCCGGTGGAGCTGCTGCTTCCCTCCCACTTGTCAGAGCAAACAGAGATGCTTGTCCACAGAGCCACAGCTGCTCGGTAAGATGGCACATCACGGAAAAGAACACTGATTTTGAAACTCAGATTTGATTCCCAAACTGGTACTTATGCAACTTATTAAGGTTGTTGAAAAGTTTTTACTTACAAAAATATTTTAACAGGAGTCGTGGAAATGTCAAAAAAGAAAACTAAAATTATCCCTAATATCACCTTAATGTAGGATTTTTAAAGGGGTTTCATATTATTTGGTAATTAATCTTCAGTTTCTGGAGGTAATTTAGAGTTCATTTCTTATAAAGGTTAAATAAATTTGAAAATGCTTTATCTGTGCTGCAGGTTTTAATTTGTGGCTCTGTCTAGGACTTTTATTTATTCGATCTAAGGTCACACTTCTTACTGATGAGGCAGTATGCTAGGCACTGTGGTATACAGAAGGAGAGGATGTGGTTGTGGTCTATGTCTGGCAGGCTTTATAATCCAGCAAGAGATGCAGATGTGTACTACCTAACTGGATTCACAAAGCCTGATATATTAAGGGACAAACATGAAGGTACCTTGTTGGGACCATTCCATCCTGCTACCTGGAGGAGTGTCGGAGGAGAAAAGACACTGGAAAGGCGGGCTGGGGCTCCAATGGAGAGGATTATATGTTGAGGAATTTGGACTTTAGACTAGGCAAGAGAGTCCCTAAAGATTGTTATTTAGTAGGTTGACAGATCAATTAGAAAGTCATACTAATTGATTTAGTGAAGTTCCATGTATTTTTTTATTCTGCGCGTTTAGATGTTCTGTTCTCATTTGGATTGAACTTCTTTCTAAGTAGCTTTCATAATGTATATTTTTGGTTATACTACTAATTCTTGATCATTTAGGAAAAACTGGGAGTTACCAAAAAAAAATGAAGAGCTAAAAATAAGTCAAATCCTATAACACAGAAATAATTACTCTTAAATGTTTTGGTGTGTTGTTTCTATGCATGTATATCACCTTTTTTGTTTTAGAAACTTGGATTCATGTTGCAAAATCAGTTTGTGTCCTGTTTTTTTACCTAAAATTTCCCATACTTTTTTGTGGAAGATTTTATTTTATTGTGGAAAATTTCAAACATATACAAAATTATACAGAATAGTGCAGTGAACACCCATGAATCCATCAAGCAGCTTCAGCATTGCTCAACTCAGCTGATTTCATTTCATCAATATCCCTACTCCCTCTCTTCTTGAATTATTTATTTGAAGCACATTCTAGAGGACATCGCTTCATCTACTAATATTTCAGTAGGTAGTCAGTGAAAACAAAATGACTACATACCACTCAGTCATGTAAATGGATAATTTATCCATTCCCCTTTTGTTATGTTGCATTCACTTTTCAGTTTTACAAATATTGCTGTGATAAATACCTATGCATAGAAATATTTGTGTGCATTTCTGATTATTTCCTTAAGCTAAATTCCTAAAAGTGGATTACTGGGTCACAGGGTATAAATATTTTATGAAGCTCTTGGTTTCTTGCTAGAATGGTCATATCTGTTTATACTTCTACCACTACTGAATAGTAAGAGAGTTGCTTGAACCTTGCTAACATTGGATCACTTAAACAATTTCTGCCAATTGGATAGATGAAAAATTCTGCATCAAGTCCCCTTATTTTATTATCCTCTTCTGACAGTGCGTTAAAACTTGAATAATTAAAAGTGAGACAGTAGACTAATAAGGGGTGCTGCTCTTGAAGACCTAAAAAAATTAATAAAATCTAAAAAAATTTTTAAGATAGTCTTCTAAAACTATTTCCAATATTTTGTGTCTGGTTTTCATTTTTCTTTATAACTGTGTGTATATTCACTTGACTTAGGTATAACTGTGACTAAAGTCAGTCAGTTGAATCAACACTTCCATTTTTCTTTGGGTCTAGAATGAGTCTCTTGTAAGCAGCATATTGATGGGTCTTGTTTTCTTATTTTTATTTTTTAATTTTAATTTTATTTTTATTTATTTATTTGACAGAGAGAGAGACAGCGAAAGAGGGAACACAAGTAGGGGGAGTGGGAGAGGGAGAAGCAGGCTTCCCTCTGAGCAGGGAGCCCGATGTGGGGCTCGATCCCAGGACCGTGGGATCATGACCTGAGCTGAAGGCAGACGCTTAATGACTGAGCCACCCAGGTGCCCTGGGTCTTGTTTTTTTTTTTTTTAAAGATTTTTTTTTTTTATTTATTTGAGAGAGAGAATGAGAGACCGAGAGCACGAGAGGGAAGAGGATCAGAGGGAGAAGCAGATCCCCCCGCTGAGCAGGGAGCCCGATGTGGGACTCGATCCCGGGACTCCAGGATCATGACCTGAGCTGAAGGCAGTCGCTTAACCAACTGAGCCACCCAGGCGCCCCCTGGGTCTTGTTTTTTTAATCCATTGTGATACCCTATGTCTTTTTTGATTGGAGCGTTTAGTCCATTTACATTCAGAGCAATTATTGATAGATACAAATTTAGTGCCATTGTATTACCTGTAAAGTCACTGTTCATGTAGATTGTCTCTGTTCCTTTCTATTCTTTGTTGGTTTTGGTCCTTTTCCTGCTCAAAGGGTCAAATATTTCTTGTAGGGCTGGTTTAGTGTTCATGAACTTTGGTTTTTGCTTGTCTTGGAAACTCTTTATCTCTCTTTCTCTTCAGAATGACAGCCTTGCTGGATAAAGTATTCTTGGCTGCATACTTTTCCCATTCAGCACGTTGAATGTTTCATGCCATTCTCTTCTGGCCTGCCAAGTTTCTGTGGACAGGTCTGCTGATAACCTTATGTGTCTATCCTTGTAGGCTGTGGACCTTTTGTCTCTAGCTGCTTACAGAATTCTCTTTTTATCTTTGTATTTTGCAAGTTTCACTATAATAGGTCTTGGTGTTGACCTGTTTTTGTTGATTTTGAGGGAAGTTCTTTATGCCCCTTGGACTTGATTGCCTGTTTCCTTCCCTAGATTATGGAAGTTCTCAGCTGTAATTTGTTCAAATAAACCTACCCCCTTTTCCCCGCTCTTCTGGGACTGCTGTGATGCAGATATTATTGTGCTTTGTGGAACTGCTGAGTTCCCTAAGTCTGTATTTGTGATCTAATAGTTTTCTTTCTCTCTTCTTTTTGGCTTCATTATTTTCCATTATTTTATCTTCTGTATCACCTGTTCTGCCCTTTGCTTCTTCCATCATTTTGATTACATCCAGTCAGTTTTGCATCTCAGTTATAGCATTTTTTTATTTCAACCTGACTAGTTTTTATGTCTTTTAGAATACTAGCCCAGCTAGTATTCTTCTGACTGTTGTTCTAAATTCTTGTTCAGATATATTGCTTATATCTGTTTTGAGGAAATTTCTGGCTGTGATTTCTTCTTGATCTTTCTTTTGGGGAGAATTTCTCTGTCTTGTCCTTATGTCTGGGCTTCTGTCTTTTGCGTTTTATGAAAGTTTGTTATGTTTCCTGCTCCTGAGAATAATACTACATTAAGAAGGGGTCCTACACTGTCTAGGGTCTGGCACTTCAGGAAGTGTTTCTGGTGTATGCTGCGTGCAGTCTGCTGTTGTGTTTTGGTTGCTCTTTGTTACAGGTCAGTCCTCTACAGAGTTCTTCCTTGCTTGCAGTGGGAGTGTTTGGACCTTTAACTAGGTGTGCTTTAATTTCTTTGTTAACATAAACCTGATTTAAAAAAAGAAAAGAAAAAGAAAAAAAGCCTGATCCAAGAAAAGGAAAAGGAACATAAAAGCAAACAGACAAACAAAAAACTGTAAGCCTGATTCTAAAGAAAAAGAAGGAAAATAGAAAAAAAAGAAAAAAGCATGATCCAAAAAATAAGAAAAGGAAACAAACCAACCAACACACAAAAAACTATAAGCCTCATTCCAAAGAAAAAAAAATAAAAGCCTGGTCCTATTTCCACCAGAACTGAAGCTGACTCTTTGGAGCACTCTGTGATCGGTAGACTTGCTACATGCAGGGGGCCTGTGTTGGTCTTCTCAGGGAGAGGCCTGCGGCACTGGCTCAGAGTCAGACCTTCTGGAGCAGAGGGGCAGGATTTGGTGTAAGTGACTCCAGCTTCCACCGGAGGCACTGTGTCTCTCTTAAGTTCGACAGTGCTGGTTTGGGGTTGGGGGTAGGGCAGGCAGGGGAGAGTGGAAGATGGCATAACCCTGCCCTCTTGTCCCCGGGAAAGGGAACTCGCAGGCACTGCTGTTCAGGAGGTCCTCCCAGAAAAGTGAATGATCTCCCCTCCTGTGTCCCAGGCTTTCCTCAGATCCCTGCTCTCAGCCTGTCTGTGTCCTGCTGTCGGCACACCCGGCCCCACAGTTCTCCTGTGTTTTATCTCTGGCCAGCAGCTGGGATTCAGATGGCAAAGCACGGACCCACTCCCCTCCCCTGGAGGAGAGCCTTGCAGCACTGTGCCTGTCACCGTTCTGTTCCAGAGAAGCGGCTGCATGCCCGGGTAGCTGCGTGGAGTCTACGATGAAGCAGAATAAAGAGCTGAGACCAGGCTATGTGTCCTCTGCACGTGCCTCTATGGCCTGCTGCTGAATGGCTGCTCAGTGGTGCCCGGCAGGCCTTTTGTCCTTGGAGAGGCAAAATGTCCTCTTTTATTTATTTATTTAAAAAGATTTTATTTTTCATTTGAGACAGAGAGATACACACACACACAGAGAGCAGGAGCAGGAGCAGGAGCAGAGGCAGAGGTAGAAGCAGACTCCCGCCGAGCAGGGAGCCCGATGCGGGGCTCGATCCCAGGACCTGGAGATCATGACCTGTGCCAAAGGCAGATGCTTAACCATCTGAGCCACCCAGGTGCCCCCCAAATGGCCTCTTCTACATGTACTCCAAGAAGGGGAGTGTTCTCTCCCAGTGTGACCCAGGGGATCCCCACACTGTGGCATTGTGTGTGAACCCTACGTGCTGCTCTCTCTCCTGCTCTCCGTCTCCCTGATTTTGCTCTGTGAAAAGGGCTCTCTTCCCTGAGTGACACCGCGGCTTTTCTCTCCCCCAGTTCACGTCTCAGAACCTCGCATCTGCCATGTCCTCTCCTTCCCATTGTGCAGATTGTTTTCTTAATCCTCAGATCAGTTTTCTAACTAGGAATGAGCTGATGTTGACTTAGCTGTGTGCAAGGGACAAAGCAAGTTCAGGGTCCCCCTACTATTCTGCCATCTTAATTCAAGCAGCAGCACTTCTGTTTTTCTGATTTCCACTTTTTTTTTTTAACAAAATAATAAAGGCAAAAATTAAATAGGAAAATATTCCACAAAGACATTGCCAAAAATGAATTTTTTTGCTGGCAAACAGCATTGCCTGTGATATTCCTTAATGTTTATTCATCAAATGAGATTCAGAAGCCATTTGGTATACTAAAGATAGTTTGGGTGTCATGTGTGGGTTTTTCCAAATTTGATGGCTGCCTTTGTCTTGTTTTAATTTATATTTCTTTGCTTAGCACTGAGAGTATGTAATTTTTCCTATTTTTATTGAGCACATGTAATTTTTATTTTTTTCACATACAGGACTAAGCAAAGTCAAAAGTTAATCTACATTTCTGTGTCTAAAGCTAACCTTTATGGGCAGAATGGAGTGCTAGAGATTCAAAAGTCAAGCAGTCAAACATTGTGGCTCTTGTAACATGAGGTTGGGTTGGAAATGGGCTCTTTCCCTTAGTGATTTTGGTGCTCAACTACGTTGTCCTTCAGTTTCCTTTTCTTTAAAATAGGGGTAATAAGACTGCTTACCTCATAGGATTGTTGTGAGGGTTAAATAGATTAATATAGGTAAAATGTTTGCAGTAGTGGCTGGCATAGAAAGCTCTCTATGGGGGGAAATCGTTCTCTTTATTATCAATTATTTTGTTATTGTTCCTGTCAGCCATTGTCTTTTTAGATATTGCCTCTGCCCCATTCTCTTCTGGAATTCCTTCTTATTCTGCTCCCTGTGCATGGCCCTTTATGGTGTTATCTCCTACCTACAGCTGTCTGAAACAAATGTCTCTCCTATTGTTTTTGGGTTTTTTGGCCCTTGGGGATTTCCTCTTTTTTTTGTTGTTGTTTTTTGACTCTTTTTAAGAAACTTTTTTTTTAAAAATTTTGTTTATTTTTTGACAGGAAAAGAGAGAGAGCACAAGCAGGGGGAGCGGCAGGCAGAGGGAGAGGGAGAAAGCTCCCCGCTGAGCAGGGAGCCGAACATGGGGCTCGATCCCAGGACCCCGGGATCATGACCTGAGCCAAAGGGAGACACCTAACCAACTGAGCCACCCAGGCACCCTGAAACATTTTTTATTATATTTTAATTCACGATTTCTATGTGTTTTTAGTAGACTCTTTGGATCAAACAAGTGTCCATGCTTACAGTAGCATTCCTTTATTTTTGTACTTAGATCTTTCCCCATTCTGAAGCTACTTCAGTAATCATCTGTATTTTATTCAATTTAATTTTCTTTAAAATTTTATCTAATTTTTAGCATTTAACTGTTTTTCTTTATTGTACTTTCACTGTGTAAGGTGTGGTCCTACCTTGATTTCCCCCATGAATGCTAGTGGGTCCATTTTAGCATTCATAAAACTTACCCTTCATCAACCTGAGATACAAATCATAGCCATATTTAAAAAGAAAAGAGAAGGAAAAAAAATCAACAATGAGGAGAGGAAGTGCTTTTAATAAGGTATGAACAACATAGCTTGACAAAATTTTGTTCCATATTTACTACGAGTAAACCATATAGCCTTGAAATTTCAAGGAGAAAAGTTGTTTTATTTTTGATGGATTCTTAATCTGTTTTAAACAATAAGTAGATTCTTGTGTCTCAGACTTAGCATCCCCTCTTTTTCTTCTGCTGTAAATCTGGAGGTAAAGAGTAGTTTTTGTCAGTTGCTGGTTGATATTTTATTAATATTTAAGAAATAATAAAGCTGTGTGAGAAAATGCAGAAGAATGGCTTGGAGTTATGGAATATGCATTTTAAAATATTAAGTTTTTTTGTATTCTTTGGCCACAAGAGGTCTCCAAAGGATTTTCTATTCTGTGGGTTATCATTTAAAGACTATTGGGACCTTCACATTTATTTTTATATGGCCAGGTAGACTTACTTACTTTGTATCTTAGGGCAATTACGGATAACTACATATTAGTCAAAAGTGGTACTAAGATAAAATTGTTTCTAAATAATGATAAACAGTTTTTCTTAGGTTAATTATTTTTATTTATGTAAAATGTGTTTATAAAGCTTCAGTTTGGATCTTAGGAAATCATTTTTATTATACTTTGTTACCCTTCCCATTTGTGGTAAGAATATATAGAAAGAAACAGAGGGAAAGAGATGATTTTAAGCACTGTATTAGTTGCAGTTAAGATGGCTTTAGTTTAGAGAATGTTACATGTTTATAAAACTTGTTGAGAGGAAGACTATAGAAAACAATAAACCAAATTAGTCTTTGTTTACTAGTTCTCAAAGAAACTGATATTTGAGGCAAATCAGATGAACAGAGCAGATGATGCTCAATTTTGTGATCAGAGATGTGAGGGCTTCCTGAGCCTAGCACAGCCAAGGGAGGCTTTGTGAAAGGTGGGCTGCGCGGGTGACATTTGCAGGATGGGAGGCTTTGTACTGGTAGTGGAGGAGGGAAGGGTGTGCTGTGTGTGTGTGTGTGTAGACAGGATGAGTTCTGAGGCACTTAGGCTGGAAATATTAGAGGAGGTGTGAAGACAGAGGGGAGACTTTTCTAGTTGGAGGTGAACTTTAAAGTTGAGAATGGAGGAAGAAGGCGTCAAGAACCCTAAAATCCAGCAAAGGGGTCTGGAATCCTAATGGAAGTCAGTAAGGTTTCTGGGCAAAAGAATGGCATGACAGAAGAGAAGAGGTGAGTCTACAACCTAAGACAGGAGAATTGAACTTTAAAAAAATAAACAATTCCCCTAATGGGAAAAAGAATAAGACCAGGGAGTTTAATGGATATCATAGTTGGGAGTAGGGGGAAGAAAAATAGAAAGAAACAGAAAGGAAGGGGATAAAGAGCGAAGTAGAGAGCCAGGGCAAGGTGGGGATATATAGTTATAATTTATTTGTTGCAAATGATATGGCCAATGGTATGTGTTAATTTTATACAGTATTGACTCTTAAAATTTTCTGAAGCTGCACGATATTCAGATAGTTGGTTATAAATTAATCCTAACCAGTTGGTATCATTTATCATTTATTCTTCTTATGGAAGAATGTCCTTCAGTACTACAGTGGTTGAAGCAGTTTGGCTTATGAAATAAATGCTTTGAACATATTAGCATTTACTGAAAGATAGATGTTTATGTTGCAGATTTGAAGAAAACATTCAAATCTTGGTGTTGGGGAGTAGGAATGACTCCTGCTGTGGATGCTTCCAGTGTTAGAAAGAGAAATACATTATTATGTCTTTGTATCCACAGAGGACCTTAAATTTTCTAAGGTTTAACCAAAATCATTATCTGACATGATTGTTTATAATGGAGATTTATACCATCTGAAAGTCATTTATACATGTTTGCAGTGTTTTAATTTTGTGTTTCTCTTTTATTAAATTAATTTGTGTTAGAGATTGATTCTTACTTGGTGTTCTTATACTTTGATTTTCAAATTTTTAATGGAAAATGTATCAAAATGAAATTATTGCTGTGAAACTATGTGCATAATTATCGGAGAAATTGTTATGTAAACTAGGTATCTGTTATGGCTAAGATCCAACTTTTTTCTGATGTTATTAGTTGAATTTAGCATTAGTTAAAAAGTATCAAATCTTGAAGGACGAGAGGAAAAAAGTAGACAGGTATTACTGATGAACTTGGTTAAGAGGAAGTGCTCCACACATAAGAAATGTTAAGTGGCCAGTACTTGATGGTCTGAATTTAGTGATTGCAGTCTCCCAGTTTGTTCTCTGAGAGTTTAATAAGCTCAGTTTCTTGGACTTTTATGACATCATTACTGGGATCCAAGTAAAATGTGGCATGTATCAAACACTGGCTGGCATGCAATACGAACCATAAAGCCCCTATATTTAGTGGGAAGGTGAGGCTGGGTACGGTGAGAGCATTTAAGGGAGTGTGAACACAGGATGCAGTAAGAGATTGTGAGCATTGAGTGTTCAGGTGTGTATGAACAGAGGATCCTGGGACAGAATCTAGCCCTTAAGAACTGCTCAGTGAATGTTTGCTCTATGGCAGTGTGTTTAAGGGTAGGGGGGAAGACTACAGCTGTTTTATGGAGGATGCTAGGCACTAGCAAAAAGAATTTGCTTTATTTTGATGTTTCTCCACTTTGGCCTGCTGACTCCTTTTATTTATTATTTTGTGTTAGAATTTTCTTTTTTTAAATCTGTTAAATTACAGAGGTAGTACATGTTTTTTTGTAAAAGTAAAAAATACCTATTTTATTTTATTTTTTAAAGTTTATTTTTTTTAGTAATCTTTACACCCAGCAGGGGCCTCGAACTCATGACCCGGAGATCACGAGTCGCACACTCTACTGAGTCAGCCAGGCATCCCCCAAAATCCCTGTTTTATTTTATTATTATTTTTTAAGATTCTTTTTTCTTCTTTTTAATTAATTAATTAATTAATTATTTTTAGGGAGGGAGGGTCAGGGGAGGGGCAGAGGGGGAGAGAACATCCCCAGGAGGCTCCACCCCCAGCACAGAGCCCACGGCAGGGCTCAATCTCACCACCTGAGCCAAAATCGAGTTGAATGCTTAACCGACTGAGCCAGCCAGGTGCCCCAAAAAATACCTATTTTAAGGGAAAAAATTATTGCTAACCTCCCCAGCCAATTTGATTTAAAGTATTTTTATTACAGTGTGACTTTAATATTTATAAACTTAGATTTTCATGTTTTAGCTTTATACCTTTTTTTTAGAATAAAAAAGTCATAATGAAATTTGAGATTAAAATCAAACAAATGTATTAAGCTCATAAACTATAGGTGAACGATAGTTTGGTACAAAGGATGATGTTCTTGTCTGAAAATAAGCTGCTCCTCCCAATTTGAGTAGGATGTGTCCCCCACTGAGGACCAGGTTCTTTGCAGTTCAATATTTCTATCTATGATGTGCTGTGTAAAGACTCAACTGTTTCTCACTGTTTTTGTCTTTGAACCATGGTGTGTAACTTAAGTGATTTGCCCTCCACTTTCATTGTAAGACTGCCTCCTTTTTCTTTTTTTCTCATTGAACCTTTAACACCTGAAGTGCTCTTATTGCTAATGTGGTGTTAGCATAAAGAGAAATGTAGGAACTAAAGCTTGTGGCAGCATTCCTTTTAAACGTTGGTAATCTGGTTGATCTAGGATAGCGTTTTTCAAACCAAAGGTCGTGAAATCAGTTTGGTAGGTTGCAACTAACAGTGAAAAAAATAAATTTGAATTTATCAGAATGCTTCCCATGTAGTAAAGGTTAAATGTTTCATGAAATGCTTTCTTTCAGTTTTATCTGTGCGTAATCTCTGTCTATATGTATGCCTTCTGATCCTCTTTCCAGTCCTTACGAAGTTTATAATTCTCCAGGAAGGGAATTAAACTCCTAATGTAATGTATTAATTAAATGTTATCTTAGATTATCTTACATGCACATTCTTACTACCTAAAACTGATCAGATATTGCCTGGAAGTATATTTTTAAATAGCACAAATGAAAGGTAGTTAGCATTTAAAGACTGTGGATTGAAAATTCTAAAGCTGACTTGACTCGCAGACCACATATTGCCTACATAGCAAATGCAGAAGTGACAAATTATTAGAAGTAATGAGGATTCATCAGGATTGTTAAATATAATCAATATATGCAAATGAATAGTATCTTAATATGGCAGCAACAAATAGTAAAATGTTTAAAAAAAGGTACCACTTGGAATAGCAACAAAAGCAGTATTATTTAGGACTGTATTTACCAAAAGAAAAACAAGAAGACCTTAATGAAGAAAATTTCAAAACTTTATTTAAAGATAATAACTAAATAGTGGAAAGAGGTGTATTAAAAACATGTAATTAGCGAATCAAACCTGCGATTTTAGAACTTTTTATGGTGTAGACAGATTCTTAATTTGATATTTGAATTAAAAATGCGGGTTGAT
The DNA here is from genome assembly GCF_054177405.1 of Leptonychotes weddellii. Lineage (NCBI taxonomy): Eukaryota > Metazoa > Chordata > Mammalia > Carnivora > Phocidae > Leptonychotes > Leptonychotes weddellii. The sequence continues at coordinate 86,083,914 of NC_138375.1, read as the reverse complement.
TTAACAGAAGCTCTTGGGTTGTAGTGGTGATGCTTATAGGTGTAATATGTTTGAAGGTGGAGGGGATATGACTTAAGTGCAATGTGCTGGAGTACGTTGTAAAGCCGGTATGTGTCACGGTTACCTGTTTCCTGTCATTTAGATTATGTGTCTTTGAGCTAAATCTAATATAAATGGGACCATTGCTTGAAGGAAAAGAAGATTCAAACCAGAATTTTAGGGAAATACAGATGATGAATTTAAGGCCTAGAAAGGTCACTTAAACTCCCTGAAGATGGATTACTCTCCATTTTTCATGATAGCATACTGTTATTTTTATTTATTTATTTATTTTTAAAGATTTTATTTATTTATTTGACAGAGAGAGACACAGCGAGAGAGGGAACACAAGCAGGGGGAGTGGGAGAGGGAGATTCAGGCTTCCCGCTGAGCAGGGAGCCCGATGTGGGGCTCGATCCCAGGACCCTGGGATCATGACCTGAGCTGAAGGCAGACGCTTAACGACTGAGCCACCCAGGCAACCCTGTTTTTATTTTTTTAAAGCTTTATTTATTTGTTGGAGAATGCAGGTGCGGGTGCGAGTAGGGTGAGGGGCAGAGGGAGAGGGAGAGAAGCAGACTCCCTGATGAGTGTGGAGCCCAGCACAGGGCCCAGTCCCAGGACCTGGAGATCATGACCTGAGCCAAAATCAAGAGTCGGATGGACTGAGCCACCCAGCAGCTCTAGTAGCTTACCTTTTTAATTAAGATATTTTATTCTGCCTTCAAGTTCTTGTTACTAATTTAGCTAGCAGTAAATTCTAATGGATAATTCTTTTCTTATCTGTATTATTTTAGCTCATCACTATCTGTATTGATAGATATTTCCAGTAGGTTTTCAGTTTATTGATACATACCCTGAGTATGCATTATTATACATTCATTCATTCTTAACATTTATTGGATGCTTGCTGTGTGCCAAGTTCATTATTAGATAGTGAGGATCTGAAAATGAACAAGATCCTTACCTTCCCAATTCTTAAAGTCTAGAAGGGTGGTAGTCACGGAAATAAATAATTATAATGAAAACACTGATTATTAAGGTCCGATAGAGTGACTGGTAGCATGAGGACATCAAGCTTTGCAGAAGGAGTTAGGGGAGGCTTCCCAGAAGAATAGGCCACAACTGAGACTTGAAAGATGACAGCCAGGCAGATGGAGGTGTAAACCACAGTGTGGTTTTCTTAGGGAACAGAAACGAGTGTGGTCTGCCAGGGTGGACATGGCAGCCTGAGACAGGACAGATGTGGGGTTTGGAGAGAAAGGTTGTGTAAAGTGAAAACCAAGAGAGAAAGTAATATCATGGACGGGTTAGATAAAGAATTTCCTGTGAAGAAGACAGAACGAATGGCTGGTGGCAGAAACTGTACCATAATGATCTTTTGTGTCCCCAGTACCTATCATAGTGGCTTGCATATAGTAGGTACTTAATAAATGACCAATGAATGATTAAAGAAGTGACTTTTGAGATAAGGGGGAAAATGGGTATTTCCTATGTGTTTTTCTTAGAAGAAATGATTTAGGGGTTTTATAAATACTGAGGGTTGTTGTAGTAGCTGGGAACTCATACATATATGTGATGATAAATGTATATTTAAGTGGTATGGATGGAGCCAAGTCATTTACTTCTTTTGGAAAGACTGTATTAATTCCCTATCATTTTTTTCTATTGTTTTTAGTTTTTAAAATTAAAAAAAAATGTCACTTTCAGGTAGTTTATTTAAGCTTCTTGACATTCCGTGGACATTCCTGTACAGTAAATACTAATGGGATCTACATGGCTAAGTTATCCTGGATAAGGAATTATGTAATATTTTAAAGATTGATATTGATGATGATCACCACACAATATTTTAAAGATTGATATTGATGATGATCACCACAGTAATATTTTAACGATTGATATTGATGATGATCACCACAAAGTAAGCCACAGTAAGGCTAGTCCATCACCATGCATAGTTATACCATCTTTTTTTATAAGGACTTTTAAGATCTACTCTCTTAATAACTTTCAATGTATAATACAGTATCATTAACTATAGTCACCATGCTGTACATTACATCCCCAATTGATAGTTTTTATATACGTAGTCAGCACTTTTAATGGGTGTGCTTAATATATATGAAATGGGTGTGGGGCGCCTGGGTGGCTCAGTTGGTTAAGCGACTGCCTTCGGCTCAGGTCATGATCCTGGAGTCCCGGGATCGAGTCCCGCATCGGGCTCCCTGCTCGGCAGGGAGTCTGCTTCTCCCTCTGACCCTCCCCCCTCTCATGTGCTCTCTCTCTATCTCATTCTCTCTCTCAAATAAATAAATAAAATCTTTAAAAAAAAAAAAAAAAGAAATGGGTGTGTTCTTCTATGTGAAAATCCAGATTTTAAAACATGGTAAATTAATAGGTCAATGTTACCGTACAAAAGTGTTTGCTATAGGGTTTATCTAAATTCTAAGCCTTTGTGCATTTTCATTGAGTCTAACTCCACAGGAATGTCTTTACTTGGAAAGTATAAATGGAGGGTACATGTAGTAAGCTTACTGATAGTAGTTGAATAGGAAGAAACCACATTTGAAGAGTCTGGAGGAATGACTTAACAGATTAATACAGAAAACCCCCCAGCTGGGTCCAGACTGCTTCAACAGAAAGTTCAAAAGCATTGTGTGAGATATGCATAATTGTTTTACTACCTCTATATGATTTTTGTAAGTACACTTATTCATTTGAGGTTGAAGATTTATTGCATAAAGTATCCTAATTAAAGCATTTTATTCTGAAGTTATAAGATCACTGAGGTAGTAAGTGGCAAAGCCCACTAGATCCCCAGTCCTATTTGATCCTTCTGCTATCATTAAGATATAACCTAAAGGCAATCTAAAACACGAATATCTCCATAATTGAACCCTTAATACAGGTAGCCATCTGCCCATAGGCTCTCTTCAATTATTTCTTTCTTCCCTTTCCCTCTTCATAGTTCAGAAAGAGATTCCTTTTACTTTCTTCCCTTGTAGCAAAGTTTCCTTTCACTATCTGTTTTAAATAAAAAAACACTTGAGGCTAGCTTGGTTCACAGCCTCTCTGAGCTTGCTTATGTCTAAGCCTTTGTGGACTTAGACTTATCCATTAGTCTTTTCAATGACTCCTTCCTGTCAAACCTCCCACTAAAGAGAGATTTCTTACTAATTTCCATTACTTTTCTTGATTACCCTGAGATTATTCTCTTATTTCTTGTTTTCAGGCCAGGACTTTCTTTTCTTTCTCCTCTTTTTTTGTGGGTTCTTTTTAACCACTAGCCCAAGTTTTGATCTCTAGAGCAATAAAAGTCTGTGAAGTCCTGCTATGTTTTTTCCCTCTACCATTTTTCTTTCCTTCTCTTACTCCTCCTTCTGTCTTCTGTTAGGTATTTGATTTAATATGTAATTTGACTTAATATACATAATAATGAGGTTGATGATGTTTCTCCAGGTTTCCTTGGGATCTCCTGTACACCCCAACAATTTAGAAAACTCTAGCAAGTTCTCGGGACTCTTATCCTCAGTGTTATCTTGAATTCTTTCTTTTTGAACCTTCAGCTCTGACCAACTCTTCTTGGTCAGGCTGAACTGGGCTCTGCATCTCATGAGAGTGGATGTGAACCCAGAACATAGCATGTAGTTATGCTAGGTTGCCCCCAACCCTAATAGGAAGGCTGGTAGAGAGGGGAATGCATGAGTGGATCTGCATTCCTTCCCTGAAGGCCATGTTGGACCATGACCATCCACAGGGTTAGTCCTTACCTGGTGGGGCCATTGAGATCAGGGGAGTGTCTAGCCAGGAAGACCTGCACTTGACCCATCATGGCAGTGCTTTTTGAACTGTGGTCGCAAGTCATTAATGAGTCATGAAAACAATTTTATGGGTTGCACTTAACCACTTTAAAGAATGAATTAGGGTAGTATAGAGTAGAAGATAGATGAACGCATTGTATGTAATAAGCTAAGTATTGTTTAATGAAACTTTTTCCATTTGCTATACATCCTAATCCTGTCTTTAACCCAAGAAAAAGTTGCTTCAAACAGTGACATATTTATTTCTGGTCGTTCCTGTTAACAATAAAGTAATTGTATGCAAATAACACATTAACTGAATGTTTTCCTTTTCATTCAGCTTCACAAACATTTATTGTATAATTACCATGAATCTCATTGAGACTAGAAGATCCATTCCCTTTGCCCGGTAAGGGCTCCCAGTCTTTTTGGGGAGCCAGCGCATACACAGATGGCTCTAGTACAGAGCAGATTGATACAGTATGTGATAGGAAAGCAAACTGAATACTACGAGTACATGAGAGGAGAGAATGGAGCAGCACTGCTTAGCAGATACATGATGTGATCCACAAATGTGAGTCACTTGTTACTTATTTTTTCATGGAAATAATAGTTGAAAACACAACGTTACATTAGTTTCAGGTGTACGACAGTGATTCCACAAGTTTGACATTATGCTGTGCTCACCACAAGTGTAGCTACCATCTGTTACCATGTAATACTGTTATTACAATACCATTGAATATGCAATGTGATTTTAAATTTTCTGGTAGCCACATTAAAAAATAAAAAGAGATAAGTGAATTTAATTTTGATAGTACATTTATGTAATTCAGCATATCCAAAACATCATTTTAACGTGTAATTTCTTTGCATTCTTTTTTATGCACTAATTCCTTACATTCCTTTTTACACACTAAGTTTTCAAAATCTAGTATGTGTTTTACACTGAGCAGCACATCCCAGTTGTGACTAGCCACATTTCAGGGGCTCAGTAGCCAGCCACATGTGATGAGTAGCTACTCTATCAGACAATGCAGTTGTATAGAGTGTAGGGAAACTTTATTTAAGAGAGGGCCTAGAATGATAGGTAGCATTTAACTAGACACTGCTGGGAGAACAGTATTCCGCAGTGAGAGAAAAGTGTAAACAAAGATGAAATAAGAATTTGTAAAAAAAAAAAAAAATAGTGAATGAAGGTCTTACTATATATCACGTATATTCTCTGATCACTACTCTTATTAACTTGTAACCTTCACAATAGCCCTTTGAAGAAGTTACTATCATTATATAGTAATTATATATATAAACTCTAAATTTTTATAAATGTGGAAACAGGCATTAGTGGTCAAGTAACATATATGTATATATGTATATATGTATGTATGTATCTGTCTGTCTGTGGAAGGCAAAATGATGGCCCTTCAAAGATATCTGTGTCCCAGTTCCTGGAAACTGAATGTGTCCAGTTACGTGGAGGAATTAAGGTTGCTACTCAAATAACTTTAAGTTGGGGAGATTGCCCTGAATTATCCAGGTGGGCCCAGTTAATCACAGGAGTCCTTTAAATGTAGAAGAGGGAAGTAGAGGGGATCAGAGTGATGTGTGATGTATTTGACACATAACTCTGGCTTTGAGACAGAGAAAGGTGCCATGAGCCAAGGAACATAGGCTGCCTCTAGAAACTGGAAAAGACAAGGAACCCAATTCTCTCTCTCTGTTTTTTTTTTTTTTTTAAGATTTTATTTATTTATTTGGCAGAGAGAGCACATAAGCAGGGGGAACAGCAGAGGGAGAGGGAGAAGCAGACTTCCTGCCGAGCAGGGAGCCCGATGCGGGGCTCGATCCCAGGACCCCTGGATCATGACCTGAGCCGAAGGCAGACGCTTAGCCGACTGAGCCACCCAGGCGCCCCAAGGAACCCAGTTCTCACCTGGAATGTCCAGAAAGGAATATAGCCCTGCCCATTGAGAGCAGTGTCCGAATTCTCACCTAACTGTGAGATAGTAAATGTCTGTTGTTCTAAGCCACTAAGTTTGTAGTAGTTTGTTCAGTAGCAAAGGAGAGTAATACACTACTTTATCCAGAACTGTGGGTTCTGGATAATGATATAAAAATGTTTTTCTTAACCTTTTGTTTATGGGTAGCTATTTACAGGAATTAAGTCAGACTACTGTATCTCTTTCTGGGATGCTGAGTTTCTTCTTCCTCATTTTTCAGAGTAACTGGAAAATGACAGGTATTTAATACTGTTTAAGTAGACATAACTTTTCTTACAAATAGGAATATAAATACTAGTTATGGTTTTGACTGAAATATTGAGAGTTTGTAAGTACTTGATAAAGTGGTAACTGCCCTTTTTAAGTCTGAGCAGTTTCTAGTTGCTATGTCAGGGTATCATTTATGTATGAATTACCTTATAGGTAAGTATACTTTACAGTTTTTTATGTAACTCTTAACTATCAGCCCCCGGATGTCACAAAGTTTATCTGTGGGTGATTAAATTGAGTAAGACAAGAGATTGCCTACCCATACATAATAAAATCCTATTTCTTCTATCTTCCAGAGAACAGTGGGAACAGGGTGGCCTGCAGGTTGTCATATTCTGCCTCCTTCCCACCTACTTACTGCTACTGAGAGACAGAGCTTAGCCTCTTCTTACGTTCTGTGAGGAAAGGGCTTCCTTAGGTTAGTTCCTTGGCCCTGTGCACATTGAAACATATGCTCTTAGAAGGAGAGAAGCTTTTATCTTGCTTCCTGCTTGCATATTTCCTTCCACTTTATCTTTCCTTCTGTACTAACAATGCAAAGATTTTACTTCAGGAATATGTGTTTTATTTACTCCTGTCATTATCCTATATACTAAAATACTACCTTTTGAGGCGCCTGGGTGGCTCAGTCGTTAAGCGTCTGCCTTCAGCTCAGGTCATGATCCCAGGGTCCTGGGATCGAGCCCCACATCGGGCTTTCTGCTCAGCGGCAAGCCTGCTTCTCCCTCTCCCACTCCCCCTGCTTGTGTTCCCTCTCTCGCTGTGTCTCTCTCTGTCAAATAAATAAATAAAATCTTTAAAATACTAGCTTTGTCAAAGTGCTGATCTTTTGCAATGCTCTACAAACATGTAGATACAGAGTGATTTTTTAAAAAGTATGATTCCGGAGTTAAATGCTGGCTAAATGTAGACAACAACAGTGGAATTCATTAGTTTCCTGGGGCTGTGGTGATGTGAAGTGTTTGTGGGTGTCTTTATTCTAACTTCAAAAGTGGAAAATTTATGCTTTTTTTGCTTGTCTGTGCTCTGGGTGCTTAGTGAGTGCAGCCTCATCTTCTGGAATTCTCTTTTTTTTGAAGATTTTTATTTATTTGAGAGAGACAGAGCTAGGGAGAGAGCGTGAACCGGGGGAAGGACAGAGGGAGAGGGAGAAGCAGACTCCCCGCTGAGCAGGGAGCGCGACACAGGGCTCGATCCCAGGACCCCTGGGATCATGACCCGAGCCAAAGGCAGATGCTTAACCAACTGAGCCACCCAAGTGATCCTGAAATTCTCTTTATGGCTTAGGGAATCTGTATGATTTTCCTGCTTTTATCCTCAGAGGCTCTAGGTCATGTTGATTACTCCTGAGTGATTACAGGTGCTTTTTGCCTGCTAAGCAATCCTTATATGTAAAAATCAGGAATTAGACACAAGACTGATAAGGAGATGGTGATTTTGTTTTACAGAGATTTTCACTTGCAGACTTTTAGGTATTTTCAAATTCTAATTTGATTTGATGCATTTAAATAACAGGTCATGCACCAAGGTTAAACTGATCCATTTTACAAGTTTGATTTGCAAACCCATGACTTGTATAAGGTAACCTATACCTGAGGCCAGAAGAATGGCATACTATCTCTCACGTGGTCTCTTGTCCCTGTCTCTGGAACTTAGCTACACCAGACTATTGGCATGTTCTCCACATGTCATGTACAGTGACAGATGGCACAGAGCAGTGGTCTGGCACCAGACACCCTGCATTTGAATCCTAGCTTCCTCCTCACTTTTTAGCTGTGGATCTTAACATTTTTGTGGCTCAATTTCATTATTCAAAAACAGGTGAATAATAATACAGGTATCTTATAAAGTTGTAGGGAGGATTAAGTTAGTTAATACATGTAATGGGTTTAAAACAGTCCTTAAAACATAGTATTCAGTAAACACTAGCCATATTTTTCTTTTTTTTTTTTAAAGATTTTATTTATTTATTTGACACAGAGAGACAGCGAGAGAGGGAACACAAGCAGGGAGAGTGGGAGAGGGAGAAGCAGGCTTCCCGCTGAGCAGGGAGCCTGATACGGGGCTGGATCCCAGGACCCTGGGATCATGACCTGGGCCGAAGGCAGACGCTTAACGACTGAGCCACCCAGGCGCCCCTAGCCTTATTTTTCATTCATCGTTTATTTTTCTACTATTCTTAAGCTCTTCTTAGGTTGTGCAGTGAGTTTTTCCCACATTTGTCTTAAAATTTTCTGCATCCTAACAGCCTTACTACTTTTATGAAGCTGCCCTACAATTTTTAGTTGTGGGTCTAACCTTGGCTGTAATTGGAATTGCCTAAGGATATTAAATACTGATGCCTGCATTTTTTTTAAAAGATTTTATTTATTTATTTGATAGAGAGAGGGAGAGAGAACATAAGCAGGAGGAGCGGCAGAAGGAGAGGGAGAAGCAGACTCCCCGCTGAGCAGGGAGCCCGATATGGGGCTCAATTCCAGGACCCTGGGATCATGACCTGAGCCGAAGGTAGATGCTTAACCGACTGAACTACCCAGGTGCCCTTGATGTCTGCATTTTTGGTCTGTGCTAAAGCTGGCTGGTAGTAGTTTTGAGGATGGATTGTTGTATTTCTGGGAGTTTTCTGTCAGGTTGTTAAAACACTGGTAGCTTAAAATCAGCCATGGTGGGAATATTTACACTATTGAAATTGGCAGATACCACCACAGCATGTCTTTCAATCTAGTTGGTATTCCTGTGATTTGTTTATAAGCCTCTCTAAATAGGTGTTGAGCCTTTTACTACAGTAAATTAGTTTGCTAGGGCTGCCATAACAAAGTATCACAGACTGGGTGGTTTAAAAAACAGAAATGTATTGTTTCACAGTTCTGGAGGTCATAAGTCCTAAATGAAGGTGTCAACAGTGTTGGTTCCTTCCAAGGGCTGTGAGGGAAGGATCTTCCAGGCTTCTTTCCTTGGCTTATAGACAGTTAATTTCTTCCTCTGTCTCTATATTCTTTCCTTCTCTGTGTGTCTCTATGTTCAAATTTCCCTTTTTTATAAGGACACTAGTTCTACTGAACTAAGGCCCACCCAGTGGACCTCACTTTAACTTGATTATCTCTGTAGGGACCTTATTTCCAAATAAGGTCACATTCTCAGGTGCTGGCGGTTAGGACTTCCATATTTGGATTTTAAGGGGATACAATTCAACCCATAACACAGGGCAGGGAACTTCTTTTTTCTTTTTCTCTGTTAGTTCCTGTAATATTTACACAGTGAAGATTTGTTGACTTGAAAGAAAAAGGAAACGCCAGTTAACTTGTGTGTTATTTGTGTATAATTTTTTATTCATTGTATTATGAATTCCAGATAGTTAATTTGTTGATTTTTTTTTTGAAGCAGCTCTTTCTGGGCATAATATCAGTTAGTATTTATAGAGAAAAACATTAGTTTAGGAAGATTAGTTATTTTAGGTTGCCTGAGACAGGCTCGAGCTTGTTGGTGAACTCAAAAGGCATATGATCTGAGTGAAATAGTCTTGATTTTGTGTCTGTTGCTGAGAAAATGCTTTTAATCATGCATGAAAAAATGAGATGAATTTCCACTGATCTGAGAATGTTTTAATGCTGATAGTCATCTTCAGGATTATGTAAGACTATAGAGTTCTGAGGAAAGTAGGGGTTTTTTTGTTGTTGTTTTGTTTTTGTTTTTGCTTTTTCTCAAAGGCAAATATAATGTCATGTAATGATTTTGTGATATTGGTGATTGAAGAAATATTTTTTGAAGCACAGGAAGTATAAATTATTTTTTAAAAATCTACCTTGTGTTAGGATGATTATATACAAAATAGTGGATAATATTTAAACTATGATCATCTCAAAGCATGTAAATTTGGATGTACTTTTTGAAGTTAAATATTTTTCTTTCAAAATGAGGTACTTCTCCACACCATTGTTTTTTGCTAAGTAAGTACTGGAATCTTATTCCAGAAGTGTATTTGAAATAAGTATTTGAGGGGTACCTAGGTGGCTCAGTTGGTCAAACTCTTGATTTCAGCTCAGGTCATGATCTCAGGGTCATGAGATGAAGCCTCACCTCAGGCTCTGCGCTCAGCACAGAATCTGCTTGAGAGTCTCTCCCTCTGCCCCTCCCCAGGCTCATGCGCTCTATTTCTCTCTCTCTCTCAAATAAATAAATAAGTCTTTAAAAAAAACACATTTGCACAGAAATTTATTAGTGTAATTGTTCAGTTTTTTTAATAGAAAAATTTCATTTATAAATTATATATTCAGTTGTAAATTATAAAAGCTTTATTTTTAATCGACTTTAACCAACTATAATTTACATGCAATATAATTTATACATTTTAAGGGTATGAGTCAAATCAATTTTGACAAATATATATATCTGTATAAACACCCCCCAATTAAGATGCAGAGCATTTCCGGGCGCCTGGATGGCTCAGTTGGTTAAGCGACTGCCTTCGGCTCAGGTCATGATCCTGGAGTCCCGGGATCGAGTCCCACATCGGGCTCGCTGCTCGGCGGGGGGTCTGCTTCTCCCTCTGACCCTCCCCCCTCTCATGTGCTCTCTCTCATTCTCTCTCACACAAATAAATAAATAAAATCTTTAAAAAAAAAAAAAAGATGCAGAGCATTTTCATCTTCCCAGAAAGTTCCCTGTATCTCTTTGCAGTCATTTGCTTCCCATCTCCTCCTTCCAGTCTTAAGTGAATACTGATCTGATTAGACTGTTTTAGAATTTAACATCAATGGAATCATGTACTTTTATGTTCAGCTTCTTTTAGCATAATGCCTATGAAATTCACCTATGTTGCTGTGTATCAGTAGGTTTTTTTTTTTAATTGTTCAGTATTACTGCTTTGTATGAGTATACCAAAATGTGTTCATCCATTCACTCGCTGAACGTTTGGGGTTTTGCCTATTTTCAGTAAAGCTGCTGAGAACATTTGTGTACTATTTTTTTTTATGGACATATGTTTTTATTTTGGGTAAATACCTAGGGGAGTGGAATTGCTGGGCTGTATGGGTAAATATGTACTTGACTGTATAAGAGACAGCCAAACTATTTTTCAAAGTAGTTTCCCAGTTATACACTCTCACTAACAGGGAATGAGAGTTGTAGTTGTTCTGTCTTTGTCAACTCCTGGTATTGCCAGTCTTTTAAATTTCAGCCATGATAGTTAGTGGGAAGTGATTATTCACTTTGGTTTAAATTTTTTTTTTTTTTGGATGACCAATGTTTTCATGTACTTCCTGGCTATTCATATATCTTTTTCTTTTGCCCATTTAAAGAAATTGGGTTGCTTTTCTGATTGAGCTATAAGAATTAGAATTCTTTCTGCATTCTGAATAAAAATCCTTTGTTAGGTATATGTATTATGAATATTTTCTCCCAGTCTGTGGTCTGCCTTTTAATTTTCTTGATGACCTTAGAAAAACAGAAGGTTTTTTAGAATTTTCTTCTTATTTAAAGTCAATTAATTAACGTATAATGTATTATTGGTTTCAGAGGTAGAGGTCAGTGATTCATCAGTCTTATATAATAGCCAGTGCTCATTACAACACATACCCTCCCCAGTGTCCATCACCCAGTTACTCCATCCCCCAAACCCCCTCCACTCCAGCAACCCTCAGTTTGTTTCCTATGCTTAAGAGCCTCTTATGGTTTGTCTCCCTCCCTGATTTTGTCTTGTTTTATTTTTTCCTCTCTTTCCCTATGATCCTCTGTTTTGTTTCTTAAATTCCACATGAGTGAGAGCATATAATTGTCTTTCTCTGTTTGACTTATTTCACTTAGCATAATACCCTCTAGTTCCATCCATGTTGTTGCAAATGGCAAGATTCCATATTTTTTTTGATGGCGGAGTACTATTCCATAGAATATATATACCACCTCTTCTTTATCCATTCATCTGTGGATGGACATCTGGGCTCTTTCCATAGTTTGGCTAATATTATGGACATTACTACTATAAACATTGTGGTGCAGGTGTCCCAGAAGGCTTTTTTTTTTCTGATGGAAGTCACATTTGTCAATTTCTTCTTTTATGGTTAGTGCTTTTTGTGACCTAAGAAATCTTTGCCTATTTCAAGGTCATGAAGATTTTTCTCTTATGTTTTCTGCTAGAAGTTTTATAGTTTTAACTTTTACTTTTGGCTCTGTTAAGTATATTGATTTAATTTTTGGGCATAGCATGAGCATAGGGATTAGAGTTCCTTTTTCTCCATGTAGTTCCCAGTCGTTTTCATGTCAGTAGTTGAAGAGACTGTTCTGTCCACATTGAATTATGCTGCTGCCAAAGGCTTTATTTCGAATTTAACTTTGAAAAGTGACCTAGAGTTTTATGTTCTTCGGGTAGATGATTTAGACACTGACTTTCTAGGATGTCATTTTAAAAAGTGTGGTGTTTTGTTTTTTGGTCTCAAAAGTTACTTACATTTTAGAAACATAGAGTAGGTGGGATGGGAGCTCTAGAAAACCACTGTGCCACCTTCTCCCTAATACACCCAATTAGAGATGAATATAAAATAGATGACTGTGTGTATGTACATGTGTTTGTGTGGTGTGTGAGAAAAATTAAGCTAAAGCGCTCGTGGAACATCCAGGAAAGCACATCAATAAATATTGCACAGTTGGTACAGTCTTAAGTAATCAATTTTAGGGCTTAGTAACTTCTGTTGTTAATTCTTCTTTTGTTTAACTTTTAAAAATAACCTGAGTATAGGTAAGACTTTCTACACCTTTTTGTTTTCTTGTTTTTGAAGACTGCCATTTAAATGACCATTGAATAACTTTTTTCTTCTTGTGAAATGAAATGCTTTGTGTCTATTTAAAAACCTCTCAAGCATCAGAAATGGGTGAGATGGTATGGGAGGCATGCAGTGGTTTCTGAAATCACACATGAGCTTTTCCTCCTTCACCTCTGTTCCCTTGGAATGAAAAAGGTGCTCTTGGTAGCTACGGAGCATATCCCTTACTGCTGACATGTTTTTTACTTTGTGCCTGTCCTGCCCAATTACATCTGTTCTAAAGCTCTCTCCCTTTTATCCCTTTTCCTTTGAGTACATGACTACTCCTTTCTCTTGTTCTTAAGTAGCAGTAATAGTAGTAATAATGGTAGCAGTAGCTAACAATATGTTTTAGACACTAAGGGCTTTGTATTTACTGACTTAATCTTCACAAACACCCTGTGAGGGAGCTGCTGTTCTTTTAATACAGATTTTATAGATTAGGAAGCTGAGGCAGAGAGATGTTAAGTCTGGGGTTCTACCACTGGTAAGTAGTAGAGCTGGGATTTGGTCCAGACTTCCTGGCTCTGAAGCACATGCTTTCAACCACTATGTTACGTGGCCTCTCAGGAAAAGCACGCGAGGAAGCAACCATTCCCTTCCTTCACCCCTGTTTCTGGACTTAAAAAGGAGTCCTGTTTTATAGCATAGTTGACATATTTTGGTTACTATTTCATGAAATTTTCATTCCTTTATAATGCATATTACAGTTTGTATCTCTATCTCTGGCAGTAAAGTTTCTAACAAACAAAGTAGCTTTATTTCTAAAGCTATTACTTCACAAACCGCAGTCCCATGTGTCTGGTAGAAAGCACAGGCCCTTCCTAGCATGTGGTTCTTCTTCTGGGAAAGCATCTTAGAAGAGGTGAGTCTTGGCCCACTTCTGTATAGGAATGTGCGCAAATGGCTGGGGTATGGTATGTGGAGATGGGTGGTAAAAAGATCCATGATTGTGATGAGGTGAAAGTTTAAGAAAGGATGGAGGTTTTAAAATGTTCAAGAGAATTCATCTTTAGAGACGATTTCCAAGGTCAGAGAAGAGCTGGGAAGTCATGACTCTGGGCAGAAATGAATGGCTTCTCGAGGCCTTTAGGCTTTTTCTGCCTCTGTTCCCTCCCCCTTCACGTTTTCCCTTTCCCTTTGGTTTCCCAAGTTCGAGTACACTAATCCTCTTCCTTTTCCTCACCTCAATGCAGAGAGAAGTGCTCTTCTGTCAGGTTTGCCAAGACAAATTGGAGACTTTTTGATGCAGCTTTATCTTAAAAAAAAAGTAACAATCACTATAAAAGAAGAAAAAGTAAAACCAAAAGTTTAGAAAAAGCTAGAGAAAGTTTTAAAAGACATGAATTTCCCCAGTACAGACTTCTTACATTAAAGTAAAACCTCTTCACGCTTTTCTTCTTTTGAAGGCCCAGCCGTCCTCCATACTGGCCTTGATTAGTTCCTGGGCCTTGGGTCTCTTGGGAACTCAAGGAGCTTGCGCAGGGAGTGAGGAACTTCTCAGTCCTCCCTCACTCCCCAACAGGCCTGTCCTCCATGGCGGGGCCTGGTGTGTTTCTTTATCTCCACTCTCTCCAATCCTGCAGGGGCCCTAAATCTGCTTGTAGTGTTTAGTCCCCAGTGGCAACTTGGCTAAGCTTTCATCAGCTGTGCTTGGTGGGGAGGACTGGGAGGAGGGTCCTTCTGGTCTCCAAAATCTCTGACTTATACTCTCCCTGCCTTATCTAAAGCAGACTTACCAGCTAAAATCAAACTTTAGGTCTTCCTTGCCTCGGTTCACTGTTGGCCGTTGGATTTGGGTAGAGGTTGCCAGCTTTCTTAGAAGCTGTGTCCTTGTGTCTACTTCCTTCTCTGGGCAGCAAAAGGTTCCTTTTTTCATTTTGAAAATCCCTCATTTTGTAGTGAATTCTTACTGAATTTTTTAAAGTGGAATGTGAACATACTTACTCCTGTAAGGGAAAAGCTTGAAGGTAGGCTAGAAGCAGGCGTGGCTGGATTTAGGAGCTCTTCTCCTTTGTCTCTCCTCTTTCCTGTCACGTTCCACAAGGTGGCAGGATGGCTCCAACCACTGGATCTCTGGACTCCCAGACTCCCAGGTTCAAGTCCAGGGAAATGGATGAACATCTCCTGGCAGCTGTTGCAGAAATCCTGTAATCCATTTGTCTCTTTCTCTTGCTCTTTCCTAATAAACAATTTTATTTTTTGAAGAGGTAGTGTATTGGTTCAAAAATGTGTTTTAAGGATGTGGAGTGAAAAGACTTTCATCCTTTTTATTAGTACGAAGCACCTCTTTTTGTCTTCTTTAATGCTTTTTGTCCTGAATTCTGTCTTGCCTGATATAAAATCTTGTTCAGTGCTTTTTTTTAATTTACATTTGACTAGTATATCCATCTAGACAAGTTCTTTTTTCAGCTATCCTTTTATTTTTAACCTTTCTGAATTACTTTATTGTAAATTTTTTTTTTTTTTAAGATTTTATTTATTTATTCATGAGAGACAGAGAGAGAGAGAGAGAAGCAGGCTCCCAAGGAGCAGGGAGCCCGATGCGGGACTCGATCCCAGGACCCTGGGATCATGACCTGAGCCGAAGGCAGACGCTTAACCATCTGAGCCACCCAGGCGCCCTACTTTATTGTAAATTTTACTCCTGTTTGTAGCACAGAGGTTTTTCCCCCTCTGTAATCCAATCTGAGATCAGCTCTCTTTTAATAAGTAAGTTTACCCCATTTACATTTGTTGTTTGGGCAGATATATTTGATATTAGTCTGTCCATATCATTTTATTCTGTTTTTATATCTTATGAAGAATCTTTACCCTGGCCTTTTTCCTTGCTGTTTTTGTGGCTAGTTATTCTGATATTTGTCAGATAATGGTTGTCTTCATAATTTTAATTTCACATAATGCTCGTTGTCTTCCTAAAGTTCCTTACTATACGTGTTGATAAAATTAATGAATCTCATACTAATTCTAATATAGAGACATTGTAACTCTATTACATGGCCTGTTTTATTCATTCTGGATCTCTATTGGATTCTATCCTCAGAGGAGAGAATTAATCACTCAGCCAGGAAGCTTGGAACTCAATCAGTATTTTTATCATCAGTAAGAACGCTGTCAGAAGAGGCTTTGTGAGTTTTCCTATAGCAGATTGTCAGCCTTTTACAAGGCTCTTTTTGTCTATGAAAATGATAGTTTCTAAAGTTAGCATAGATCATAAAATTGGCAAGCTGACATTTGTTTGGTCACAATTGAACATTAGATCAAGATCTTTGTAGGTGGTCTGTTACTCAACACCAGAGAGTCGGCAGTTTTATGTTCAAGTTGACATTAAAAGGTATTTTTGGGTCTGAAATTCCTTTATTTTAGTATGGGTTCCATACTTGTTGAGAGTTTTATCACCATTTAGTTTTTCCAAAACAATATATTTGGCAACAGAAAGGCATGTTACATATGAAAAGAATTTTTTTTAAATCAGAAGTCTTAATTTAAAACAGTCCAGCTTCACATACACCTTGCAATGACTGAGACTCCTATTTTGACCATAGTCCTCCCATCCAGCACAGAAGGGGAGTCACCACCCTGGGCCCAGGGAGGAGCATAGCCTCTGTTCAGCCTCCTTTCTGTTCAGGAGGCCTCGGCCCAGGCCACAAACAGCCTTTGTAGAGGGTGGAAAAGGGAGGGTGTTTTCATAATTTTTTAGACTCAGGTCAGTTACATGACCATAGTTGACTTCCTAAATTTTTTTGGTGGAAAGGCACTTAACCGTCCACCTCTAACAGAGCAGCTGAAACGTAGACTACTGTTGGAGAAGATTTCTATCTCCTCTTTGTACTCTAGTCCTGCAGTGACTGCCATATCTTTCCTGTAGACTGCTGTTTTCAGTTTGCAGTTTGCCCGTGAATCATTCTGAAAACTCTGTTGAAGATGAAAATACCCTTTCTCCCCTAACTTCCTGTGAATTCAGATTTAACACATTCCTGTGGGATCTATGCTTTTACTGTGTGTTGCTGGTGATTCTGATGCAGGTATTCCAGGACTGTAGTTCGAGGAAATCAAGGTTGACAGTTCTGTGCCTAATGTAGAAATTTTGCTAAAATCTAGTTTGACAAAATTCTGGTTGGATATTACTCATTATGTACACAGTGTTTCAAGTAGACATTTGTTTCAAAGATAGTGATTTAATCTACCATGACTTTCTTCAATTAAGAAATTTGGCAAAACACAGATTTTATAACTCCAACCAGTTTGTGGAAAAAATGTTTGCATGAAGATGTTCAATATACAGATTGCGGAACGATAAGTTTAACAGTCTCGTAATGCTTTCACGGAAGTCTCAAGGATAACTGACAAGTCCATTTTTATAAAATTTAATGGGTTTCTAAATCCTTATCTGCTTATCAAACAAAACGTTAATTAGAACAGTAATTGAGTAACCAGCTGCCTCTTGGGTTCATTCTAGGAATTTGTACAAAATCACTGTGGAGCTCATGTAAGGTCATTCACTGCTTTTTGAGTTGCTAAATAATACTTTGCTACAGGCTTCTAAAAATCCAGGTATTAAGGGAGTCTACGGGAAGATAAAAATTGATAAGAGATTTGTAATAGTCTGATACTCTCTGGTGGATTAAGGTGAAAAAATCCTTCTTCAGCACTACAGATGGGAGAAAATCCTCCCTCTTAGATTTCTTCCTGAATCAGCTTATGCTTGCCTAGTCTTGTAGTAGAACAGAAAAAGCCTTTGGAGCTAGGTATGCTGGTGCAGATTTTCTGGGGAAACAAAACAAAACAAAACACTACGAAGTTGAGTTTATAACTTTATTTAAGCAACACAGAACATCATGACAAGTATGTTCTATCCCAGGAATGCAAGGATTATTCAGCATCAGAAAATATGAATAATATATTAAGAAATTAAGTGAGATATAAGCCATGTGATTATTTTCACACATGTAGAAAGAACACTAGGTTAAGGTTTAATAATCCTTCATGACTAAAGATTTTTTTCCCCCCAAACTGGGAAACTTACCAAACCTTAGGCCAATAAGTCATTTATTCCAAAACCTATAGCAAGACTCGTACTCAAGAGTGAAACTTTAGAAGTCTCCCTATTATTGTCAGTAAGAAGACAGAGGATGCTTATTAACATTACCTTTGTTCAACACATCCCGAAGGTCTTAGCCAGTAGTGTAATGAGATAGGAAAAAGAAAAGAATAGAAATTGTAAGGGAGAGATAAAAATACCTTTTTTTCCCCAGGTGATATTAATGCATACATAGACAATACAACACAAGAAATTAGGGTGTTCAGTATGGTTGCTACCTGTAAAAATCGATAGGTTCTGTACACCATGATAACCCTCTAGTAAATACGTTTCCCTTCACAGTAGTATTAATCTGTAATATATCTAAGAGTGAGCACAACCAAAGAATATAAAACATGGAAAAAATTAAAGAATGTTATTGTTACATATAAAGGACAGAAACAGTAGGATATCTTGATTTATTAAGATATTTTTCTCTAAATTAATTCATTGTATATCCAGTCAAAATCCTAATAATATTAGGTTTTTATTAACTTGACAAGATGAATCTAAAATTTATAAAGAAAGTCAAAGGCCCATGAGTAGTTAAGACAGTCTTGAAAAGCAAGGTCTAGGGTCCCGGCTACAGATACTGATACCAAACCATGGACATTAAGATACTGTAGTCCTGTTACAAAGATACACAAAAAGATCAGTGGAACAGAATAGAGAAGCCAGTAAAGGGTCACACACATATAGAAACATGATATGCATTGGAGGCAGCATTATGAAGTGGTAGGAAAAGATGGAATGTTCTCTAATTGGTACTTTGATCTTTAATTGTTAATCATATGGAATATCTAACTGTATTTCTAACTTCATACCATCCCCCAAAATAAATTCAGGTGAGTTTAATTTGAAAAGCAAATCTTAAAAAATTCACCAGAAAATATAAGAAGTAATGGAATACTTAGCAGTTCTTGAAAATTAAGAGAAGTTTATCTGTCTTCATGTATAAATCTTACAATACTGAGTGTAAAAGCAAGTTATAGGAGGATAGGTGTAATAAAGTACCACTTACATAAAATTTAAAGCATGAGATAGGGGCACCTGGGTGGCTCAGTCGTTAAGTGTCTGCCTTCGGCTCAGGTCATGGTCCCAGGATCCTGGGATTGAGCCCCGCATCAGGCTCCCTGCTCGATGGGAAGCCTGCTTCTCCCTCTCCCACTCCCCCTGCTTGTACTCCCTCTCTGGCTGTGTCTCTCTCTGTCAAATAAATAAATAAAATCTTTAAAAAAAAATAAAGCATGAAATAAAGCAACATGTTGTATAAAGGCATTAAAGTATGTTGCAGAGTATAAAAACATATATAGTAATACACACGAAATTAGAGATAGTGTTGGTAGAAAGATGAATGTGACTGAGGAGGGATGTGTGCAGTTTATTACTTATTTAATGTAATGTTTTACTATTTTTTTAGATAAAAATGTTCTATAGCAACACGTGACAGATGTTAACATCAAGTGAATATCCAATAATAAAGAAATGGTTGAATAAATTATGGCTTTTACATACTATGAACTTTTTTCAGCCATTAAAAAGTTAGTTGTAGATAGATCACTTTATGTGGAGGAATTTCCAAGAGTTACTGCTTATGAAGAAAATAAGATGCAGAAAAGTTTGTATGAAGTCATCCCATTTCTATAAAACAAGGACATGTATGAGTATGTATGTATATGATATGTGCTTGTGCATGAACATATGAACATGAAAAAAAATAAGGATTCATTCTGGGCTGTTAACATGGGTTGGGAGTGAGGTGATAGTGAAGGAGAGGGGGCTGGGGGAATGGGAAGCCAAGCGAAACAGAAAATAAGAGAGAAAACATACTACCCAGCATGGATGATATGGTTTTGTTTATGTACTTACATAATCACACACACACACACACACACACACTCACTCCCTCACTCACGCATGCAATTTTAAAGAGACTATAGAACTGCTTTAAAGAGAGAGTGAGAGTTGACCTGGGGCAATTTACTAGTTTTGAATGGGGACTGTGGTAGAAGTGGACTTAGCAAAAAGATGCCATTTCAGAGAAAGATGTATTTTATTGGTAGAGTATTTAAACAAATGATGCAATTAAATTAAAATGATGCTTTTCCAGTTTTCTCCCTTTTATATTTATCAAAGTAATTGACCTTAGTTTCAGTGAGTTCTTGATAATCACAGTGTACTACTTGATATAAAGTACCAGTGGTAAAAATTGTAATTATATTTTATGAAATGGGGCCTTTTGACAGGGAAACTTTAGATCTTTCTCTCTTTTTTTTCAACTTGGGGGAGAATAAAGAATGAATTTCTTTTTTTGGTCAGGCCAAGGCCTAAATATAGATAGTTCAAGATTGTGAATAATTATCTTTGAAATTTTCGTTTTTTTCTTTCAGTGTGCAGGATGACAGAATTCGAGTAGAAAGGATGGATGACATGTACTTTGAATACAGCCATGCTTTCCAGGCAGTTACGGAGTTTTATGCAAAAGATGCACTTGACGTCCAAGGTAAATATTTCATATGTGTTAGCCTCAATGTCCTCCAATTTAACTGAGTTGAGATTTGGATAAAGGTGCAAGTTTGACTTCCAATTTAATGAAAAAACTAGGCAGTTATCAATAAATAATTGGCAGAAATAGAAGCAAGAGTTCACTTTTCTTGCACTCATCAAAAACACCCCTACAGCTTCTTCCTTTGTAGCTATGACCATTTAGTAACTTGATGTTTTTGACATATTCATTGGACTGTAAGGAGATACTGGCCAACCTTCTTTTTGCTTCTCTTAGAAAAATGGCCCATTATTTTCCTTGCCATTTTATAGAGTATTGAGATAAATCTCCTGATAAAGGCTAGTATTTCGTTAGATTGATTGCCACAATTTAAATACCAGAACATTAATGACAGAATATTACTATGTTAAGTAACCATTATTTGTCTAATCTGCATGTTGTCAGCCAGGTATCAGTGCTTTACTTGGTCTATACCCCTACTTCCTTCTAGTCCAGCTTATTCTGTTAAGGTTCATTTTTATATCTTACCACATGCTATAAGGCTTTCACCATTAGACCGTAGATAAATCAGTCTTCCCTTGGCTCCCCCACAGGCACCAATGTCTTGTTAGCATTTCTCTCCCCAACTCTTAATCTCATGGTGTCAAATTGAATTCAGTGTCTGAGAGGGTAACCCATTCTGACACAGTCTGTGGTATCACCAAGGGATTGTTGTCTTATGCTCAAGTAAAGACAACTACCATAAGCCTCTTCTGACGTCACATTCACTTAGAAGCGTATGGGATAGGAAACCAGCTTGCCAGTAGGCAGCACTTGTTCCTGTTAGTGGGAGTAGTCCTTCACAGGGTTTGTCGCCCCATAGAGCCATTGAGAGCTTAAGTTGTTGTGCAAACCCCTTCCCCCCCATCCCTACCCCATGCCAAGTGACAGTTCAGCTGCAAAGACAGGAGATACTCGTCAGGGCCTACCCAGGCCTAGAAGCTTCATGCCATGCCAACTTCAGGGTCCCTGTACTCAGAGAAGGCCAACATTTCTACAGTCAGGGGTTTATAATTCTTCTTAGTCCAGATGCAATTTACTGGTTTCAGGTCATTCTTACCATATACAATGTTACCTCATAACAATGTGCTTCATTTTCATCAGGTTTCCTGGGGAACAGAGCTAGAAAGTTAAAGGTGAAATTCTCAGAAGGGGGAAGAGTTTTGTTAGCTCTATCTTCACACCTTGGTTTTATAAAAAACTGCAATAGAGTGAAGCCCCAGTGGCCTAATGGATAAAAAACTGCAATAGAAATTAATGTACTTGGTATTACTGATGTGGAGAGAATATTTTATAATTTTTTTATTTCTGAAAGTAATAAATGACTGTTGCAAAACAAGGTCCAAACATAGATGTACATAAAGAAAAAAAGTCCCTCCCCCCAAATCTTTAAGAATTTTTATAGGTACAAATCCATACATATAAGTATACATATATAATTCTGTATATTTCATATACCTTGGATTTATTCTTTCAACTAATTTTTATTGGCTGCCTATTATGCAAGGCATCACACATACAATAAGGGATAAAAAAAGACAAAAATTCCTGCTCTTCTGGAGTTCACATTCTAAGGGGAAGATATATACAATAAAATAAGTTAGTGTGTTTGAAAGTGGTAAGTATTATGAAGAAAATAAGGCAGGGAAGAGGGAGCACTTTTGAATAGGGTGGTGAAGTAAGGCCTCCCAGAGAACGTGGCACGTGAGCAAAGGTTTGAATGAAGCCTGAAGGAGTGTAGGGGTAAAGCCATACACCCAGGTGAAGGAACAGTGTTTTAGGCAGAGACGCCAGAAGTACAACATATCTAAGTGCCTGGTAGGTTTAAGGAATAAAAGGAGCCTGGGTGCTAGGACAAAGTAAGGGAGAGAATCTGAGGAGGTGAGTTCGGGAAGGTGGAAGGCAGGTTGTGGGGCCTTACAGACCCCTGTCAGGGCTTGAGCCGCTTCTCTCAGTGAGTTGTGGGTGTTAGAGGGTTTTTATAAGCAAAGTAGTCTAATGGTCTGATGTACATTTTTAAAAGGATTCTTTTGGCTGCTGTGTTGAGAATACCCTGTAGGGCACAGGGATGAAGCTGGGAGACCAGATGGTAAGCAATCTTCCTGCTGAGAGATAAGAATGATTGTACAACTTTTTTTTCACCCTCACTCAGCAGTATATTATGGATAGTTGTACAGATAGCTGTAAGGCATTGTTGTTAGTAGATGCATAATAATCTGGACTTACCAAAATTTATTGAGCTGTTACGCTCCTGATGTTCGGTTAGGTTGTCTGTAGATTTTACTATTACAAAAGATCTTTTAGCTCACTTCCTTGTACACACATCTTTGACATGCATTTTAGAGTATTTCTGGATCAAAGGGGATGGGCATTTTATATTTTGAAAAAGTTGCTCTCTGGGGCGCCTGGGTGGCTCAGTTGTTAAGTGTCTGCCTTTGGCTCAGGTTAATATCCCAGGGTCCTGGGATCGAGCCCCGCATTGGGCTCCCTGCTCAGCGGGAGGCCTGCTTCTCCCTCTCCCACTACCCCTGCTTGTGTTCCTGCTTTAGCTGTCTCTGTCAAATAAATAAATAAATAAAAATTAAAAAAAAAAAAAAGAAAAAGTTGCTCTCTAAAAAAGGTTTATTTCACCATCAGAAAATCCCCATTTTTCCATGACCTAGGTACTTGTAATCTTCTACATTTTTCCAAAAGGCAATTTTAGGAGGTATTGTCTAAATTATTATTTCAATAATCATAAACTAAATTTCAGTTAAAGTTTGTTTTTAATAATGGTGAGCAATAACTTTAATGAAACTATATATTCTGTTTTTTAGCTTCTCAAAGTTTTTCTGGCATCATTAACTTGGAGAAGGCTGTGATTTGCTCTTTGGCTGCCATAATAAGATACCTCAAAGAATTTAACTTGGAAAAGGTGCTTTCCAAGCCCAAGTAAGTGATTTCTCAAAAATAAAAAAAAGGGGTAGAGTTATATTAAAAACATTCCCTTTAAAAAAATATCCTGTTTTTCTTTTGGCTTAAAGTTCACATGCATTCATTTAGAAATAAGAGCATCTGAGAAATTTGACATTACTGCCTTTTTCTTTCATTATTGGCGGACAAAAAGTCATCTTCTGTTTTCTACTCTGTGTCAATATTAAACCATATGACTGAATATAATACATCTAGCCTTAGAGTGTACTTCATTCTCTCCATAATTCAGTCTATAAAAGCAATTCTTAAATTGAATTTGGTAAGTACTGTATTCAGATAAGTTCACCTACTAATGATAGAATAGTCTTTTTTGTTTTTTTAAGATTTATTTATTTCAGAGCACAAGCAGTGGGGAGGGGCAGAGGGAGGAGAGAGAGAATGGTGAATCCTCAAGCAGACTCCCTCTGAGCATGATGTGGGGCTTGATCCCAGGACCCTGAGATTATGTCCTGAGCCCAAATCAAGAGTTGGCCGCTTAACCATCTGAGCCAGCCACTTTTAAAAGAGTGATGAACTTTGTGGAGATTTAAAACTCGCAATTGCTATTCTAGGAAAATTAGTTTAAAAACCAGTGGAATAATAAAAGGTAGTGGGAGAATTTTCTTGCCTTTCTGTATTTCACCTTCACCAGCTTTGGCTCTGTGAAGAATTAACCTTTATCATTTTGATCCTTGGTAAGTAAGCTTCTTCCTATTCTGCAGATAGGAGCTATCTCACTAAAATGGTCGAATATGAATTGGGGTACAAAGAGGTCGTATTGGTTTGAGGTTGTTGGGGAGGGTGCAAGAAAGGTAGGTCTCTTGGGAATCTTTCTGTAATGTCTTTTTGGTGTGCATAGTATTTAGGATAGAACAGAATATCATTTCTCTGGAAGCAGTTTTGTCCTGTTTAAAATCAGTCTAAGTGTCTATCAACAGGAGAGTGGATTTATTGTGTTATATTCATGCAGTGTAGTGTCCTACAGCAATGAAAATAAATGGACTGGAGTTACATGTATCAATATTTAAAGAATTATGTTAACATTATATTGAGCCAGAAATCAAATTACTGAAGGACACACGGTACACGCCATTATATGAAGTTAGAAACATGTAAAAGAGTCACTACTTAAGTACTGAAATTAAACTAGTTTATTTTAAAATTACCTAACTTGATAAATTATGTGAAGCTGAACTCTTCTCATTTTGTATTTGGTGGTGGTGTTGGTCAGTGGTCAGGGAACTGAATCTGCTGATGACTTAGTATGTGTCTGATCTGCTGGTTGGGTGATCCCCTCTTCTCATTGCCACAGAGCCAAAGACAAAGATGGAGAGCCAAAGTAAAAGGTCGTCATATGGTATAAGTTTCTATCACCCAAAATTTACCCAGCACCAAGCAGGGAGTCAGTAAATATAGGATTAATGGAAGAAAAGGAAAGAAGGAAGGAATTCTTTATCCTCTGAGCGTGGACTTGATTGGAAATTGCCAAAATGTCCTTGGGAACCAAGATTAATGAATAAAGGTGGTGATCAAAGTGGTACTGTTGTTTTGCTTAAACATAAAATGTGAGTGATGATGTTATATGATTCAACTTTGAAGATATTCCAGAAGAGTAACTCCACAGTTGTATTTTGGAAAAAGAATGTTGCCGCTCAAAGTGATTACTTTGGAAAACAAGAATGTTCTTCTTGTGTATTTAGAATTCAGTTATATTACTTTAAAAAAGTTCAGCAGCGTAAGGTATGATTAGATTTACTTTAAGAACTGTGTTAATGGGGAAAAATTTAGTTGCCTCGTATGGCAAATGCTTTCACAAAAACTGTTGTATATTTCCTAAAAATCTTGATATGCATTTTAAATAAATACTTAAAGGTGTTTGTGCCTTTATGATAGAATTTTAGGTTATTAGAGAAAATGCATATTTTAGGTATTCTTAAGAATGGATTAAGTGAGGTTTTATTAGTTAGGTCAGATTCTGAGGTTCCAAATTTGTCTTGGGAGTTTAAGTAGGTTTATTCCAGAGCAAAATAGTATAATAGAATAAATAGAATGTGAGGGATTTTAATCATCATGACCGAATTAGCCTGATTCCCAAATTTATGAAGTTTTAAAGGAATTGGCATTTTTGTTGGTGTTGGAAATGAGTGCTTTTGTCATTTCAGAGGACTTTTATTAAGATTGGTGTGGTCAGAACTTCACATAGGTTTTGGAAATTTAGAAAAGAATGACAAAATCCACCAAGGAGAACTGTAAGAGCTTTTTCTTAGAAAATTTATTGTAACAGAAAGATAACATAGAGTGTTTACAGTTACTAGTGAAAGTAAATTTTATTATTTTAATGACCTTTAATGGGCATAGAACAGAGATGCAGCTGAATATCCTAAAATTCACAGTATATACCTTTACAAAAAATAATTATTTAGCCCCAAATTCAGTAGTCCAAAATCACATAAAGATACTACAAGAGAAGAAACTACAGACTAACATGAATATGGACATAAAAATCCTCAAAAAATACAAGCAAATGGAATCCAAGAATATAAAGGATTATACATCATGATTATGGGATTTATTCTAGGACCATAGGTTTGGTTTAACAAATTGTAAGTCATTTAATGTAATATACTGTGTCAGTATAATAAGAGATTAAAAACTACAGGGGCATCTCAACAGACAGTTAAAGCTCCGTTTCATGATAAAAACATCCAACAAACTAGAGCTAGAAAGGAATGTCCTTATCCTGATAATGGCCATCAGTGAAAATCTCAGACCCTAACATCATACTTAATGGGGGAAAGAATGAATGCTTCCCCTCTAAGAACAGGAATAAGAAGAAGCAGTGTTTTCCCAGTTCTGTTGCATATTGTCCTAGAAAGTCTAGTCAGGGCATTTAGGTAAGAAAATGTAGTAAAATTGTAAAGTAAGAAGTAAAACTCTGCTATTGCATAATTTCATATGACATGGAATTATGTATAGAAAATCCTAAGAATCCAGGAAGAGATGATTAAAGCATATAAAATGAGTTCATGAGGTTACAGGATGTGAGATCAATATACCAAAATCAAAATCAGCTCTGAGTCTATAACCTTGCAATGAAGAATCCAAAAATGTAAGAAAATAATTTCATTTACAATAGCATCAAAAAGAATAAAATACTTAATGCATTTAACAAAAGAAATATAAAACCTGTATTCTGAAAACTATAGAACACTGTTGAAAGAAATTAAAAGAAGACCCGAGTAAGTGGAAAGGCATCCTAGGTTTGTGGATCAGCAGACTTAATCTTACTAAGATGGCAGTATTCCCCAAACTGATCTACAGGTTCAGTGTAATTGTACCAAAATCCCAGCTAGTTTTTTTGCAGAAACCGACAAACTGATCCTAAAATTTTATGAAAATTCAAGGGCCAAAGAATAGCTGTAACAGTTTTGAAAAAAGAATAACAGAATCAGAAGATTCACATTCCTATTTGAAAACTTGCAGCAAGGCAAAAGTCGCTGAGACAGTGTGGCACTGGTGTAAGGGCAGACATACAGATCAGTGAAACAGAATTGAGAGTCCAGAAATAAACTACACACGTATTGTCAGTTGATTTCCAACAAGGCTGTTAAAGCATTCAGTGGTGGAAAGAATAGTTGTTTGTTTGTTTTTTTCCCCCAATAAAAGGCCCTGTATGAACCCTGGGTATTGTTTGACCTAGTGTTTTTTGTGGTTCTGTCCCTGTCCTCATGGATAACTGGTTATCTGTGCAGAAGAATGAGTTTTGTATTACCTTACCTCATGTCCTAATAAAAAATAACTCAAAGTGGACCGAAGACCTATATGTAAGAGCTGAAACTATTAGCTCTTAGAAGAAAACATGAGTGTAAAAATCTTCATGACCTTTGATTAGGGAATAGTTTCTTAGCTGTGATGCCAAAAGCACAAGTGGCAAAAGAAAAAATAGAAAATATTGGACTTCACAATGAAAAACTTGCTCTTCAAAGCCTACCGTCAAGAGAATGAAAAGACAACCCACTGAATAGTAGAAAAACTTTGTATAGAGACCTATGTCCAGAATATATGAAGAACTCTTATAAAAATCAATGGTAAAAAGACAGATAACCCAATTAAAAAATGGACAAAGAATCTGAATAGGCATTCCTCCAAAGAACTTGTACAAATGACGAATAAGCACATGAAAAAAATGCTTAGCATCATTAGGCATCAGATAAATTCAAATCAAAGCCACAGTGAGATACTACTTCATACCCACTAGAATAGCTATAATAATAATTTAAAAAACCAGACAGGTGTTGGTGTGAATGTGGGCAAATTAGAACCCTCATACATTGCCAGTGGGAGGGTAAAATGGTTATAACCACCTTGGAAAACACTGTGGTAGTTCCTCACAGTGTTTGGACTTACCGTATAATCCAACTATTTCACTCCTAGATGTGTACTCAACACAATGAAAATGTATGTCCACACAAAAATTTGTATGTGACTGTTCATAACAGTATCATTCATAGTAGCCGAAAAGTGGAAACAATCCATATGTCCATCCATTGGTGAATAGATATATAAAATATAGAATATGCATAAAATGGAATATAATTCAACCATAAAAAAGGAATGACATACTGGTACATGGTACAACATAGATGAATCTTGAAAATATTATGGTAAGTTAAAGAAGCCATCACAAAAGACCACACACATAACTGTATGAAATATCCAGAATAGGCAGATCCATAGAGAGAGAAAGCCAATCAGTGGTTTCCTAGAGCAGTTTCAGTTGGGGGGATGTGGAGAGTGACTGCAAATGGGTATAGAGTTTTTTGGGCGGGTAATGCAAATATCTGAAATTACATAATGATGATGACTGCACAACCTTGTTAATATACTAGAAACCATTGAATTGCATACTCCAAATAAATGGTGTGGTATGTAAATGATATCTCAATGTAATAGATATACATATATATACACATATATTTAAATGTTGTTAGTATCAAGATTGGGAAACCCTTGTCACTATTTTACTCCCACTTCTAAAGCAATACTCTTCTGAGGCTTCTACTCAGTGTCCCATGTATTTTTTTTTTTTCCTAAAGATTTTATTTATTTATTTAATTGACAGAGACAGCGAGAGAGGGAACACAAGCAGGGGGAGTGGGAGAGGGAGAAGCAGGCTTCCCATGGAGCAGGGAGCCCAATGCGGGGCTCGATCCCAGGACCCTGGGACCATGACCTGAGCTGAAGGCAGTCGCTTAACCGACTGAGCCACCCAGGCGCCCCAGTGTCCCATGTATTTTGAGGCATTTCCACTCTAGTTGGTCAGAGAGCCAACTGTTCTAAGCCCTGTACGAACCCTGGTTATTGTTTGACCTAGTGTTTTATTGTGGCTCTTTGATCAGTGGAGGTTCCCCCACACCCTTAAGGATCAGTACCTGGCCAAATCCTTGAGGGGATCCTTTCGCAGATCTTTGGATCTCTCTCTTGTGTGCAGCTCTGTCATCTCTGGCTTTCTGTCTAACGAATTTTAGTTTCCTTGGTCTCTCCAAAGAGTCAGTCTTAATATACCTCATTTGTTTTTCTTCTCTCAGGGATCACAGTTTTGTGCTGTCTGATGTCTAATAGCTGACAACAGTTTTTTTTTTTTTAATATAAATTTGTCCAATTTTCTAGTTGTTTATGGTTAAAGGACAGTTCTCATGCATTTAATCTTTTATGAATGAAAGCGAAAGTCAAGTACCATAATTGAACATCACACATAAACAACAGAAGAAGATGTGTGAGGTTACAACAGCTATCCAGAACAATGCCTGTGTTCTAAAGCTCCCAGAAAATTAATTTCACTTAAAAACAGAAAAAGGACCAAATTCATATCTTATACAAAATTATTATAAGAAGAAACACAATATGGAGCCAGATAACATCCTTACAGAAAATGAATTCATGCCAGAAAGATGCCCAGAAATGAAATGAAAACTATAACCTACTACTTCAAAATGAGCCAAAAGACATTAAGAAAATGATGCTGGGGATGAAAGAACAAATGAGAATGAGAAATAGGAAAGCTATGGAATGAGATGATAGGATCGAAGAATGAACTGCGTATTCAAGAAAAAGATCAATTTAGGAGTGAAGAGTAAACTAGAAGGAATACAAAAGTGAATAAACATAGCACATATACTTGAAGAGAACTAGAACTAAAAAGAGAGATGTGCAAAAAAAAAAAAAAAAAAGTTAACACAGCAGACTTGATGAGACAGCCATCCTTAGAAAGATCTACCTGCAAGCTTGACCCTTAACTGGCATCTGGGAAAGTTTCCAGCATTTTCTGATAAGAATGGCTCACTCTCCCCAAACTTTGCAGAGAACATGGTTTATACTAACTACTTGCTTGTTTCTGGGAGCTGGAATTTTTGTACATGTAAGGAAGAAGATGCCTGTGTGACCAGCTTCCAGTATAAACCCTAGGTGCTGAGTCTCTAATGTGCTTCTCTGGTGGACATTTCACACATGTAATCACAACTCACAGCTGGGGAAATTGAGCACACCGTGTGTGACTCCATCAGGAAAGGCCTCTTGGAAGCTTGCCCTTTGTTTCCTCCAGACTTTACCTTCTGTATCTTTTCCCTTTTCTGGTTTTGCTTTGTATCCTTTCACTGTTATAAATCATAGCTGTGAGTACAGCTATATTCAGAGTCCTTTGTATCCTCCTGGAGAATCAGAGGACTCATTATATACCTTTCTTATTCTTTTCCTCTCTAATATGCTTCTTGGCAGCTTTTAGGAATGTAAAGGAGGTCATTTTGTTTAGTTACAAATCAATTAGAAGTGAATCTACAATAAAACAAGTTTTATAATATATAATTTGTAATTCATAAGTTAAATTAACCCTGAAAAGGTTCAAGAAATGGTGAATGTCTGAATTCTGAAAACTGTACATAGAGAACTATTTTCTACTATAGATTCCATATGAAACATAGTAGTTTGGTGGGGGTTTTTTGTCTGTTTCAATTTTCAAATTATATTTAAATAGGGTCTTTGTAAGGGGTTGGTCTTTCAGGTAAGATCTGCACCTTTAACTGCCTCTATCTAAATCAGAAAGATTGGTCTTCATTTTTTAAAAAAAACTAGGGTAGGAATGTTATAGAATCTTAAATTTTGCTGGCAAGTTTTCAGCAATGACATTTTTCTCCCATTATAAAACTTGAGGGGAAAAAAAAAGCGTCCTTTGTACTTCTGTTGTCTGAAATATTAATGAAGTATTTTCCCATGTTACTTGTAGGATTTTTATCCAGGTTCACACAGCATGAATTCTAGCCAGGCATTGTTTATGAGGTTCATTTCAAAGCATATAAAATTTGGCTTTTTCGGGGCGCCTGGGTGGCTCAGTTGGTTAAGCGACTGCCTTCGGCTCAGGTCATGATCCTGGAGTCCCGGGATCGAGTCCTGCATCGGGCTCCCTGCTCGGCAGGGAGTCTGCTTCTCCCTCTGACCCTCCTCCCTCTCATGCCCTCTGTCTCTCATTCTCTCTCTCTCAAATAAATAAATAAAATCTTTAAAAAAAAAAATTTGGCTTTTTCCAGAAGGATAAATAATTTAGAATTGCTTGAGTATTTCAGATCAGTGATCATATACTGTTGAATTCCTGAGGATGCTGGCAGATACAACCCTGAGTTCAAAAAACCATATAATTCCTCATGGAAATAGGCACTGACAGAAGGAAATTTCTTTCGTATTTGGGAAGAAGAGTCCCAACTCCAGAATATATTATGAACCAAGCATAGGGGAAACCCAAAAGCATATTTAGTTCTTGGGGCACCTGGGTGACTCAGTCGGTTAATAAGCATCTGCCTTCGGCTCAGCCATGGTCCCAGGGTCCTGGGATTGAGCCCCGAGTTGGGCTCCCTGCTTAGTGCGGAGACTGCTTCTCCCTCTCCCTCTGCTGCTCCCCCCTGCTTGTGCTCTCTTGCTTTCTCTGTCGAATTAATAAGTAAAATCTTTAAAAAAAAAAAGCATATTTAGTTCTTATGTTGCTTGATAATTATTGTTCCATAGGAATCATTCCAATTTAATATTGCCCAGTGGTTGATCTTTTTTATTAAAATCAATGCAGATGTTAGTTTTAAATATACTCCTTGCTTCTCATGGTGTCTACTTTGAGATATAGGGGACTTGTTCAATAAGGGAAAAACCTAAAACAAAATAAAAACTATGCACAACTTATTAATACTGCTAATTAATAAAGGAACCTGTATTTTTTCTCTAAAGGTCTAGTTTTGTGAGCTAACTTAAGACAATTTGGTTGTTCAGTTTATTGGGTTCTTTTTGGTGTTGTAGATATCCAGTAAAAATATAGGTGAGGGCTCTAAGACTCCTCCCCCATTGCTCTCTATACTAGGTAGTGTGTTAGTCCAAACCAAATTCTGCCACACATATACTTCTTAGCAAGCAGACACAAAAGCAGTCCTGTTAACTTTTCTGTAAGCTCCATGAAATTCTGATTTTTATTTATTTATTTTTTTAGTGTTCTGAAAGCGCCTTGCTTCAGAGGTTCATTTGAGGCATAGTAGGAGCACTTTTAGTTAGAGTTAGGTGACAAAACTCTCAACTAATTGCTGGAGCAAAGATGCTTTCAGAAACCTAAGACCCCATTCTTCAGCGTATGGACTGTTGGGTTTACTAGTTCTTGTGAGGGTAAAGCCAGTTGAACAGTATTTCTGGATAGTCCACAGATCTTAAATGGCATTTATTTATGTTACAGTTCTGCTCTTCATGGAAGATGAAGACAGCTAACTGAGATGTTTTTAGAACAGGCTGTGGGATTATGGGTTCTTGATTAGTCTTTCTCTCAGACCACATGAGCATCCCTGTAGAGTCTGTGTTTGATTAACATACTCATGTGTTAATCACTGCTAGGGTGTAGGTTCAACCTAACTGTCAGGAACAGGGCAAGACTTCTACCTCAACACTTGGAAACTGGCTGGATGTCAGCTCGAGTCCAGGCTATCAACTCTTCCAATTTGGATCTTTGACCATAAAAGTGTGTGAACACCTGTCAGTTACACAGCAAATCACTGCCTAATTGTTTCTTCCTGGAGAGAATGTTTTACATTTTATTCTTGTCCCTGGGTGTTTTGTGGACATCTCTGGGTTTTAGGACTCAAAGGAAACCAACCAACCCACCGGAGCTGGCTCCCCCGTAGGAAGATGGCAGACATTTGTTGAGCATCTGTCTTCTGCTAGGCTCAGCAGGTGGCTGCAAAATGTATGACATAAATAACTCTTGCCTTCAAGGAACTTTGATCTATTAATGAGGATAACAGAAGAACATGAAATTGCTGTAATACAAAGCCAATTAAGTTAACTGCTATAAGAAGGAGTGAAAGAGCTACACACACCTGCTGTCAATCAGTGTTGGAGTTGCTCCTCTCTAAAAATCATTAACAAGTTATCATGGAAGCCTGTCAGAGAAATCATGCTGCTAAAGGACAGTTCTTACTAGGCAATATTCCTAACATGCAGGAAGGTTATTTTTTTTTTCAGGGCTTTGGAGCATTAGTTGGGGGAGTCATCTAGAAGTGAAGGCATCTCTCAGTGAGCACTGGCTCTGATTTTAGGCTCTAGACTCCTGGATGAAGCCTTGTTTCCATAACTGGCTTGGGAACCTGGATTATATTTAGATCTTACCACAGCCATGTGAGAAGTATAGTAGTTTATAATGCAAACATTCATACTTTTCCTCCAAATAGTTCAGTGGCTTGCCATTATTTTTCTTGCCTTTAAAAATAAGCTATAAAATCTGTAAGTGCTGTTGATGGAAACATAAAGGAAATTGAATTACTGTATTATTAATGCATTGATTAATACACTTTTTAACACGAAAGATTGCTAAGGACAGAATTGGAATTGTGTATACACTTATTAATCATCACAGCTCAGTACTCAAGTCTGAAATTTATTGATCTTTAATCTCATTTGGGATAGTTTTAGGGACAGAGAGAGACTGTGAATTCTTTGAGCTTAAGGAAATAATTTTTGCTACTTTTTAAGTTTTATACTCCACTAAAATGTTAGCCCCATTAATATGTGTTGTTAATTATAGAGTGAATACCATTTGTTGTACATATCAGAATGTTGATTAAAAGCTGTTTAAAGGGTTTATCAAGATGATCTCATGCTAAAGAATAAGGAGGACATTTTAAAATATCTTGACATATTTTTCTAGCTAATTGCATAGCTTTTCCTGAAGATACCACCACATGCTCTGCTGATGATAAAAGGCTATGTTTGGTTCTATTCCTGGAAATGTAAAAAAGAGATGTTGGTACCATTTACCTCCTTGTGCTTGTTTATGGTGTGAGACAACTATCTTTTTGCATCAATCTCTTTAATGGCACCAGCATCAATGGAAAACAGTATCCCAGTGAATACTTGTTTTGCTCCTTTTGGTTTGATTTTCTATCAAAGAACTCATTTTGTCATAATGGTATTGGAATATTTAGTTTAGTTTTTAAAATTTCTTTATGCACTTATATCATGGCTCATATTTCATTCTTTAACAGGAATTTCAAACAGTTGTCTGGTGAAACGGAATTTATGACAATTAATGGAACAACATTAAGGAATCTTGAAATCCTACAGAATCAGGTGAGGTAAACATAAAGGCTAATTGATTCAAAATGAGTTTGAACAAAAATGTGAAATAAGGTGGCAGTCTGTTCTTAAGAGTGAAGGTGAGAACAAGAATATTGTCTTTAACTGATCACTCTGCCCATCATCTATCTGTTAATTGATAACTGCAGGACCCCTTTTTTTGAGAATCAAATATATGAAATACTTTCCTGGGGGTTACTTTGGGAGCTGTAGAGCTGTCCTTCTTAATTATTGAAGTGACATTCCCATCCTGATAATCTCTGTCTCAAATATTTGTTTGGAAAGGCATCATCTTTGAAAATTGATGTAAAGTGGATTTTTTGTCTGTTTGATTATATTTTTCTACCTACCTTTTTCACTGAAATGTCTTCAGTCTTATTATCCAGTATAAAACAAGTTACTGTGATATTCAATTAGATTATAAGATGCATAAATTTCATTTCACAAACTTCCATCATTATTTGCCCTTTATTGATGAATTAGGAAGATAATGGAGACGTTAAATTGATTGCTTTCATTTATTAAATTATCACTTAGAAATAAGATCTTATATAATGTTCATAACATAAAGCCATAGAAATAAAAAGCAATTCCAGATCATTTGAGTAAGTAGTTGAAAAGCTGAACCGTCTGAGTTAAATGGTTTAAAGCTCTTCAGAAATATTTATTACTGTTTTAAATTAAAGTAAATGCTGAATTTATTCTCCTGACTCCTACATTTGTATATTACTAACTAGTTTCTGTCATTTAGTTTCTCCCTCTTCCAGGCTATCCTTGTATGCTAGAGTCAACCTTACTTTAATTTCATAACATTTTGATCTTGTCATTACATTATCCGGAGACTGAGAATTTTTCCCGCATATCTTTCTCACCAACTCTGTATACATTGCCCGATAGGAAATGAGTAGTAGGAGGAAAAGAACATTTCTTGGATGAAGAAGAGCTCATAATCAGACTCTGAAGACACGGCGCTGGCCTCCCTAGCTTTCTTTATTCTGCCACTTCTTCCCTGTTCAAACCCTACTGCTGTGGAGTCAGTTCTGAAAATAAATTCCTAGGGCAAAAATACCCTTAAAAGCTCTTTCATTATCAGGACTTGGGCCATTATAGAAACAGAAGCTAAGAATTCACAGCTTTGGCTTGTCTTTGCACTTGAACTTTGGCCTCTGTTACCATGGAGCAATGGAAAGGGGTAATGAGGAGGGAGCTGGGTATCAGGGAGAGCAATTGAATAACTGTTTCTCTCCCACCCTTCCCTCTCTTGTCTGAGCCTGGTCCTTCAGTGATGCAGGAAATAATTGGAAAATTATTCCCACCCACTTTCCTCTTCCTGGGACCCTTTACTGTACTCAGGCGAGTAGGGCGTGTGTTTTGGAAGAAATGGTGCTGGTTTTGATGTGGACTGCCCTCGTCAGTCAGCTCATCCTCAGGGGAGCCTTCTGTGACCTGTAGCTTCTGTGTGCGCTCTGCTTTAAACTCCGAAGGCCTGGCAGCTTTTGTCATGGCTTTTATAGTTAATTTCTGCCAAGTGGCATCATGTGTTGATTATGAGTCATTTCTTTCTTTTTTTTTTAATATAGAGTAGGAACATATATTTTAACTCTTCTAAAAGATATTTCTCCATGCCTGATGATTTGATATAAAAATCAAACCCATCATACTTTTCCCACCAATCTTTCCACATCAAGGGCAATCAGAAATTTGTACAACATGAATATTTGCTTCTGAAACAAAAATTACAAATGAAAGTGATAACAAAAGTACACAAATCAATTTCTCCCATACTTGGATATAAGATATGGTCCTCAAGGAGGGACGATATCTTAATACACCTGAGTACATAGGAGTATTCTGGAAGTACTTGCTTAATGACTTGAAGGAAAAGAAAAGAAGTTAAAAAAAAAATTTAGGTGAAAGCAATTTTATATTCCAAATAAGATTTAAACCTATTGACTTTTTGTAATGCAATGAGACCTTGGTTAAAATTAACTATCATCTCTAGTTAATTTTTTTTTTAGTCGTTCAACTTCAAAGTAGCAAAGCACGGGTCAATAATTTTTTACTGAGGATTTAATAAAGCAGACTAAAATAAAGTCTTTCCAGGGTAAATTCCTAGAGTGCAGTTTAACTTCAGTTCCATCTCCAGTACCTTCTACTTGTTCAGTGTTTTCATGGGAGCAGCAGTCCTTAGAACTCCGAGGCCGTGGAGGATACTGAATTGCCAAAGGAAATTAAATTATCTTCACTGTACTTCCTAAGGCAGAAAAGTCTGTATTTTTAAGATGTGTAGGACAAACATATATTTTAAAAGATTTCTAAATATTCTTAGTTAACCAAAACCACACACAGACTGTCCTTTTTCTGTGCAAATATCAGTACTTTATATTGTATATGTGTGTTCATATGTACATGCATTCGTCACACATTAAATGAACGCCTGTTATGAGCCATACTTTATGATAGGCATCTGTACCATTTAAAATTGGGGTATATGGAATAATTAAGGCACATGAGCAACTAGCAGTTTTGGTACAAATACAACATCCACTTAATAAATAAAACTTTTCTTCTGGTTTTTCTTAGACTGACATGAAAACCAAAGGAAGTTTACTTTGGGTCTTAGACCATACTAAAACCTCATTTGGGAGACGGAAATTAAAGAAGTGGGTGACCCAGCCACTCCTTAAACTAAGGTAAAGGGAATTCTTTTTTGTGTGTTTAATCTGAAATTACATAAAGTTGTGAAATTAAATGTATGTTAGCCTCCTTAAAACCAAGATTACCATAGTTATAAGAACAGAATTTTAGGGGCACCTGGCTGGCTGAGTCAGAGGAGCAGCGATTCTTGATCTCGGGGTCGTGAGTTCCTGCTCTGTGTTGGGTGTAGATTACTAAAAATAAGTGAACTTTAAAAACAGAATTTTAAATTGGAGAAGATTTTATTTTGTATCTGGCAATACACTGTGTAGTATTGTGAGGATGTTTTCCTTGTCCCCAAGAATGAGTTGGCTTGCAGATTGGAAGACATGGGGTGTGTCCAGGGAAAGTGAGTTATCCATTTAGTTTGGGTCATCCACAGCATAAGAGAGTAGGGAGGAGGGGGTTGAAGAGCTGGGGCACTGCCTTTCAGAGAGGGCTTTGAAGGCTAACCTGAGTTGGTAGCCAGGGAAAGTTAATCCAATGATTCTGAGCATGGGAGTGCTAGGATCAGAGCTGGGCTTGTATGTGGGAGGGGACAAAGTGGTGGTGGGGTGGGCAAGTTAGCAAGTTCATGGCGAGGTTCTGAGGGACCCGAGCTAAAGCCAGAACAGTAGGGATCTGAAAGAAGGGTCAGGTGTGAGATGTTTGTGAAAGTAGATGAGTAAACCAGGAGCGCCTTCAGGGAAGGTAGCTGAATCTAGTGCCTAAAACGCAGCTGTTTCCAAGCTTGTCCGCCCCTTGCAGTCCTTGGGAGGCTTCGCAGATACTGATGCCTATATCTAAACCCCCGGAGAGTGTGATTTAATCGGTCTCCAGTGTGGCCTGGGAGTTGGGAGTTTTTGAATGCTCCCCAGATGATTCTGATATGCAGATAAATTTGGAGACTCTGACCTGTCACTTAGTAGGAGCCCCATTAATGTTTACCGAATGAATGAAGGCTGTTATTTATTGCATTTTTACTATGTACCACTCTTTAATACTCAAAAGCATCCTCTGAGGTAGGTCCTTGAGATGAGTAAACAGATTCAGAGCTTCAGTTAACTTGCTCAGTGTTTCACAGCTGGTAGAGCCCAGATTTAAAAACAGCATTGACTCCAGAGCTGAGCAGGCACTTAACCATTCTGAACCGTTTCCTAAAGAGACCAGAGAGTGTGGTGTTAGATGTGTTAGAGGTGTTAGAACTGCTGTGCGTCAGCTCTGTCAACTGAGTGAGTCAGTCTACTAAGTCCTTGGGTCCCATGTCCTGTCCCATGTGTCTGCCTCCCCATGCCATGTTCTCACCTTTGAATTGGCAAACTGCCTCCTCACAGGGGTTGCCCTAAGGAATAAGATGAGACAGGAATCCTAACTACCACTTTTGAGCTCTTTATTACATGGCAAGCCCTGTACTGGGGGCCTTATGTACCTTGTAGCTTTTGAACTACACAAGAGCCTCACTCTTGGCTGCTTATTATGCTGAGTTTAGTAAATAGTCATCTTCAGGAAAGGATAGCACATGTTGTTAGTGCGAGTAATAAGCTTAACACACTGTTATGATGATGATCATTACCAAATCACTTCAAGATTTACCGGTCACTCCAGTTTTTCTTCTTGACCATAAAGACCTTCGGACAGGGGAAACTGACAAGAAGACATTCTGGAAATGGAAGCACAGTTGATCCTTGAACAACTCGGGTTTGAACTGTGCAGGTCCACTTATGTGCACATTTTTTCTGATACAGTACAGCACTGTAAATGTATTTCCTTATGATTTTCTTAACCTTCTCTTTCCTGTAGTTTACTTTGTTATGAGAATACAGTATATGATACGTATATAAAATATGTGTTAATTGGCTATGTTATCAGTTAGGCTTCTGATCAGCAGTAGGCTATTAGTAGTTAAGTTTTGGGGGAGTTAAAAGATATACTCAGATTTTTGACTGTGGTGGGGGAACAGCGCCCCTAATCCCCACATTGTTCAGTGGTCAACTGTGTCTCCTTGGTTCAGTACTGAAATGAGCTAAGAATGCCTTGGGGAGCAAAAGCAGACAAGATGGCTTTCTGCAGAAAGTGTGGAAAGACATCTACCTAAGCATCCATAGGACTTCTTATATTCTTATTTGCTTGGTTGAAATATTCAGCAGAAACAGAGTCAGTAGCAGACTTTTTCATGTAAATTAAAATTTTTATTTCTATTCTTAAAAATTTCTTTTCTATAACTAGGATTAATTTGAGATAAATTCAGTAGACCATATTGTATGCTCTGTAGGAGCTGAATCATGTATCTCTTGGGATCGTACTTTCCCAGGAAGGCTGAAAGAAAATATGCCATGTGTTGAACAGTGATGCTTTCCAAGTATGAACTCTAGATGGGCCCAACACCTATATAGCTGAAAACAAACACACAAAACTTTTTCCTTTGTGCCTTTAATTTTAGATCATAATTTCAAAACTTTTATCTTTGTAATTTACTAAAATTCATTTCAAAAAGAATTTGTTAAATCTTAATGGCACTTGCAACCTATTCCAAATAGCTAGAGGAAATCGTCAGCTGAGTAGTCATTGGTTCAGCCGTATATTTATTATTGTTGTTCGTGCTAACATGGGGGTCATGCAAATCACAGATCTCATCAGTGTGGTTATCCAGGCTAATATTCTCTTTCTAATGTTGGCAGCCAAAAGTTCGTTTAGAGTCTGGTTTTCTTTTATAGGGAGTCATAGAACAAAAAATTGGTGACAAGGGTATTAAGCAAGATATGGTAGGTTTCCCAAAGTTCTCCAAGAGCCTATTATTTGTCAGTTATCCATGAATTTTCTTAAATCCCTAAAGATCTTCTTTATATTTTCAGCTCATTTTAGTTCCTGGGGCAATCACACAGTTCATATATCCAGGACGAACTGTTTTAAGTTTCAGAGGATTTTCCACTCCAATCACCTTTTTTTGTATAAAATAGTCTCTTCAGTGTAGAATTTTACTAGTGACTTTTAGAAAATATAAATAGCTTTTATCCTATATTTACTGACTGATTCAAAGAATTTACTTAGATTATTGAGACTGGATTTTACTTTATTGAAACCAAATTCGCTTCCCTCCCCCTTTCATTTATTTTTTTTGAGAGGCTGAAAGCCATTTTATTTTTTACAATTTTCTTAATTCAGGTATAATTAACATACAGTGTTATATTAGTTTCACACATCCAATGTCGTGATTCAGCAATTCTATACATTACTCAGTGCCCATCAGGATAAATGTACTCTTTATCCCTTTTACCTATTTTACCCATCTTCCCACCCACCTCTCTTCTGGCAACTACCAGTTTGTTCTCTGTATTTAAGAGTTTGTTTTTTTAATAAATAGGTTATGTGTTGTGACCTATTCTTTTTATCAGTTCTCTAAGTTTAGGCAAGAAGATTCTTCAGTGTAGTTCTTTGGCTGCTTCTTATATATGAATGTCACATTGGCAAGTCATTCGTCCTAAGACCTTTTAAAATTAAGTTACATTGAATTCATTTTTTGAGGTTCTGTCTTTGAATTCCTTCTGCTTCTTTGAGTTGATACGATCTTGTCAATTTTATATATAAACACCATATGTAGTTTGTTGGTTTTGTCAAAAAGCCTTAAAATACAAATTCTCCTTGTTAATATTGAAAGAAATGGGAAAAAGAAAACTTTGAGAAGTATGGGATGCATCTCTAAAATACTGTTTTAGGCAAAATCCTAATTTCCAAGGCGGATTTGTTCATCTTGGAAGAAGGAGTCAAGATTTGGTAGCTTACTCTGTGTTTTAAAATATTAAACAAAAATAAGTTGTGGATTTCCTTTGTGGGTAACTTCTGCCTCACCTTAAATGTGGATGGTCCCCAGGGCTCTCTCCTGGGATCTCTTCTCACTTTCAGCACTACTTAGGATCTTTTCTGGGGCCGTGGTTTCTGTAGCTCTTGTGCTGATGACTTATTCCCATTATCTCCAGCAGCTCCATGTTCACACATCTGCCAGAACATCTCTGCCTCAGAAAATACTCGGTTTGAATGCTGAATGAAACAGATTGGAAACAAAGCATTTCCTTTAGTGAGATAGTGACTTCTTGTAAATGAAGATGTGTGTGTGTGTGTGTGTGCGCGCCACAGGTGCACGTATATGTGTACACACATACAGAGCAGGGTATTATTATTATTATTATTTTTTAAAAGATTTTATTTATTTATTTGACAGAGAGAGACACAGCAAGAAAGGGAACACAAGCAGGGGGGGTGGGAGAGGGAGAAGCAGGCTTCCCGCAGAGCAGGGAGCCCGATGCGGGGCTCGATCCCAGGGCTCCGGGATCATGACCTGAGCCGAAGGCAGACGCTTAACGACTGAGCCACCCAGGCGCCCCTAGAGCAGGGTATTATTAACCACAAGGCAGAATCTGAGAAATCAGTCCTTTCCCTTCTAGGATGGATGATTTTGTTAAGCAGTGAAAACACTGGATTTCTGGCAAGAGGTAGTATTATATCATCTTGCCTTTTTGTAAAATCACTTTTTATGAAAGGCAGTCAGATGAAAGCCTTTTCATGAAAGGTTTTTTTATTTATTGAGGGAATCTCTGTGCCTCTGGTCTCGCCCTTCTCTGTTTCTGCTCTGCACTACCAATTGATTACTTTAACAAAAATGTATATCTGATTATGTTGTTCCCTACAGTTTGCAGTTCTCACAACACGCTGAGGTGTCATTTATTTCTGGATCTTTGTACAGTCTGTTTCCTTTGTCTAAAGTGGAAACTTGTACTCATCTCTGTTTCCATTCTAGTGTGCTGCCTGCTTCTTCACAGTCTTCTTTGCTATCTGCTCATCCTCTGGATATCCTTTAAATGTCAGTGTTTCAGAGACCTGAACCTTAGGAGCCAAGCTTTCTTCCTTCCCTAAACCTCCCCTCACTGCCTCTTCTCTTCTCACTGTCTCCTACCCATATCCCTGTGAACATACCTGTTCCCTTCACTGTACATATCAAAGTGTCAGTGACTCCCAAATTTGTATCTCAGGTCTTTACTCTCTCCTATTCCCAGGATTATATATTCAGCTTTGATTCATAAACACATAGATGTGTCACAGACATCTCAAACTTCACGTATTCAACCCTGTTCCTCCTTCTGGTGTCCCCATTCCAGGAACCAGCACTTCACCAAACAAGTTGCTTAGACCAGAAACCTGGAAGTTATCCTGGACATTTCCTATTTGACAGTCATGTCCTATCTAATACTAAGTCCTGTTGCCTTTAGCTCTAAAATATATTCAGAGTCTGTGCATGTCTTGCCATCTCCACTGCCATCACCCTGGTCTAAACTACATTAGTTCTTACTTGGACAGCTGCAGTATCCTCCTAACTCATCTCTTTTTCAAGATAAAGACTGTATTATGCCACTCCTCTCCCTTAAACTCTTCATTGGCTTCTGCTTCACATGAAGTTAAAATTCTTTCTCATGACCCTTCTGTCTGACTCTCCCCTGCATTCATGCATTCATCATCTTCTGGTCACTCTGGCCTTTCTTTGGTTCCTGAGCAACCCAAAGCTTTTACTCATCTTGTGGTCTTCGCATTTGCTGGGCTCCCTACCTAGAATGTTCTTCTTCACATGCTGACTCCTCTTTTAAGTCTCACCTTTAAGGTGTCACTTCTTCAGAGAGATTTTCTCTGACTGCCTAATCTAAATTATGTTCCTTATATCATTCTTCATTAGCAT
This sequence comes from Leptonychotes weddellii, assembly GCF_054177405.1. Classification (NCBI taxonomy): domain Eukaryota; kingdom Metazoa; phylum Chordata; class Mammalia; order Carnivora; family Phocidae; genus Leptonychotes; species Leptonychotes weddellii. The sequence goes on along the minus strand of NC_138375.1, from coordinate 86,041,383 downwards.
ATAGGATTTATCATGATTGATATTTGTTTTTTCTGTTTATTTAATATTTCTCACTAAATTGTATTTCATTTATAACAAGCATTCAATAAGTATTTATTGAATGAATTATTAAAATGATGTCATTCAGGACCTAACTCAGCTATCTCTTTGAGAAGTTGTCCTTTTTCTCCTTTCTTCCTCTGTAGAAAGTTAACTCTCCTCAATTTTGTTCAACCTCTTACCCCTCCATCACCAACCCACACAGAATGAATTGGGGGCTCATAGTACTTTGAATATAATAGATGGTCAAGAAATTATGAACAAATGAATCCATTTGAAAATCTTAGGGTTCCAAGTGGTCTTTGGCACACCTCTGTAAGAGAAGTTTATTTTTCTAAGAAAAACTCCTTGATTTTAAAAGCACCTTAGAAGCAGTTTTCCTTCATGTGATTCCTTATTTTAGTGGAACAGTTGCCTGGTCAGGAATGAAAACATTAACACTTAAAGTGGAAGAGATGGTTTGGCAGTATCTTGCTTTCTTGGCAACTCTTAGTGGAATTAGTAGTAAATAGAAGTTCCTTGGCGTAAGTCATGGGACTTAGTAAAGGAAGCCAGGTTAGGGGATGGGATGGGGTCATCTTCCCACCTGAGGCATAGCTGGTTTTAAATATCGTGTAAAAGGTCTAACTCACAACTCTGAACACATCTGAATTGGAATTTTTTTGCTTAGAATTATTTGGATGCGCTGTGATTTTCCTATGACTCCTTAAGGCCATGCCTGTATAATTTGAATTCCATAATGGGTGAATTAGATAGTGTATTAGTTTGCTGGGAGTAAAAAAGTATCACAAACTGGATAGCTTAAACAACACACATTTGTCTCACAGTTCTTTCTGAGTTCTCAGAGGAGAAGCTGTTCCATGCCTTGCTCCTAGCTTCTAGTGGTTTGCTGGCAATCTTTGGTATCACTTGGCTGGTAGTTGCATCTCTTTTCTGTCTGCTTTCACATTCACATGGTGTTCTTCCTGTGTGCATATCTGTTCACATGACGTTCTTTCAATGAGGATGTATCCTATTGGATTGGGGGCCTCCCATATTCCAGTATGACCTCGTCTTAACTAACCCTGGTTCCAACTAAGGTCAAATTCTGAGGCACAGGGGATTAGTCTTCAACATGTATTTTTTTGTTGATACAATTCTACCCCTAACAGGGAGGCTCAGTAATTTCATCTTTCTTCCTTTTGGCACAAGCGGATTGAATATATTCATCTCTTGGATGGAAACAAGTGTTTTGATTATCATTTAAATGTATTACACATTTATTCAACATCTGAAGTGATGTTATAAAGAACCATTGAATTTTGTAAGTTGCAAACATTCTGCAATTTTGAGCCTGAAGTACAGTACTCTGAAAAATCATCCATCGGTCTTTGAAACATTCTGGTCTGTATCTGTCCAGGTGAAGGTATTTTACAAATGTTAGGTTGATTTTTAGGGATCAGAAAAAGACATTTGTATGTGGGAAAAAAAGAGTAAGGGAAATGTTTGGGTAGAAAGGAGCAGAGGTCCACATCTAAGGGTTGAGGAGAGACAAGTAGCCATGGTGAGAAGGGAGAGGGCTGAGGGCTAAGCGGTAAGATATATTACTCTGTAAGTGGGTCCTGTGTGGGAGTGGAGAGAAAAAGGCAGCACAGAAAACTGATGTCTGACTGTGCTGCATTTTTTGAGTCTGTGATATGTCTATTAATTCTTCCAGCTATCCTCAGAGATAGTTATTACTTCATTTTATAGACGTGGAATACTGAGACTCGGGTTAATTATCCAAGATCATCCAGCTTGCACATAGGGCCCATCTAGAAGCACACTTGGGGTGTTATTGGGACTTGACCTCTAGTTCTGCTTCCCTCACCCAGTTGTGTCACTTTGTACAAGTTATGAATTTTGATACACCCTTTGTTTCTTTATCTGTAAAGTGGGAACTATAATACCTAGCTCACAGGGTTGTTGTGAGGACCAGATGAGACAGGATATATGAAGAGTTGTTCTAGTTGCTAGCATCAGTTATGTGGTTCAGGAAAATAGCTGTGGTCTTTATAATTGGTTATAATTTATAACCAAAAAACTGGAAGCAACCTAGTTATTAATAGGGGAGTAGAAAAATAAATTGTTATCTAGTCTTAGTTAGGATATGATAACAGCAGTTAAAATGAAGACAGTGGTCAGATGACCTAGCTGGAGGCTTCCCGTGATGACAGGGCAGAGGCTGGGTTCCACTGTCAGGTGTCCCAAATCTGTCTGGTCAGGTCTCCTGAATCTAGTACTTGCCTGTGTTGTATCTTTTGCCTGTAGCTGCAGTCGGTATTGTGAGGAGAATTTGCAAGGAACACTGGTGAGTAGATAGTGTCTTTGTCAGTCCCCTCTAAGAATGATGCAACCATCAGGATTGAGCTCTGTCATTTTGTGTGGTCGGGCTTGGATCACAACCTTTCTCATTTATTTAATGCTCTAAACCTGACTATATCGTGGGACCTTAGGAAGCTCAGTCTCATATTCTGATTGACTAAGGACAGGTTAACATGTTTGTTAACACTAAAGGTGTAGTACATTGGTTGGAGAAACTAACTGCTTAACAACAACAACAAAAATACCACACAGTTGGACAGCTCTAACAGTGGAAATTGATCTCTTCTTTATCTTCTTTGCATAAACAATCCATGGTCTTGCCATATTGAAGGTGGGCTGGAACTCATCACATAGGCATTTAGGAACTCCACAGGCTCTTCCCTGTGATTTCTGAGGTCAGCCTGGGCAGTGACATCCAGCCAGAGGAAGGGGACAGAGCATGGAGGACATATTTTTGGTTCACCAGGTTTTGTAGTGGCAAATATCATTTCTGCTCACACATCACTGACTAGAAATCATTCTGATGGTCTCACTTAACTGTAAGGGAGGTTAACAAATGTTTGTCAAGGACGAAAAAGACATATTTAATGAATACCTAGCAGTCTATTGCCAGAGATGGGCTATTTTTCCTTTAACTTTGTATTGTTGTTTCAACTGTGTTGTACTTTTTTTTTTTACACATTTAAGTGATGAACTTATTTAAATTTCTGAATAGGCAGTACCTTCACATAGTTGCAGAGCTTAAAAATGGAAAAAGAGGGTGCCTGGGTGGCTCAGTTGGTTAAGCGTCTGCCTTTGGCTCAGGTCGTGTGATCCTGGTGTCCTGGGATTGTGATCCTGGTGTCTGGTGTCCTGGGTTCGTGATCCCAGCATCCTGGGATTGAGCCTCGCTTCGGGGCTCCCTGCTTAGTGGGGAGTCTGCTTCTCCCTCTCCCTCTGCCCCTCCCCCCGCTCATGTTCTTTCTCTTTCTCAAATAGATAAAATCTTAAAAAATATATATATATATAGATAGTGAAATGTTTGCCTCTCATCCCTGCCCCACATCTGCTCAGTTCCTATTGGATAATCATGGTTGTTATTTTCTTGTGTATCTTTCCAGAGGCTTTCTGTTTTAAAAAGCAAATAAATAAAGATGAATATATAGTCCTCCCTCCCTTTTTACATGGATGGGGCATAATATACACAATACTCTTTGCTTCTTTCCCTTAATAGTATAAGATAGTTACTTTTGTATTATTATGTATAGTAAATTTATGTATAGTAAATTTTGTATTATTCTGTCTCAGTGACAAGACGTTCCTACTCTCAAGGAGTTTCTAATCTAATTTGGTCAAGGTATAATCTAGTGAGGAGGAGATGCAGATAAGATATCTTGTACCTAAGATAAAATTCTTACCTGTTACACGCTGTATAGCTCAGTAGCACAATTAGAGCAAATGAAGAATACTTTTTTAATTCAAATTAGATTTTTAGAAAACTGTTAAAGAGAATTAAGCATGCTAAGGTTATTCTTGGTAATTAAATCACATAAATCATTGAAATTAGCAAAACTGAAAATGGTTGGTATTAGGAAATAGATCCCTGACTATTGATTACATTTTTGTGTAATTTTCTAAAGCACTAAGTACATTCTAGTGATAGTTCTTTCTCTTGAATAATTAAATGACTTTTATTTTGGTAAACTCATGTTTGGAGTATTAATGGTTTATTTCTAATTCATAACTCTGGCCTCAATGACAAAGTAATAAAATGTTATGTATTTCCTCCATTTACCGTTTAACTTATATTAACAAAACTGAATGCCATTTTAAAGTCTCAGGGATTTGTTGTACTGAACTACATTGGGAGGCCCTTTATATTCTTTGTGGTTTCCCATGTTCCATGAACCTGCCCACACAGTGTTCACCTTTGGTCACTGTGATTTTCCTCAGCCCAGTGAGACACAATACTGCTCATAAATGGGAATGAAGAGCAGTAGGTGGGGCATAGCTGCGAGCGGAGATTGGTTGCTGTTGAGCCCTGCCTCTCTGCCTTTGCTGTGTGAATGTTTGAGCAGAAACTGCTGCTGCCAAGAAAAAAGTGACCCCAAACACCTCTTACCCGAACGTCTGCCCTGACTTAGTGCCTGTGGAGGAACCAGTGTCTCTTGGGATGCTTATACCCAGGAACCTGCCGCTGGCCTCCGCTTCATTCTGTAGTAATCAGGCCTCCAGGGAAGGCTAAACTGGTTCACGTGACCAGCAGGAAATGGCAGCTTTCTTTTGTGCTGAGGAGGAGATACACAGGAGAGAGTGAGGAGGAAGAGTTGGAGATCTTTTCCTTCTTGGCTCTTCCAGCTTTATTTTCCTCTCTTTGTGCCTTTACCGGCGGGGATTTTCAGAGTGTATCTCCAAATGCCGTGGGAGGACTTCATTTCCTGTGGCTGTAATGTCATAAAAATCCCTCTATGAAATAACTAGAGATGCTGTGTAAAGCATAAAACATTGTTTTTGGACATAGCTGAGTCTCTTAAATAATGATAAAGGGAAAAACTGAGGGAACAGATTAAAGAAGGAGCTGGAAATGGGAGTTGACTGCTGCTGCAGTTGCCCCCCTAGGCCTCTGCAGACGTTGGTAATCAAAAGGATCCGGTTTTAAAAAGCCTTGTGGGAAACTGGAGTGAAGACTTTGTGTCTAAGTTAGGGACCGTATAGTAATGTGAGACCCTCCAAGGATCATAATCTCATTAAAGAGAGGGAACAAGGAAATACATTTGTCTTGGCCTAGTCTTTACAGAGGGGAAATTTGCCAAGAATTCTCAACCAGAGGCTCACCCTCACTCAGGTTTGCTATTCCAATTTGTACTGTCTGTGTGGCCTGGCAATTTCCAACTTGTGAAAGTTGTTTTGAATGGTCCCATGCCTCAGGGTTCCTAGCAGAAGCAAATGCAAACGCTCCCTGAAGGAATACACTCTCAATCCTGGCCTTCTAGGAATCCCAAAGAGAAAGCTCTACCATAAGCTCACAGACCACAATTACAAAAGATAAGGAAACAAGTAACCATGAATGTGAGTAGAAATTATAAACAGCTGAATTAGAATCCCAAGACCTTCAGATCATGGGCTAATGAGGATAAATATCAAAAGTTAAAAGAAGTTAAAGTTAAATACAAAAAAGAACAAAAAATATGAGCACAAAACAAAAATGCCATCAAAGGAGAGAGTAGATTGTTTTTTTAAAAAGAACTACATACAACTTTTAGAAATAGTGGGTGGGTTACACAGGAATAAATGCAGTAACTATAATGCAGGGTAATATCTGAAGAAATTACCTGGAGTATACACAGAGAGACAATATGATAAAAAAATATAAGAAATTGTAAGACAAAAAGAGAATTAGGTGGTCTAACATAATCCTCATCAGATTTCCAGAGGGAAATTAGAATAGGGAGAGAAGAGACAGTGTTCAAAGAGATTGTCCTTTGACAATCCTTTATTAGGATGAGAATTTCTCATATTTCATGAATGATATGAATCCTTAGGTTTAGGAAGCACAGTGGATTCAAAGTGCATTTGAGAACAAATGAGAAATCCACATTTCACTAAATCACACTGAAACTGTATGATACCACATCAGATGTAAAAATATTACAGAGCAGAGAGCAAAGAAAGATCACCTGTCATGCCCTAAAAATTACATAACTGATTTGATTTCTAATTTCCCCACCTGTTCTCTGCTTTATTTGCTTTCTTTCAGTGATTTCTTTTGGATTTATTGAGTTTTTGTTTTTTTGTTTTTCATTTAATCACCCCTTTCCCTGCCCAAAGCTTCGTAGTTTATATGTCTGTTCCTGTTGTCTCTTGTTTCTGTTGATTCTTACTCATCTAGTTGCTTTTTATGCTTGATTATCTTTGTTTACTGATTATATTCTTTGGAAATTTATTTTAAGAATAATGTGAGGGCTAGGATGAAGGTGCCTTCTCTGTTTGCTTCTGCCAGGTTCTTGGTGGCACAATTCTGGGACCATTTTAATTCAAGTGCAGCATTTGGTATGTTTTAGTCCATCCAAATGATGCGAACCTATACTGCAAGTTCATCTTTACTGTGAGGCTAGCTCATTTTTAAGCAAATCTCTTCATTACTAAAGTGGCTTTGACTGCTGGATTACTCCTCTGGGTTCCTGTTTTCTTTTAGATTTTGGTGATTTTATTCCTTACCATTTTGTTAGTTCTTTGATACTTTTATGAACATGTTTTTATGTCTCATTTCTTTTTAAATTGTCCTCATTGGAACGATGGTCTGAAAGTACTGGTTCTCACCATTACCAAAAGCAAAAATCCTGTTATATGTTTTCAAAGACTCAAGTTGATGTTCTAAACTGGTAATGGAAGGTAGCTGTCAGAAAATTGTTCTGTTTAATATTCCAAAAAGGGTGAATTGTTGTCTGTTCCTAAAATGATGCATCACTAGAATAGGAGTAATAAAAATCCTCAAAAGCTTGTTGGGTGATTTATAATTTGCAACAAGGTACATATTCAGAATAGCTCCTTAGAATGTAATTTGTAAATAAATAAAATAACAACATTTGTGGATAACTCATAGTGCATCTCCTTACTCAAGCTATTCCTTCTTCCCCCTCCTGCCTTGCCTTATCTAATATGTCACAACTCTTGTTAACTTGACCTCCTTAATGTATCTTAAAACTATGTGCCTTTTCACCCCTCTATCCTTTACCCAAGTTCAGATCATCAGCATCCCTCCCCTGGAGTCTTCCTGCCACTGTCCTCTGCCTTTCAGACGTTAGCCATTGGCTCCCATTCTCAGGGGAAAGTCCCAGCTCCGGTGTGGCCCATGTCCCTCACATGACCATATGCTGCCTGGCTGCCTAGCTCCTGCTGTCACACTCTCACACTTTCAGCCTCCATCTTCCCGTACATCTTCCTGTGCTACTTCTACAGTCAGTACTTTTGTAAGCACTTGGTAATTATTCATTAAATGAACCGGTGAATGATGTGTATGACTCTAGGGAGATCCAAGTAATCATAGGCCCTCTCATGTTTCTATTAGAAAGCTGTGTAGGTAGTTAGTTGAGCCATAGTGCATGGCCAGCATGGTAATGTCTGGATTTAATTTACTCATTTTATATCGTCTGTCTTTAGAGCCAACCTTTTAGTGAAAAGTCAGAACAAACACAAACAACTCTTCAGAGCAAACCTTTCAGTGAAAAGTCAGGACAAACACCACATAAAATCACCTCTCCTCAGGAGTTTGTATTTTAGCTTTCCCCCCCGCTTCGCCCTCCAAGTAACCTTATGTTAGAATGATAGAGGCATCTCCACAAATAGCAGCCAGCAGGTATAGACTTCATCGCATGTCCTTACAATGGCAACAGCTGTAGTAGGGTTACGTACTATGTTCCTGAGTGGCAGCCACACACAACAGATACTGGCGTCATCTCCCAGTTCACCTTCAGATGTGAAGGACTCCAGTGACACCCACTTTTAGTCCTTGGGTCTTCGGTGGTAAAGAAGAATCTTTGTCATTGAAGGACCTCAAGTCCATTGTTTTTTGTCATAGGGAATGAAATGACTCAGGGGCCTTCCTTTCATTTGGAATGTGTCATGCTGTAAGATCAGCCATAGAATTCTATAGGGCATCTTGACGCAAATACTTTTATCATCATCTCGTTGACAGTGCTACTTCCTTTTTTTTTTTTTTTTGACAGTGCTACTTCTTGTTTTGTTGACTGTCATGATCACTGAATCTCTCTTATTGATTACACCAAGATATTTTTTCTCTATTTTGGTATAATCTGTCATACTGTTTTATTAGAGTTATTTGGGAATTCTTGTTACTGCTGCTAAGTAAAGAACAGGATATGCAAACTTTTTAAAAAACTTGATTAGAAGTTATTTTACTAATTTGCATTCTGATCTGCAGATAGGAGATAAAAGTAGAACTGGAGCTCCCCCAGTGGTGAGAAGTTTGTAGTAAACAGTGTCACACACCCTTTCACTCTCTTCCTGCCTGTTCTAAACATCTGTAATGCGTTACGGCATTCTCAGTGCAGCCTACTAACCATTTTGGGTGCTCTTTCCCCTACCCTGTGCTGTTCTTTGTGGTATCTACCAAACAGATTGTATAAGCAAATAAAGATCACTGTTAACAGCTAATTTGTATTGAGTACTTACTATGTACCAGGCACTGTACTGTTTACCATGCATTATTTCATTGCATTCTTGTAACAGCTCTGAGTTAGAGACCATTATTACTCCGATTTTATAGATGGAGAAACTAGGGCAAGACTAAATAACTGGTAAATGGTAGAGGCTGGATTTTAACTGAGGTCACCTGCCCAAATTTTTAACTTCTGAGCTCCCTAACCAATGAAGGCTGGGTTAAAACCAAAATGATTCATAGTAAATATGCTTTTGCCTGTGCTGTCAGTAGGCTAAAATAAAAAGCCAGTACCTTTGTATTTTTCCAGATTGCAGACCAGCTTAGCACATCCTTTTTTGTCTCTTTCTAAGAAATTTGTAGTTTTATGTCTATTTAAAAAAAATCTTCTGGAATATTTCATAAATACGACTTAGGCTTTTATTAACCTGTTTTGCTTTTATCTTTCCATATCTCCAACAACCTTTATAATTTTTGAGAGAGCAGCTATCTTTGTAGGCTGTCTTATACATTCACAGATGGTATTATTTTATCTGTCCTCATACCATCTGTAGCATCAACCTAGTCTGTTCCAATTGGTGTTATCTTTCATTTATGCAGGAGTGAGTTATTAAAATAAAACTTTATATTTGTATAGCATTTTGGGTAAACGTTAGGGTAAAACATTGATTTATTTTATCACAACAATCCTATGCACAGAAAATTTAATTTTTTTTTTCACCTCATCTTGATCTACTTTATATGTAGTCTTTGGAATTGAGCTGAATTGAATTCAAGAACTACTTTTTGAAACACATACTGTGATCCCAGAACTGTGGGAATGAAGAAATGATCCCTGTTCTCACTGAGCTTACAGTCCAGCAGAAAAGACAGAGAAGTAAATACAATTACGATTTCCACTATGGAAAGACAATAGAGGGTTGTGTGGAAAAGGATGGCAGAGGATTAAATCTGGTCTGCTGAGTCCAAAAAGCTCTTTCAGAAGAAGGGTGAATAGGAGTTTGCCAAACAAAGTGGAGCTGGTAGGTAGCAGGAGAGAGGAAGAGAGTCTTCAAGGCAGAGTGAGCAGCAAATGAGGAGGCCCTGATATCAGAGAAGTTGGAATGACCAAAATATGGAACAATTTCAGTGTAAGTCAAACTTACAGTGAGAGGAAGAGAGTGGCAGCGGCCTGACTTGAGACTTGGGAGGTAAGCAGGGCCCAGTTGTCTTGTAGGTCAGTGAAGGAATCTGGATTTGCATCTAAGATTATTGGCAAATCATTGATGAGCTGAAAGCAGAGGTAAGACATGAACAGATTTGGAAGACCGCTCAGGCTACAGTGTGGAGACTGGATTGGAAAAGGGGGCAGAAGTGGATGCAGGAAAGTTAGGAGGCTCTTTTTGTAGTCTGTGTGAGAAATGATTTTTAATTAAACTAGTGTAGCAGTAGTAGAGATGGAAGGAAATGGATTGATTTAAGAGGCAACCCCACTGAGAATGGAGGAACCAGTGTGTATGTCTACAAAGCTCAGGTGTGTTCTACTGTGTCATGCTGAACCAAATGCCTGTTCTACATAGTAGAGTATGAGCCAGAGAAAAATGAAACAGAAATGAAGCCAGCCTAGTATGCATGTTGTGAACAGGCATGACCTCACAGAGTAGTTTGAAGGATAATAAAGAGAAAAGCACTCAATTAATTGGGAAGTACTCAATTTAACAGTCATCTAGGCAGGATTCTGAGGCTTGCCCTTCACGTCAATGTGTGTGATATCAAAGAACTTTGTTAGACAAATGTGTATTCAGTAGCTCACGTTTCCCTTTGGCCCTAAGTGTCAGTTCATTCTTTCATTTGCTTGCTTGCTCATTCTTAGTTCAAAAAAACATTTACTGAGGGCTCACTATCTACTAGGTATGTTTACTTATCTCAGTCTTTAATACCACATTATGGCCATCATACCTAGTCTGGGCCTTTGGCATTTATAGGCACTAGGTGGGCCACATCCTGTTTAGGGCACATTTAGTCAATCCGGTTTCCATTTTAAGTTGACAGCCTCACCATTTCCTCTCCAGTGGCCTGCCCATCACTTACGGTGTAGCCACTGATGAAATCCTCCTACTCTGGTCTCCCATGTCTCCTGACGTCTTATCTTCTGTACTTTCTGTTACTGCTCTGAGTCTTTGCTCAGGTTCAGTAATGCCTAATCCCACTTCAAACAGGTGATCAATTCAGCCACCACCACCAAGTCTTCTATCAAATTAGTTGATTGAATGAATGCATTGGTTTTTGACTGAGATGATCAGTCATTTCAGTCGGACTAGAAAACTCAATTGCCCTTTGTAGATCTGTTATATTAGCCAAGGTAAAACAAGCAGTTGTAGCAAATAAATCCTCAATCTCAGTGGTTTAAATACAATAAAAGTTTATTTCTTGCTAATGTAACGTCCACCTGGTAGCAAATGTGGGAGTGATGGGTTTTCTGCTCCACTAACGGACCCAGGCTGAGAGAGTCTTCAGGTGGCTCACAAGATTGTTTGGGGCCTAACATTCAGCTGGGGAAAGAACAGATGTGAAAGATCACACAGGAGGGTTTTATGGGCCAGAGCCAGAATTGGCTTAATCATTCCTGCTTACATTTTATTGTCTACAACGTGGGTACATGGCCATAGCTAATTGCAGAGGGAAACTGGGAAATGTCGTCTGACTGGGAAATGTCGTCTGTGTGTTTGCCCAGGAGGAATGGAAAATCTAAGGAGCCAGTTTCTGCTCCACCTAGTTAATGACTTTCCTTGTATGGTACCTGCTCTTTGATGTAAATGATAGGGGTTAGGAAGGGCCAGAGGTATGGAGGAGGAGTCCCTTTATGTTTTTCTAAGTAGCTGTTGTCACAGTGCTGGGCATAAGAGTGGGAAATGTCTCTATTCTGAATTCCTAACATATCTTATAATTGTTAACTACTCTGTTCCCACAGGGAGATAAATGCTCGACTAGATGCTGTATCTGAAGTACTCCATTCAGAATCCAGTGTGTTTGGTCAGATAGAAAATCATCTGCGTAAACTGCCCGATATAGAGAGAGGACTCTGTAGCATTTATCACAAAAAAGTAAGTGTGATAGAAATCAAATCTATTAAAGCTGTTAATGTTCTGTAGCACAAGGACACCAGGTATTAAAGGAAAACATGTCAGAGCTTTATCATTGTTATTATTTTGTGAAATCTTATGGATAACATGAGAGAATTCTTAGAACATTTAATGGCACAAATTAAAGTTATTCCAATTTTTTAGGGGCGCCTGGGTGGCTCAGTCGTTAAGTGTCTGCCTTTGGCTCAGGTCGTGATCCCAGGGTCCTGGGATTGAGCCCCGCGTCGGGCTCCCTGCTCCGTGGGAAGCCTGCTTCTCCCTCTCCCACTCCCCCTGCTTGTGTTCCCTCTCTCACTGTGTCTCTCTCTGTCAGGTAAATAAATAAAATCTTAAAAAAATAAAAAATAAAAAAAATAAAGTTATTTCAATTTTTGCATTGTAAAAAGTAAAGTTTGCCCCTTTCTGTTAACTACAGCAACGCATAGAGGCCCTTCTATTTTAACACAGGATATTCTCATGTTTCATCCTCAAAATGTGGACCATCATCAAAATAGGAAATTTCTTAGACTAGCCATTTTTTTTAAAAAAGATTTAATTATTGGAGAGTGTGCATGTGCACACACATGTGTGCACAGAGGGGTCGGGGGGAGGGGCAGTGGGAGAGGGGAGAGAGAATCTCAAGCTGACTCTGTGCTAAACACAGAGTTGGGAGTGGGGCTCGAGCCCATGATCCTGAGATCATGACCTGAGCTGAAACCAAGAGTCCAACACTTAATCGACTATTCCACCCAGGCACCCCTAGACTAGCCATTTTTAAAAAAGAGATGTCTTATTTCTTTTGACCCTAGAACAACTTCTTATTTGACTTATCCAAAGGAAAAATCTGCTAATATATCTGTGGGGGTATCAATATGCAAATGAGTTTGGGTATTGAAGCAAAGTAAAAAGCATTATTTTGATTTTTAGCACTTAAGCTTTACAGTTTGTCATAACATTAACAAGAGAGGATTTTCCCATGAGGCTAGCAGAAGATTTTTTTCAACAGAAACTTTGCAAATCAGAAAGGAGTGGCACGATATACTCAAAGTGCATAATGGGAAAAATCTGCAGCCAAGAATACTCTATCCAGCAAGGCTATTGTTCAGAATAGAAGGAGAGATAGTTTCCCAGACAAACAAAAACTAAAAGGAGTTCATGACCACTAAACCAGCACTGTAAGAAATATTTAAGGGGAACTTGAGTGGAAAGAAGAGACCAAAAGTGAAGTATAAATGTAGGAAATCCAAAAGCAGTAAAAATGATTATTTCTGTAAAAAATCAGTCAAGGACCTCACACACAAAAAAGGATATAAAATATAATAACATATACCTAAAACATGGGGAGGAGAGGAGAAAAGAATGGGTTCAAACTTTAACAGCCATCAACTTAATATAGACTGCTACATGCAGAAGAGGTTATATACAAACTAATGGTAACCATATATCAAAAATCACTAGTAAACTTGTAAAGAATAAAGAGATAGAAATCTAAATATATCACCAAAGAAAACCAGCAAAACATGAAAGAGAGAAAGAAAAGAAAGGATCAAAGAAAATCTTCAGAAACAACCACAAAACTAGTAATAAAATAGCAATAAATACATATCTATTAATAATTACTTTGAATGTAAGTGGACTAAACACTCCAATCAAAAGATGTAGGGTGACAGAATGAACAAAAAAACAAGACCCATCTATATGCTACATTCAGCAGATTAAAAGTGAGGGGATAGACAAACATCTACCATGCAAATGGATGTCTGAAGAAAGCCAGGGTAGCAATACTTATATTGGACAAACTGGACTTTAAAACAAAAACTATAACAAGAGACAAAGAACGGCACTAAATAATAATAAAGAGGACAATCCAACAAGAAGATATAACAATTGTAAATATGTATACACCCACATAGCGCCCAAATACATAAACAGTTAATAACTGACATAGAGGAACTAATTGATAATAATATAGTAATAGATCAATGCACAGATCATCTAAACAGAAAAATCAAGGAAACAGTGGCTTTGAGTGGCACATTGGACCAGATGGACTTAACAGATAAATTCAGAACATTGCATCCTAAACCCAAAGAATACACATTCTTTTCAAGTGCACACAGAACTCTTCTCCAGAATAGATCACTTATTAGCCCACAAAGCAAACCTCAGCAAATTTGAGAAGATCAAAATCATACCATGCATCTTTTCTGACCACAATGCTATGAAACTGGGAGTCAACCACAAGAAAAAATCTGGGAAGACCACAAATATATGGAGGTTAAACAACCTGATACTAAATGATGAATGGTGGATCAACCAGGAAATCAAAGGAGAAAGGAAAAACTACATGGAAACAAATGCAAATGAAAACGTGATGGTCCAAAACTTTTGGGACACCTGAAGGCAGTCATAAGAGGGAAGTTTATAGCAATACAGGCGCCTACCTCAAGAAGCAAGAGATCTCAAACATCCTAACCTTACACCTAAAGGAGCTAGAAAAAGAACAAACAAAACCTAAAATCAGGAGAAGGAAGGAGATAATTAAGATCAGAGCAGAAATAAATGATACGGAAACTAAAACAAAAAAAAAAAACAAGAAAACCCCAGCTCAATGAAAATAGAAGCTGGTTCTTTGGAAAAAAATAAGATTAATAAGATTGATAAACCCCTAGCCAGGTTTACCAAGAAAAAAAAGAAAGGACTCAAATAAAATCACAAATGAGAGAGGAGAAATAACAACCAACACCACAGAAATACCAACAATCATAAGAGAATATTATAAACTATATGCCAACAAATTGGACAACCTGGAAGAAATAGATAAATTCCTAGAAACATATAAACTACCAAAACTGAAACAAGGAGAAATAGAAAACTTGAACAGACCAGTAACCAGCAAAGAAGTTGATTCAGTAATCAAAAATATCCCAACAAAAGTCCAGGACCAGATGGCTTCACGGGTGAATTCTGCTAAACGTTTAAAGAAGAGTTGATACCTAATCTTCTCAAACTATTCCAAAAAATAGAAAAGGAAGGAAAACTTTTGAATTCGTTCTGTGAAGCCAGCATTACCCTGATATCAAAACCAGATAAAGACACCACTGAAAAAGTGATCTGTAGGCCAATATCCCTACAAAAAATCCCAACAAAATACTAGCAAACTAAATCCAACCATACATTAAAAAAAACATTAATCACGATCAAGTGTGATTTATTCCTGGGCTACAAGGGTGGTTCAGTATTCTTAAATCAACATCATACATCATATCAATAAGAGAAAGGATAAGAATCATGTGATCATTTCAATAGATGCAGAAAAAGCATTTGACAAAGTGCAATATCCATTCATGATAAAAACCTTCAACAAAGTAGGTTTAGAGGGAACATACCTCAACATAATAAAGGGCATATATGAAAAACCTACAGCTAACATCATCCTTAATGGGGAAAAACTAAGAGTAAGGTCAGGAATAAGACAAGGATGTCCACTCTCACTGCTTTTATCCACCATAGTACTGGAAGTCCTAGCCACAGCAATCAGACAAGGAAAGAAATAAAAGATACTCAGAATGGTAAGGAAGAAGTAAAACTTTCACTATTTGCAGATGAATGATACTCCATATAGAAAACCGTAAAGACTCGACCAAAAAACTTCTAGAACTGATGAATTGAGTAAAGTCCTATGATACAAAATCAATGTACAGAAATCTGTTGCATATATATATACCAATAATGAAGCAGCAGAAAGCAAAATTAAGAAAACAATTCCATTTACAATTGCACCAAAAATAATATACCTAGAAATAAACCTAACCAAAGAGGTGAAACACCTGTACTCTGAAAACTATAAAACACTGATGAAATGCCTATCGACTGATGAATTGGTAAAGAAGGTTTGATATATATATCTACACATGCAATGAACCCCCCCCACACACATACACACATACACACACACATGAGTATTACTTGGCCATAAAAAAGAACAAAATCTTGTCATTTGTAATGTTGTGGATGGAGCATAGAGAATTATGCCAAATGAAAAAGTCAGAAAAGACAAATACCGTATGGTTTCACTCGTGTGGAATTTAAGAAGCAAAACAAATGAGCATAGGGGGAAAAAAGAGTGTGCAAACCGTGAAAGAGATTCTTTTTTTTTTTTAAGATTTTATTTATTTATTTGACAGAGAAAGAGCACAAGTGGTTGCAGGGGTAGAGGGAGAGGGAGAAGCAGACTCTCCGCTGAGCAGGGAGCCCGACGGGGCTCAATCCCAGGACCCTGAGATCATGACCTGGGCTGAAGGCAGACACTTAACTGAGCCACCCAGGTGCCCCAAGGAGACTCTTAATTATGGAGAGCAAACTGATGGTTACCAAAGGGGAGGTGGGTGGGAGGATGGGTGAAGTGGGTGATGGAGATTAAGGAGGACACTTGTTGTGATGAGTACCAGGTGTTACGTATAGGTGTTGAGTCACTGAATTGTATACCCAAAGCTGGTGGTACACTGTATGTTTACTAGCTGGGGTTTATATTAAAGCTTTTTTAAAAAAAAGATGAGAGATACATTGGAATATTACAGAATGGAGTATTACTGAGCCATGAAAAGAAAGATCTTGAACATTTGTGACTACATGAATAGACCTAGAGGGTATAATCCTAGATGGAATAAGTCAGAGAAAGACAAATACCATATGATTTCACTTATACATGGAATCCAAAAAACAAAAATGAACAAATGGATAAGGAAAGTGTGGTGTATATATACTCAGTAGTAATCAGCCATAAAAAAAAGTATGAGATCTTGCCATTTGCAACATCAATGGACCTAGAGAGTATTATGCTATATGAAATAAGTCAGAGAAAAAGAAAACAAATGAATAAACAAAAAAGCAGAATCAGACATGTGACTACAGAGAACAAACTGATGGTGGCCAGAAGGAAGAAGGTGGGGGGGATGGACAAAATGGATAAAAGGGAGTGGGAGGTGCATGCTTCCTGTTACGGAATATGTAAGTCACGGGAATAAAAGGTACTGCATAGGGAATGCAGTCACTAATAGTGTAATGGCATTGTGACAGATGGTTGCTACCCTTCTGGTGAGCAAGCATAATGTATAGCTTGTCAAATTGCTATGTTCTATACCTGACACTAATGTAACATTGTGTGTCAAATAAAACTTCAACAACAACAACAAAAACACAGATGAAAGAAATTGAAGACAACACCAAGAAATGGAAAGACATTCTGTGCTCCAGTATTTGGAAGAACAAATATTGTTAAAATGTCTATACTACCCAGAGCAATCTACAGATTTAATGGAATCCCTATCAAAATACCAACAGCTTTTTTCACAGAACTAGAACAGACAATCCTAAAATCTGTGTGGAACCTCAGAAGACCCCAAGTAGCTAAAGCAGTCTTAAAAAAAGCAAAGCAAAGCTAGAGGCATCACAATTCTGAATGTTAAGTTTTATTACAAAGCTGTAGAATCAAAACAGTGTGGTACTGGCACAGAAAGAGACAATAGATCAATGGAACAGAATAGAAAATCCCGAAACAAACCCACAATTAAATGGTCACTGAACCTTCAACAAAGCAGGAAAGACTATCCAGTGGGAAAAAGACAGTCTTCGAGTGCCAGGGTGGCACAGTTGGATGAGCGTCCAAGTCTTGGTTTCGGCTCAGGTGATGATCTCATGGGTCCTGAGATCGAGCCCTGCGTTGTCAAGCTCTGCACTTGGTGGGGAGTCTGCTTGAAGATTCTCTCTGTGCTCCTCCCCCCACTTTCTCTCTCTCTTTCTCAAATAAATAAATAAATCTTTAAAAAGAATCTCTTCAACAAATGGTGTTGAGGAAACTGGACAGCAACATGCAGAATAATGAAACTGGGGCACCTGGGTGTCTTAGTCAGTTAAATGTCCGACTCTTGATTTTGGCTCAGGTCATGATCTCAGGGTTGTGAGATTGAGCCCTGGATTGGGTTCTTTGCTCAGTGAAGAGTCTGCTTAAGATTCTGTTCCTCTCCCACTGCCCCTCCCCCCACTTACACACACACTCTCTCTCTCTCAAAATAAATAAATAAATCTCAAAAAAAAAGAATGAAATTGGACCACTTTCTTACAGTATACACAAAAATAAATTCAAAATGGATTAAAGACCTAAATGTGAGACCTGAAGTCATAAAAATCCTAGAAGAGAACACAGGCAATAACTTTTTTGACATTAGCTGTAGCAACTTCTTTCTAGATAATGTCTCCTGAGGCAAGGGAAATAAAAGCAAAAATAAATGATTGGGACTACATCAAAATAAAAAGCTTCTGCACAGTGAAGGAGACAGTCAACAAAACTAAAAGGCAGCCTATGGAATGGGAGAAGACATTTTTGAATGATATATCCATTAAAGGGTTAGTATTCAAAATATGTAAAGAACTTATATAGCTCAACACCTAAAAAACAAGTAATCCAATTAAAAATGGAGCACTGGGTGTTACATGCAAACAATGAATCAGGAACACTACATCAAAAACTGATGATGTTGGGGCACCTGGGTGGCTCATTTTGTTAAGCGACCTAATGATCCTGGAGTCCTGGGATCGAGTCCCACATCAGGCTCCCTGCTCAGCAGGGAGTGTGCTTCTCCCTCTGACCCTCCCTCCTCTCATGTGCTCTCTCTCTTTCAAATAAATAAATAAAATCTTTAAAAAAAAAAAAACCCAAAAAACTAATGATGTAATATATGGTGATTAACATAATAAAATAAATTTAAAAAAAATGGGCAGAAGACATGCACAGACATTTCTCCAAAGAAGACATCCAGGTAGCCAACAGACACATGAAAAGATGCTCATCATCACTTATCAGGGAAATACAAATCAAAACTACAGTGAGATATCTCACACCTGTGAAAATGGATAAAATCAACAGTATAAGAAACAACAGGTGTTGGCAAGGATGTGGCGAAAAAGGAATTCTCTTGCACTTGTGGGGGAATGCAAAGTGATGCAGCCATTGTGAAAAACAGTATGGGGGTTCCTCAAAAAGTTAAAAGTACCCTACAATCCAGCAGTTGTACTACTGGGTATTTACCCGAAGAATACAAGAATGCTAATTCAAAGGGGTACATGCACCCTCATGTTTATTGCAGCATTATTTACAATAGCCAAATTACGGAAGCAGCCCAGATGTCGGTTGACAGATGAATGGATAAAGAAAAGGTGGTATAAAAAAGAATGAAATCTTTTTTGCTCTGACATGGATGAAGCTAGAGATTATAATGCTAAGTGAAATAAGTGAGAAAGACAAATACCATATGATTTCACTCGTGGAATTTAAGAAACAAAACAAACGAGCAAAGGGAAAAATAAGAGAGACACAGATCAAGAAACAGACTCTTAACTATGCAGAACAAACTGATGGTTACCAGAGGGGAGGTGGGCAGGGGGATGGGTGAAATAGATGATGGGGATTCAGGAGTGAACTTGTGATGAGCACTGGGTGATGTGTGGAATTGTTAAATCACGATATTGGACACCTAAAACTAATGTAACACTCTGTTAAGTATACTGGCATTAAAATAAAAACTTAATTAAAAGTAAATAAATTAATTAACACCAATTAAATGAAAAAAACCGAGAGATTTTTCACACAGAAATAATTTATCTTCAAAATATGCTTAGAATTAATAAAAATCAATTAAGTATATTTATAATTGTTGATAAACTTTCTGTAGTGTTTTACCTGTTGTGGGAGTCATTCACATATGTTAGACCCTTTGTCCCTTGTAAAAACTTTATGAAATTGAGAAGGTAAACTGTGTTTCTCACCTTCTTACTAAAGGGACACTATGTATACTGCTATCTCTATATAATGCTATCACAGCTTGCATTACCTTGGATAAAATGATGATGCTGAGAAGAGAGTTAGTAGCTTGTTAGTAAGGGACAGAATTAGTATTTAAACCAGGGTCCTTGGGCGCCTGGGTGGCTCAGTTGGTTAAGCGACTGCCTTCGGCTCAGGTCATGATCCTGGAGTCCCGGGATCGAGTCCCGCATCGGGCTCCCTGCTCGGCGGGGAGTCTGCTTCTCCCTCTGACCCCCCCCCCTCATGCTCTCTCTCTCTCTCATTCTCTCTCTCAAATAAATAAATAAAATCTTTAAAAAAAAAAAATAAATAAATAAACCAGGGTCCTTGACTGGGTTTTTAGTGGGTACACTTCGGATGTGACCATTTTTGATGTAGTAGTTTTGTCTACCATTGCATTTTTTTCCTGGTTATCCTGACATAAGCCATCTTTATTTTCTGCCCAAATGTAAATCCCTGCCAATGTAATAATTTTATTGTAGAACAGTTTTTATGTGCCCACATTTTAGTTGTGACCAATTTTTCATTAGTCTTTACTTTTTTTAGTCCTTTCCCCCACAAAGTTTTACTGGAACAATAAGTACTGCTTCTGAGAATACTTGCAGTGCCCGAGAGGACTTATGTAACTGCTCCATATGCTTCAGCTAAATTTGAAAACAAAGAACAAGCCAGAATTGGGAAATACTCATCCCTCGGGAAGAATGCATGGGTTGGTTACGGGGTCAGTGGAGTCTTGTACCATGAGTTGGTGCCCTTGTGGTGGTGTTTTGCTGGCAGTAACAGAGGTTGTCCTGTTACTGTACCGCCCCATTTCCTGCGGTTCCAGTTACCCGCCGTCAACAGCAGTCTAGAAGCAGGTGGTCACCTTCTGATATACTGTCAGAAGGTCAGTAATAGCCTAACTCTACGTCACAGTGCCTCTGACATTCGCCTCACTTCATCTCATCAGTAGGCATTTTATCGTCTCATATCATCATAAGAAGAAGGGTGAGTACAGTGTAATATATTTTGACAGGGAGAGAGAGACCACATTCATATAACTTTTATTACAGTATATTGTTATAATTGTTCTACTTGATTATTAGTTATTGTGCACCTCTTACTAGCGCACCTAGTTTATCAATTAAACTTTATCATAGGTATACGTGTATAGGAAAAAACAGTACATATGGGGTTAGGTACTATCTGGGGTTTCAGATATCCATTAGGGGTCTTAGAACATATCCCCCATAGATAAGGGGGGACTCATGTAGTCAAAAATTTTATAGTTGACATTTTTGAGGTTACAGAGTGGATGTCAAACCATTTGTTAGGTTGTATCATTGGTCCTGTGCCTGACAATCAGTGCATATTACTCTTCATCAAGCAACGGGTCTCTAAGCACCTTGTCTTCACTGCTTGAAAGGATTCACTGACAGTCGTTAAAGATTTCTCTCTTTCTCAAGAAAAAATAGGGACAAAGCTGAGAAAAGTATTAATTGCTAACTAAAAGAGCAGAGTCAAAGTATCCATGGCATCAAGACAGAAGCATCTTTCCCATGGTGCTGTGATTTTTATTGTGCTTTGCTTCTCTTTAAACTTTACTTTGATGTTTTCAATTCATAAGGTTTGTGTATTTACAAAAGTTTTAAAACTTTGGTAAAATAATCTAATTCTTTTTTTTAAAATTGAGATATAATTTACATATAGCCTTGTGTTTCAGATGTACACATAATCAGTGGTTTGATATACGTATATATTGAGAAATAATCACAATAGGTCTAATTAACATTCATCACCACATGTAGTTACAAAGCCTTCTTTTTCTTATGATGAGAACTTTTAGGATCTACTCTCTTAGCAGTGTTCAGACATGCAGTGCAGTATTATTAACTATAGTTACCATGCTATACATTACATCTCCAGGACTTACTTCTTTTATAATTGGAAGTTTGTACCTTTTGATCATCTTCACCCATTTCATCCACTTGCCCTCCATGGCCCACCTCTGGCAACCACAAATCTATTCTCTGCATCTATGGGTTTGCCTTTTTTTTTTTTTTTAAAGATTTTTACATATGATTAAAATTATATGGTATAGAATCGGATTCATTTTAAAAGTAACCAAGAATGACTTTTGTCGGGGCGCCTGGGTGGCTCAGTCGTTAAGCGTCTGCCTTCAGCTCAAGTCATGATCCCAGGGTACTGGGATCGAGCTCCGCATCGGGCTCCCTGCTCGGCCAGGAGCCTGCTTCTCCCTCTCCCACTCCCCCTGCTTGTGTTCCCTCTCTAGCTGTCTCTCTCCCTCTCTGTCAAATAAATAAAATAAAATCTTTAAAAAAAAAAAAAGAATGACTTTTGTTTTAGAGTTTCAAACTGTACTTTAGTGAAGGAACTTATGACTCACTCAGAAGTTGTTCCTTATTGCTGTTTTAATGTTTACACAAGTGTGCCTGAAGATTGATTTGAAAAGTGAGGATTAGAAATGACTTGGTAACAGACCAACTTTAGGAAGTCTAAATGCTTTCAACCTAATTTTTATAGATTAGTTTGCTGGCTCTTGGAACACACCACCAAACACATGTCTGTTCTTTATCATTAGATTACTCTAAATAAGCTTCTGCTGTATGCACCAAATGGTGAGTGATATCCTGGGCACAGACTGTGCCAATTATGTAAAATTCATAAAATGGTTAGGAACACTATTTGGATGTTGTGGAAGTGGTAAGCCTAGGCCATATGGCTGTGTGGAAAGTGCCATGGAATAGTCACAAATAGGTATTTTTCATGTCGATAATAATAGAAGATACCAAGAAGGCCAACCCTGAAACAAAGCAAACATTTCTTGATTAGTAAAAGGATTTTACTAAATATATATATAAATAAATAAATATATATATATACACACACACATAATTAGTATCTTATAGTAAAACTTCAAATTCAAATCTTAGAGAACAGTGTTAGTCTTAGAAACCCATACTAACTTTGCTCAAGAACTGTTTTGTAAGAAAATGATACATAACTGCTAAGATTGGTGAATACATTTAAAGGATTATGGCACTTAGTAAATGTTAGAGGAGAGCGTTTCCAGAATTTTGTAGGCGAGAATAATTTCTTGGCCAGACTGGTACAAGCCTAAAGCCACGTTCTTAGTATGGAACTTAGGCTGGAGTTCTTCTAGTCCCATGATGACCCTTTTCCACACTTACGGATGTGTTCTAATGCTCTTCCACAGAGAAATTTGCTGCTGGAGTTGGGATTGAACATGAGTGACTCCAGGAGCTACTACTTCACCCTTCTCTTCAGCTTTCTGGCAGCTCTATTGAGTTATTTTGTTTAAGAAACTTGAAAACAACGTGCCTTGGGCACTTAAAACTTGATTGCAAAGCACTTCGTTTTCACTTTGCTGCTGTTGCTGACTTAAATTTTATATCTGAGGATGAAAAATCATCCTCAAATTACAATAATTATAAGAGGTTATTATTCAAAAATTGTATTGAAATGTTTACTTTTAGTTTTCACTTTTGTTAGAATGTATCTATTTAATAATTAACTATTGACTGTTGGCCAAAAACCTAGGCTCCACATTACAAAAATCCAGCCTCTATATTTATCTTTCCCATCATACAGTGGCCTCTCTGGTGAAGAGATACTTTATGATACACTTTAGATTCAGCTTTTATTCAGCTGGACCTAACTTCTTATTTTTTTGCATAATTTACTTCATTCCTTTTAGTTAATAATTTTTTCTTTGTAAATAGGTTCTTAGCATTAATTCATTTTATGTATACTATTTATTATGTGTACTTATCATTTACTCAACCCTAAATCATCTTCTCATCTCAAGATACTTATTTTCATCAAATATTCTATTTCATTTTACCTGGTCCAACTTAGACTGATTGCCCTCTATACTAGTTGTATAGCTATCTTCTTTGATTTATTTCCCTTGAATTGAATCTTTTGTTCAAAATTCTGTGTCTTCCTTTTGGTTTATTACTTCATTCTGATAGAGTGCATTTTCTAGAAGCATCCTGAGACAGGGTATTGGAAGTACAGTTGACCTCAACTCCTTTGAACAGTGCAGGAGTTAAGGGCATTGACCCCTGAAGAGTTGAAAATCTATGTATAACTTTTGACTGCCCCAAAACTTAACTACTAATAGCCTGCTGTTGACCTGAAGTTTAATGATAGTCAATTAACATGTTTTGTATGTTATATTTTATTATATACTGTCTTCTTACAATAAAGTAAGCTAGAGAAAAGATGTGAAGAAAATCATAATATTAAGACAGTTTCTTTTGAGAAAGAGAAAATACATTTGCAGTACAGTAGATTTATACAAAAAAATTTGTGTAGAAGTGGACCTGCACAATTCAAACCTGTGTTGTTCAAGGGTCAACAGTAAATGTTTTGAAATGTTGTCTGGAAATGTCTTGTTTTCTTTTCTTTTTTTTAAGATTTTATTTATTAGAGAGAGAGAGTGCACGAGCCGGCGGTGGGGGCAGAAGGAGAAAGAGTAGCAGTGTCTCCACTGAACAGGGAGCCCAACACATGGCTTGATCCCAGGACCCTGGGATCATGACCTGAGCCAAAGGCAGATGCTTAACTGACTGAGCCACCCAGGCGCCCCTGGAAATGTCTTATTTTCTACTCACATTTGATTGGTAGTTTGACTGGGTATAAAGTTCTAGGCTATAAATTATTTTCCTTTAGAATTTTGTGTTACTCCATTGTTTTCTAGCTTCTGTTATTTTTGTTGGATAGTCTGATTCCTGATTCTTGGTGTGACTTTATCTCCTTCCAGAAATTGAAACATTTTCTTTTCATCCCTGATATTCTCAGATTTCATGATGATTTGCCATGATTTGGTTCTGTTTTCATCCATTGTATTGAGCCTTTATTTTTTTTAAAGATTTTATTTATTTATTTGACAGAGATAGCGAGAGCAGGAACACAAGCAGGGGGAGTGGGAGAGGGGAGAAGCAGGCTTCCCGTGGAGCAGGGAGCCCGACGTGGGACTCGGTCCCAGGACCCTGGGATCATGACCTGAGCCGAAGGCAGACGCTTAACGACTGAGCCACCCAGGCGCCCCATGTATTGAGCCTTTAAATTTGGCAACCAAGTTCTGGGAAATTTTCCTGAGTTATATTTAGGTTCTTTCTTTTTTGAAGTTCTTTTTTTTGAATTGGTTGAATCCTGTTCTCTGAATGTTCCTATTTAAAAAAAAAAGTATCCCGTTCTTGTTTCATGATTGCATTCTTCTCTGTTTAACTGAGGATATTGTTTTTTTTTAAGTTTATTTATTTTTAATGTTTTTATTTAAATTCAATTAATTAACACATAATGTATTACTATTAGTTTCAGAGGTAGAGTTCAGTGATTCATCAGTTTTACTAAATACTCAGTGTTCCTTATATCACATGCCCTCCTTAATGTCCATCACCCAGTTATCCCATCCCCCCACTCTCCTCCCCTCCAGCAACCCTCAGTTTGTTTCCTATGATTAAGAATCTCTTACGGTTTGTCTCCCTCTTTGATTTTGTCTTGTTTTATTTTTCCTTCCCTTCCCCTATGATCCTGTTTTGTTTCTTAAATTCCACATATGAGTGAGATTGTATAATTGTCTTTCTGTGATTGACTTATTTCGCTTAGCATAATACCCTGTAGTTCCATCCATGTCATTGCAAATGGCAAGATTTCATTTTTTTGATGACTGCATAGTATTCCATTGTATATGTGTACCACATCTTCTTTATCCATCTTTTGATGGGTATTTGGGCTCTTTCCATAGTATAGCTATTGTGGACATTGCTGCTATAAACGTTGGGGTGCAGGTGCCCTGTCGGATCACTGCATTTGTATCTTTGGGGTAAATACCCAGTAGTGCAATTGCTGGATCATAAGGTAGCTCTATTTGCAACTTTTTGAGGAACCTCCATACTGTTTTCCAGAGTGGCTGCACCAGCTTGCATTCCCACCAACAGTAATACTGGTTTTTTCTAAGACATTTTCTTCTACGTATATAGGCTGTATTCCCTCTAGTATTTGTTGATTGATTAATTGATTGTTTTGGTTTTTTCATTTCATGTTAGAATTTTTTATCTGATGCCCGATCATTTTTAAAGAGTGGGTAAGAGTTTTATCAGTGGATAAAATGCTGATAAGAAGATCTCTGTAGGGCGCCTGGGTGGCTCAGTCAGTTAAGCGACTGCCTTCAGCTCAGGTCATGATCCCATGGTCCTGGGATCGAGTCCCACATCAGGCTCCTTGCTCCGCGGGGAGCCTGCTTCTCCCTCTCCCACTCCTCCTGCTTGTGTTCCCTCTCTCACTGTGTCTCTCTCTGTCAAATGAATAAATAAAATCTTTAAAAAAAAAAGATCTCTGTAGATGAATATGGCTTGCAAAATATGAAGTAAACTGTACAGTGTACTAGCTGATCCATTTTTGGAGTGAACTCCTGCTTTAGTATCATTCCAATTTTAGTATATGTGCTGCCGAAGCGAGCACCCTGCTTTAGTATCTTCAGAATTTTCCTCTTGGGCCTGTGCTATTCCCTAGGTACTCTTTTAGCCTCCTGAATGGCTAACGATGTTCTGGGAGCTAGGTGGAAGCAATTGGGAATCTCCGTTTTCTCTTATTTTAATCCCTTGCTTTTGGTGGTATTCTCATCTTTCACTGTGCCTGAAGATGGTTCAGGTACACTATGTTTTACCTTCTCCAGAGAATAAAATTAGTCTTTTGTTGGTTAGGAAAATAGTGATTGCTCAGTGGCATGGAGAGGAATAAAATATTGAGGGATAATTGCTTCTTAATTCATTTGCAACCAGTCATGTTCTACCCACCCACCCACTCCCAGCTTCCTCTTCCAAAGATAATTTGTGCCACCAATTTCTGAGTCTTTTAGGATTCTTGGTGTAACTCAAGTTGGGTTCTAGTTTTCCTCATAGCCAGCTTGAAATGCTAATATTTTGAATCTTCTAAGTCAGTTACCACTTATCTATTTACTTTATAGTTTCTAAGATGTTGTTACTGCTGTCTTTTCTTCTAGTTATTCTTGAGGTTTTATGCCTTTTTAAACAATCTTGGACTGTAGTTTCAAGATAGTGTGAAATTAGATGTAACATGTTCAGCTTATTCTCTTTATCAGAAGTTCCAAAAGTAAAAATTATTCATGTTCATGTTTACAAATTGCAACAGTGTTTATAAAGGTATGAAATAAAGAATAAAACATTTTCCTCTACTTTCCCCCTGAATACACACC
Source organism: Leptonychotes weddellii (assembly GCF_054177405.1). Lineage (NCBI taxonomy): Eukaryota > Metazoa > Chordata > Mammalia > Carnivora > Phocidae > Leptonychotes > Leptonychotes weddellii. Next base: position 86,014,636 of record NC_138375.1, on the reverse strand, counting down.
ACCCAGAGGTAACTAGAGTAAGTTAACATGTGTACCCTTCCAGATATTTTTTATTTATATTTTTATCTATATAGAATAATGCATATAGTATGAAGAATCAAAAATGAAATTTTACTGTATAAATACATATGGTATATAGTATAAACATATACTATGTATATGTAATATTTGTCAAAATTATGGAGTTCCATGTTGATCTGTACATCAATATGTACAGATGTCTTAATTTTTTTTAACTGTTTAATACTATTACATTGTATGAGCTTTTCCTAATAAGATCCCAATTGTTAGATACTTGTTTCCTATTCATCTTTTTAATATTATTACCATAGTGCTACTATAAATATTCAGATACACATACTTTTTCACTACTTGTTAAGTATAGTTTTCGTTTAATTTTTAAGAGTGGAATTATTTAGTCAAAGGGTATATGCACTTTACTCTTCAAAGAGGTTATGCCTCTACTAATTGTATATAAAAGTGGCTTTTTTAATAACCTGTGTGACTTAGCTATTATCAGGTTTTAAAATCTTTGGCATTCTGATAAGTGACAAATGCTATCTTGTCATTTTAATTTGCTTGTTCTAATTATGTGTGAGGTTAATTGTGCTTATTGGGCATTCTTTTTTTTTATGAGCTGCATATTCAGTTCACTTAGCCATTATTCTGTGGATTATTCATCTTTTCCAGGTAGATTTGTAAGAAGAACTCATTAAACTGGGAAGAATTTTGCCATTTATTTCTCACACGTTTTGCAGATATTTCCCCAGAATTGTCCTTTATATTTTTGACATTGGTTACTGCATTTTTGCTATATGGTCAATATATTTTATTTTTATTTATTTATTTATTTATTTTAAAGATTTTATTTATTTATTTGACAGAGAGAGACAGCGAGAGATGGAACACAAGCAAGGGGAGTGTGAGAGGCAGAAGCAGGCTCCCCACAGAGCAGGGAGCCGGGTGCGGGGCTCGATCCCAGGACCCTGGGATCATGACCTGAGCCGAAGGCAGCCGCTTAACGACTGAGCCACCCAGGCGCCCCTGGTCAATATATTTTAAAGTGAAAAATTATTGAACAAGTATTGGCTTTATTCTCCCTGGCCCAAATTATTTTCTTTAGAGTTTTAAAATGTTATAAAGTGTTTGAACTATTAATTTAACATTTAGAAGTTATCAACAATACTTTATTTCAATTAACTAGTATATAGAGTAAATTAAAATTTTCTTGAATTCTGATTCTAACTTGAAAAAGACCATTAACTAAAAAAGAAAAGACCACTAATTAAAAGACCACTAATTAAACTTCATGTTCATATATCTTACGTTATTTAGCTAAAAAAGATTTCTTTTTTCAGTGTTCTACGCAAGAGTTCTTCTTGATTGTCAAAACCCTGTATCACCTGAAGTCAGAATTTCAAGCATTAATACCTGCTGTTAATTCCCATGTTCGGTCAGACTTGCTCCAGACATTTATTTTAGAGATTCCTGAACTCCTCAGTCCAGTGGAACGTTACTTAAGGATGCTTAATGAACAAGCTGCCAAGTAAGTAGTAGACTCTTAGATTACTGTCACTGCTGGAAAGGAAGAACTAATAGATTTGCCATTTGTTGTATGGATTCGTAAGCTTCCCTCGCGGTACTGGTAGACGTTGCATTTGAAATTAGAAATGGGATGGGATGCTAAAGGCTGTCTATGATAGCTGAAAGTAACCCTCTGCCATATAAAACTTAGGCAGTTCATTATCAAGGACAGATAACAGTACTTCTCCAGGTACCAGATGATGAAAAGATAAAGTCCAGGCAGAACAAATAGTAGCAGTTTATTAATTCAAACATGGGAGTCAGATGGCATCTTACACTTATTTCCTAGATTCCCAGCGGTAGTCGGCGTTATGTTTATAAACCACAGAAGCAAAGTTTTCCTTTACGAGGTAGTCATTTTATAGTTCATCCCACAAAGAACTCTTTTATAAAAGGGGAAGAAAGACAGTATTTACATTCGTGTTTATTTTCTGCATAGGTGAACAACACATATTTAATTTTATCTCTCATTTTCACCACGGGAATCATGAACTTGCAAAATGAAAATGATGTTGGGATAATTTTGTCTATATTCAAAGAAATTAAGAAACCAACCCATAAATACTTAGTGACAGAGCTGGGATTAGAGCCTTGCTTTCCTGATTCCCAACCCTTTGGTATTTATCATGCTGTGAAAAATAATTGATAACTGGTATAGGTAGTATGCTTCAATATATGTATTTGCATTTTTTTTTCATTTTTTAGAACTGGGAATAAAACTGAATTATTCAAAGACCTTACTGACTTCCCTTTAATAAAAAAGAGGAAGGATGAAATTCAAGAAGTTACTGACAAGATCCAAATACATTTACAAGAAATACGAAAAATACTAAAAAATCCTTCTGTACAGTATGTAACAGTGTCAGGACAGGAGGTAATGTCAACATACTTTTATTTTGCATTTGTTTATCTCAAGTAGAAAAGCTATTTTAAAATGTAAACAAAAAGCGGCCCTCTTGGTGCAGTGGGCAGCGCGTCAGTCTCATAAAACGTAAACAAAAATCCGAGGATAGGATGAATATTTGTTTGTTTTCAGATTTTCTCTTTTGTTCCTTGGAAATATGATGTAATACTTTGTGTTGGTAAGAATTATTTTAATAACAGTTTTTTGTGTGTTTATTTACTTTACTCTCTTGGTAAAATCATGCAATTTAATGTTACATGTGTTTTAATATTATTTGTTGAAATTGTATTATAGAAAATGTGACTCTTGTTAATCATAACTTATAGGATTCATTTACCCTAAATCCAGGAGAGAAAAGTTAGTCTTTGATCTCTGGCCTGCAGATAATGAAATGATAGAAGTGAACCACCTGTGTTGGTTGGATCACACAGTGATTAAAAGGTAGGGTTTCCTTCTGAAGTTAGTAGTATAGCTGCTAGAGAACAAATAGCGAGAAAAAAACAAACAAAAAAACCCAAAACTATAGCGAAAACCTACAATTAGTGAGTCTTCCATGAGCTGATGTAACTGCTGTTCAGAATATGTTTTTTGGCATGCATACTTCAGTTTAAAGTTTGATATTATTAATATCTGAGTGAGAATCAGGAAGAAGTATGCTTTTTAAATGTGGTTGTATCCTTTGGTCTTATTCTGAGTCTTGAGGCATGCTACTTCTATACCTTATGTTTAATAAAATATAGAGAGCCTAACTGAGGGAATTTGAGAAATTCTACTTCGTTAAGATAGCAAATTAGGAAATTTGTGAATAATTTCCATCGGATGGATGAACATTTTATTCAGGATTTTAAAAAGCAGATATTTTTCTAGTGGGGAAGAGCTTAATTTCAAATAAAATTTTTAAACATTTGCATTACTTTATATATTTAGCCAAAAGACTGCTGATTTGTATAATTATTTGAAATAAGAAACCCTACAGATTATAATCTTTATTAAAATATTTATTATTTATTTTAAAGATTTATTTATTTATTTATTTGACAGAGAGAGACATAGCAAGAGAGGGAACACAAGCAGGGGGAGTGGGAGAGGGAGAAGCAGGCTTCCCGCTGAGCAGGGAGCCCGATGCGGGCTCAATCCCAGGGCCCTGGGATCATGACCTGAGCCGAAGGCAGACGCTTAACGGCTGAGCCACCCAGGGGCCCCTATTAAAATATTTATTAATCTTCTCCCATGTAATAGACCATTGATTAAGTCAGCGTATCTTTTGGACTCAAATCTTTTGGCCTCAGGCAGACGTTTCACAATGTATTCCACCTAGAAGTCTATATAACAGAAAAATAATGTGACAATATTTATACTTAGTGGCCCCCCCACCCTCCAGCCAAATATTTAATTGCATCAGTTGGTTTCACTATGCAGTCAGGACCTTCCAAAGGAAACAAGTGACCTTAGTATCACTATTCCGGGCTATTTGTTGAAAATGAGATGATCAAAACTGCTTAATAACATTAATAAAAGATATGTAGTAGAAAGGTGGTTACCTGGTATGACAGTAGAAAAAAGCTGGGTGTGAAGTGCCAGTTCCCCCTTCGTGCTATGTGACCAAGGCAGAATCACCTATGTCGTGAGACTACTCCAAAGACCAATTGAGTTAAAATACGTGAAAGTGCTTTTTAATCATACATTAAAGCCCTATGTAAATGTTATTCATATACTACTACTACTAATATAGTTACCATTTGTCAAGCACTTGATCAGAATGGTGCTAAGCACTTCATGTATATTATTTAACATTTGTAACAACACAGAAAGGGGTTATTTCCCATTTTGTAGTGAAGAAAACTGAGGGTTGGAATAGTTAGGTAAGTTACCTAAATCAGAAGCCCAGTCCTGCCTGACTCCAGTCTTTCTACCAATTCCTTATTTCACTCTACTTACAAATATTAACACAAGGATTATCAACATCTTGGGTTTTATTTTATGAAACCCAGACATTTTAGAGCTCATACTATGCAAACTGAAATAAAGCTTAAGTCTTGGAAAGACAGTCCTGGATCCAACTGGTAGTTTTACAGTAAAAATGGGGAGTACTGATCAGGAATTCATAAGGGATAGTAGATGAGATTTTTTTTTCTTTTTTAAATCAGTGTGGCAGTGAAGTTTAAGAAAAAGCACAGTATGGAGATGAAATATTTGAGTTACAACTAATTAGGGAGGTAAATTATCTTATTCTTTACTTAACCTTTATTCGGTTGAGGTGATGACTTTGAGGCAAGAAATTTCTTAGTTATTAACTGTGGGATGAATTCTTACTGGTTTTTAAAAACCTATAGAAATTGAATAGTATATTGATTCAGAATCACTTTTACAACATTTTTTTGAGAATTAGTGATTCTATTCAAACCAAATGAGTTCTAGATATTCAGCATTGTTATAGTCAAATTCTCTTTTAAAAAATTGTACTAATGGTATCAGCAAATTATTTAAAGATACTTACAGGACCAAGAACAGACTCCATCAAATATGATTACCTCTGAGAAGTGAGAGAGGAAGGCAGGAAAACCCTTACTTTGTATGTGCTTCTTATTTTATACCCTTCTGTTCTGAAATTTTATAACTTTGTAATAATTTTTTAAAAACCTATTTTAGCAGCTCCATGTAGTACATGGATTTCGTTATTATTGGGGAAATTAAGTAGATTGTCAAGCCAGTGATACTTTTGACAACTTTCCTTTTTCACCTCTGTTCTCAGTTTTTATGTACTCATTAGAATACTATAAGCCTTACTGACTGTATTATTTCTGACTCTGAAAGTATTTGTAAGAAAATAATGAAAGCAGAAACTTAGCTCACTGCTTCTGTGATAGTTTTTCTCATATTTTGTGTATATAGAGAATCATCTTTTAACCTTGAATCAAATATGGAGTGGATATGGGGTGATATTTAGATTTGGGGCAGTATTGGTAAGTAGTAGTATTCTTAAGGAAAAGGGAAGAAATATTGGGGGAAAATCTTTAGAAAAAAATTTTATTAATTCACAGCATGCAGCATATCTGAATTCTGCTTAGTGTGTTTAAGATGTGAAAAGCATTCTCTGTTACATCTTACTTCTAAAGAAAAAATACTTGAGAATTCTTGAGAGAGAAGAAAGAAAAGAGGGAGAGTAGGAATGGGTTAAGTGTGGTACTGGAGAAAACAGAGAGCAGTTTCTGGAGTGAATTAAGCAAAGTTAGCAATGATGCAAGCCCAGTGATACGACAGCCTATAGTTTGAGTAACAATATCTGATGTTTAACCAAGACAGAATTGGATCCCAGGAGTATGTGAGAAACTACTAGAACAAATCAAGGCATACTTCTTGCATCAACACCTAAGAAAGTCAGGAACTATAGAGCATGGAAAGGTGCTTGTGAGAATTTTCTAAGATTTCTGAAATATATGTTAATTTCCAATTTTAGTTTCCTTTTCTGTAGCAATAAAGTTTTTTAAAGGCCTTGTCTGCTCATTCTTAGAATGTTTGTGAAAAGAAGCAGAGAGAAAATTTCCTATTCGTTAGGCAGTGTAGAAGAGAAAAAAAAACCTGCTAGTAGATGACAATTCTCAAGAGAAACCCCAGCTGAGAAGAGGACACACAGGACCAGCACCAACTTGAAGAAGTAACCCCAGGGGTGTAACTAGCAGGAGGTCCATGTGGGCCTTCCCAACTCTCACCCTCTTTTCCATCGAGTATTGCCTCTGCATATGGCTTGTTTGAGGAACTGTGGTCCTTAGAGTAGACCCTTGATACTTACAGATTGAACCATTATGGTCCAAACTGTTCCCAGCATGCTCTAAAGGGCCATGATTAGAATTGATCTGTGATGTGTATAAGGTATAAATTTGAATCCAGTGCCCCGTGCTGCAGTGTTACGGCAAATTACTTAAGTAAGCCAGCCTATCTGGCTACCCACTGATCTCACTGAGGCAGTTTTAGCTTCTTTTTCAAAATTTCCACCTTTCCTTACACAGTAACTCTTGTGGAGCTCTGTGTTTTTATTGATCTAGATGTGTCCTTTCCAAGTATTAGTGAGCCACTGCGGCCCTGAATTTTGCTGTTTGCTGCAGGCATAGCTCTTCCCAGAATTATTTTATAAAAAGATCATTATGCTTTTCTTGTAGGACATTTACGAATAATATTTAAGCAGAATTTTTTAGCATGGTCTTAATGTGCTTTTCTTTCTCTTCAATGATATTTATTTTGTGGGTTTTTTTCCTCAGTTAGTTTTTGTAGCCGAAGGGAACTTTTTTAGACTTTTGACTCTTCACTATTTAACTGGGTGTAGCAGATTTGAAATTGTATTAATTTCTCTCTATCCAGGAAGACATCATTAGTCCCAAAATTCTTAAAATTAACCAATAATTTCTGTATTATAATGAATGTAAAAATTATATAGAAAAATAAACTCAAAGATAGGCCAATATTATTAATAATATGCATATTATAAATACCAGAAATGTTATAAAACTGGTATGTGTAAAAAAGTTCCTGTGCCATCTCAAAATTAGTGGTAGCCACAGAGCTTCTGGGTTTCCTCCTGTATAAAATAAGTGTTTGTGTGTTTATTCATTTAAATAAAACACTGAATTTTATTCAGTAATATAGGAGAGTGAGCAGGAGGAAGAGATGATATACAACTAATGCTAAAAAGGAAAGGCATGATAGAAGAAGTTTATTTCACTTGCTTCCTGATTGATTTCAGAAAAGCTTGCTTGCAGAACACGGCTCTATAAAGATATGGTTCATATGAGTGAAAACTTAAAACACTGATGGGAAGAAATCTCTTCTTCCCTTAATAGCTGAAGAAATCAGTACTTTTTCATGAGGATATTCTTAGAGCACTTGGGCTCTTTGGATAAAAACTATGACAATAAATCTTCTTCTGTTCAGAGTAGGGGATGGGCCATGTCTGAAACTGGTGTAGCACATCGTAATTGATATTTTAAAATTGTATGTACTTTGTAAGAACTTCAGTCTTATTACTGAGTATAAAGGAATTCTTAATTGGGTACTAATAAATGAAAGAGGCCATTAAAAAAAGAAAAATCGCCACATGTGCACATGACAACGTTATAAACATTAAAGTGCCGAGTTATATGCTTATTACAAACTTTCGATCAATACATATTGTACTTTATCCCAAGTATTGCAACCCTAATTAATGATATTTGGTTGTGTGGACATATTTGAACTTTCCTATTAACAATACTGGATTTATTTTGCATGTTGAGAGTAGTATTTACTAAATTTATAGCACAATTTTGAGGAAGCTTTAATAATGATTAATCATTTAAATATCTAATTTTTATTTGTATTTCTTTTAGTTTATGATTGAAGTAAAGAATTCTGCTGTATCTTGTATACCAGCTGATTGGGTTAAGGTTGGAAGGTGGGTTTAAAATTACATTTTTTCTTACTAATGTGAATTATGACATGTATACCTGTATACTACTGGAATGAAGATAACAACATCCTTGACATAAAAAGTAATTCTTTCCCTTTGGTTTTCTTATGGAACTTTTAACCAAAGAAATAATTATTTTAAATATTTTTTATCATTGATTTAAAAATATTTTTTCCAAAGAGTATCTTACTTGTATACATTTGTTTTCCTGTTTTGTAAATTACCATTTTATTCTTACACCTCAGAGTACACTTTAAACACATGAAAAAAAATATTGGGGCATCTTCAGTAATAAGATTAATTTGATTGCTTGAAATTCCTGTTGAGTGCTCTACCTGAAATTCTTTTAGGAAGCTGAAATTTCATTTTCTGCCTCACTGAGTTCTGCATTTCTTTATTCTTGATGCTTTCCAATGCACATAATTATAACAGTTCTTTATGGCTTCTTTTTTGTAAGTTATTCATGAATTGATGAAAACAAATTAATCAAAAACAGAATTAGAGAACCACATTGAGACTGCCTTTTCTCCTTGATTAGGCATTAATCCCCCAAAGGGGACTCATATAAAGAAGTGGTATTAGCGAAGTATATACTCCTGTGAGTAATATTCTTTGTGAAGTATTTATTGCTACTGTTATTAATATGCTTGCATGAACTTGAGATGAAAATGTTACATTTGTCTAAGTGAGCATAAGAGGGACTAGTATAGTAGCTGGTGTTTATATGAAGGAACTCTGTTAAGGATAAAAGAAAATTTTAACATCTGTGAATGATTATTTAATTAAAAGAAAAAAGCTAGTATCCATTGCCATTATCAAAGGATTCTGAAGGCACAGTCATGGGTTTCTTTAGCTCTGTTACCATTGGTTTTTTTTTTTTTTTTTCTCCTGTGTTACTAGAAGCTGTAGGTGAGATTTGAGTATTGTTGATTTTAGGGGCTGTTTTCTCTCTTCACAGGCTTTCTTTCCTTTATCTACTTTTGTCCTACCTTACAGCTCATGAATTGAAGTATGTTTTACGAAGAGAAATTATTTAAAATTGTACATCTAATTATCTAAGAAACTGAAATGTTTCACTAAATGAATTTTATCAGAAGAGAAAGCTATGATAAATATGTTGGCATAGAAATCTAGATGACATTTCAGAAGCAACACAGAAGGCATAAATCAGTGCCAGCATCTTTTGAACATTCAATGATGTAAATTGAATGAATAAATAAGATGGCTTTGGGGAGGTTCATTGTTATTTTTATATGTCATTTGGCTATTGGAACCTTGACAGGGATAGGTTAGACTGTTAGTCAGAATTTGAATATGAAAGGCTCACCCCTGGTCCAATAACTGGCCAAATTAAACTTAATTGGGACAGGAGTTGGGGAGCAAACAAAGAACAGTAATTACACTCTGTCATCACCTGCGTATCACTCAGTCCTGATCTTCTCTTCTCATAGGTCCAATCATAATAGTAATATCAACAGCGGTAGCAATCACCACCTCCACAGAACCACTCCTAACACTGGGTACTAATGACATAGGACATAGGTACTGTGCTAAGCACTATCTTATCCTCTCAACAGTACCTATGAGGTAGATACTGTCATTATTCCCATTTTATAGATGAGGAAAGGGATGTGTAGAGAAGGTCACTTATATTTGCTTAAGGTTAAATAGGTAGCAAGTAAGTGGTTAGAGATAAAGCCTTGGCCCGGATTTTTTAACTGGGAACCCATGGCATCCCCTTTTGTGCTCTGCAGCTTCTTGATGAAGAAACAGACGATACACAAGCCCACAAGAGGAGCATGTCATATTTCTTCCCATCTGGGGCCACTGTGAATCTAAGTTAGATCATGCAACATTCCTCTTCTTTGATTGCCTCCTGAATTAATGCATTGCTATTCTTTGTAATTCTTTATATTTTTCTTTTTTCACTGAAATACATTAATTATACAGAAAAGTGTCAAACATAAAGAGTAATAGGACTTTCATCCATGTACCCAGCTTTGTCAGGACTTACTTCTGATTTTTAATAAGCAAGCATTTTCATTTAGTGTAATTTAAAGAAAAAAGCTTTCTGCTTATGAAATGGAAATTCTAAACTTTGACTTTGCCATATGGATATAATTTGAAATGAATTTGAGCTCCTGAACAAAGTCCTGTGAACTCCAAGTACTTTATTTACAACAGAGATCTTTGGAATCAATAGAGTTCAGCACCGTAATTAAAGAATGTTCTCTGTTTACAGCTGTTTACTTTCAAGGTTCATCAGAGAACAATAAATAACTACTTTAATTTTCTGAAGTGATGGCATTAGTGATTTCTTAGTAACCTTGATTTCCTATTTATGTTTCTTCCCCTCTTCTAGCACAAAAGCTGTGAGCCGTTTTCACTCTCCTTTTATTGTAGAAAATTACAGACATCTGAATCAGCTCCGGGAGCAGCTAGTCCTTGACTGCAGTGCTGAATGGCTTGATTTTCTAGAGTGAGTTTACAATGAAAAATATAATCTGACTTTTTGCTATGAGAAATAGACCGGAAAATCTTTCCATCAAAAAGAAAAGTAGAGATTACTGCTTGTGACCTGCCATAAAATAGTTGAGTACATGTGTTCTCTGATTTTATTTTTAATCCATTGAAATGTAAGCTCATCTTAGTCTTTAATGAGAGACCTAAATATACTTTATTGTTACTGTACCAATATTTAGTTGCTAAGGATGTTTGGTAGAGTCACTTTTTGAAATGCCACCTTGGACTTCCTTTACTTTACTTACAAAAAGGCTCTAACATTTTCAGAGTTGGAAAAGAATGGGTTAGTTGCTTTGTTTTTATTATCTCCATTTAATTTTTTTCTTATTTTTCTACATCCTGAATATTTTCTTCCTAACTTTTTATTTTAAAGAATTTTAAATCTCAGAAATTTGAAATAAATACCGATATACTCTTCATCTAGATTTATAAAGTGTTAACATTTCGCCACATTTGTTTTATCTCTCTCATACTTTTTTCCTGAACCATTTGAAAGTATGATTTAGACATTATAACACTTCACCCCTAAATACTTAATTAAGTGTACATCTAAAACTAAGGACATTCTCTTATATAATCTTAAGACTATTATCACATCTGAGAAAAATTATTAATTTTTTTTTTTTTAAGATTTTATTTATTGGACAGAGGGAGACACAGTTAGAGAAGGAACACAAGCAGGGGCAGAGGGAGAGGGAGAAGCAGGCTTCCCGCTGAGCAGGGAGCCCGACGCGGGGCTTGATCCCAGGACACTGGGATCATGATCTGAGCCAAAGGCAGACGCTTAACATCTGAGCCACCCGGGTGCCCCAGAAAAATTATTAATTTAAGGAATATTGAGTTTCTCTAATTCTGCCCCCTCATTTTTAAATGAAAGCTCTATTCAGCTTTCACATGTTACATTTTATGATGTTTCTTTTGTAGTTGAATCTAGAATAGTCCCTCACCTTTTTGGTTTTTTTTTTTTAAGATTTTATTTATTTATTTGAGAGAGAGAACATGAGCAGGGGGAGGTGCAGAGGGAGAGGCAGACTCCACATTGAGCAGGGAGCCTGACAGGGGACTTGATCCCAGGACTCTGGGATCATGAATTGAGCTGAAGGCAGACATTTAACTAACTGAGCCACCCAGGTGCTCCACCTTTTTTGCTTTTTTATGAGATTTTTTTTTTTGAGGAATCCTTGCCATTGCCTCAAAGAATGTTTCATATCTGGACTTATTAATAGTTATGTGTTCATATTGACAGGGATAAGTCAGTGGTGTACTGGTAAATAAGATGTTAACAGCCAGTTCTTTGGAAGAATAGTAGTGTTTGTGGCGTTTGCTGGTTTCTATAGTGTAAATACTCCTACTGTGGTTGATTTCAAGTTATTGCTGGACTGAAGTTGGGAAGAGAGGTGTACAGTTGACTTTCCTGAGTCCTTAGCTATGAGCCACTCATCTAAGCCCTTTAGGTATATTAGGTCATTATTTCTCACAAGATCTTTGTGACTGAAATATTATCACCCCCAATTGACAAATGAATAAATTGAGATACAGAAGTAAGAAGTAAGTTGCCTACATTGGGTTGGAGCCATGGTTCAATGCAGGGTGCACAAAGATATTAAGTGACAGTTCTTAAAAGGTAGTTGGTACCATTTTTTTGCCCAGAGGAGTCTTGAATTAGAGCATTAGAAACACATTCTAATTTACTTATCCTGAATCTTCTGAGGTTATCTTAACTCTGAATCTTGGACCCAGGGATAGAAACTTGGTATATTCATTTCCTTTTCCAATTCACTTTCAGTTTCCCATTTTAAGGGTCTTTAGGGCCCTTGAGTCTCAAGTTCTCCTGGTTTTCCCCTTAGAAATATCACTGAGAGGTGCCTGGCTGGCTCAGTTGGTAGAGCGTGCGACTCTTGATCTTGAGGTTGTGAGTTAGAGCCCCATGCTGGGTGCAGAGATTACTTAAAAAAAAAAAAAGTATCACTGAGACATGAAAATTGGATGAAAATTAGTCCTTTCAAGCTTCAAGGGCCACATTCTAGGGTTCTGGGATTGGGTGAGATGATACATATTCTCTCTGTTCATAGTATACAAGATTTTACAGATCTGGTTTATGTTCTCATTGTCGTTATTCTAGACTAAAGATAAAGTTCAGATCTCTCAGGCCGAAAACTTCGGCATTGTCCCCTTTTGTCCCTTTATCTTTTATCAAATTCCTGTTTGTCTTTTCCCTTTGCAATGTATCTTTGATTTGCCCCTTCTCTGTTCTGTTCTAGCACCCCATTATTTCTCTGTATTATTCTTCTTGTATCAGCTCTTTGCCTTCTACCAAATTAACCCAGGAGAATTCAGCTTTCATCATACTACCCCTTTGAGTGAGGTGACATTAAATACAGCATCACAGAAGAATATGATACTCATGTTGTATTGCTAAGTGAAAAAAGAATGCAAAACAGTATTGAAGGATGATGCAGTTCTGTGTAAATTCACATACATGCACAGCATACAAATCTTTTTATCTGTCTTTAAGAGATTATTTGAGAGAGAGAGCATGCATGCATGCGCAAGTGGGGGAGGGCAGAGGGAGAGAATCCCCAAGCAGACTCCCCACAGAGTGCAGAGCCCTGTGTAGAGCTTGATCTCATGACCCATGAGATCATGACCTGAGCCGAAACCAAGAGTTGGACCAAGCTCAACCTACTAAGCCACGCAGGGTGCCCCTAAATTTTTTTATTTTAAAAGATTAAATGTATATATTCCATTACTGTATTATCAGTATGCTTATTGGTCATTTGTATACCTTTTCTGGAGAAATGTCTTCATATATATATCCTCAAATATTAACTGATTATTTCTGGATGGTGAGATTACTGGAGATTTTAATTTACTTTGCAAATACATGATATCAAAAGTGTCTTTAATGTACTTACATTACTTTCAAAAATAAGAAAAATACATTAATGGTTTTATCTAAAAAAATAATATTGGCTGAATTTTTGCTAGAGCTTTTGCAGCTAGAGCCCCCACTTGAGAACAACATTGATTGTAATGTACAGTATTTATTAAGGTGCCAGATGGTATGAATATGATGTCATTTTAAAAAATGATTAACCTCAGTGAACCTGACATCAGAGGATTGAATACCAGCTATACACATGTATTTGTCTCTTATTGAGATACTAACCATTATACATTAGTCATACTACTTTTGATCAAAATATTGCAAGAAATCAAGGCTGTAAGAAACTAAATGGAATTTTCTCTGAAAAAATGTGTCTCTTCATCTGTATTCCTAGAAGATGGGCTGTGGATGTTGAATAATCTTCTTGATTGGAGATTTTTTAAAAATTGAATTATAATGTCTCTCGTGCAGTAGGTTAAATATTTTAGAAATAAATTTGCAAATAAAAAATAAAATATTTTCCTTTTTTGTTGATTTTACATGTCATTGGGCAACATCTGATGGTAGACTGTCCTAACAGCTTTAGAACCCAAGTACTTTAATCTTAATTTTTCCTGTGGATGTGGCAATATCTTTTGACCAGAGATTAAATCATAGTACTTTGGCTTCATCTTTAAGTTGGTTGGTGGCTTAGTGATAAAGTTGCCTGTTGTGACATAAACCCAGTCTTATCAGATTGTTATTTGAATTGCCCATTTTTTAGCTTGTTATTTTTCTAGGTATGGGTAATCTTTTTGAAATTTGGCAAAGTATAGCAAATGGACAAAGATCAAGAAGTCAAACAAGACTTCCTAGGTTATGATGATGATGTTAAAGGTTTATGATAGTGTTTCATTTTATTCACACATCTTATTTATATAATTGACATGAGAAAGAACATTATTGTCTATATCAAAATAATTACCTTATCTCTCTCTGCCTTTTCTTTTTTCTTATTTTTTTAACCAAAATGGTACCCACTGAGAGCTATGTCACTCATTTCAATCCCAGACACTGGAATATCATGAGGGACAGTTACCCTCAACCTAAGGCTCCTAGATAGTAGCAAATTAATTAGGGTCTTGGTGGCCTGGACAAGAGCTGAGAAGCAGGGAGTGAGAGTGAAGAAAAAATGAGAGTTATTTAGTGCCAAAGATACTTTGATACTCATATTCCAGAGAGGCAAGAGGAGAGACACCAAATGTGGCCACTCTCTGGGAAAACAGAGTGCCAGGATAGGAAGGATCAGATGGGTCAGTAATTAGAACAGGGACAGGACGCAACACAGTCCAACAGATAAACCAGTGGTCAGATCTAAAACTGAAGTCAGACCAGGAATGACAAGGCATGATCACTGGGCAGTCACTCAGAAGTGTTAGGTCCACGTAGCATGTGGCATCTTCACAATGGAGTGAGTCATTTTTAAGGTGGCAACTGAGCATTGTCTGTCTGATGCCAGGGGCCAGTCTCCTTTGTGTTTGGGATTTTGCACAGACTCTTACCACTGTTAGTGGGATTCTTGCTTGTGTTGATGAACCTTAATTCAGTGAGAAATAGGTAAATTATATTTATTATGTTCTATCTATTCAGATAAAAAGGTATAAAATATACTATAAATATATTTTCTAATTCATAACGTTAACACAAAAATAAAAATGGGTGCTTAAAATGTTGCTTCTGTTATGTGGAAAAGTCATTTGCATGGAATACCTTATAATATTACTAGAAAAATCATATTACAGATTCTAAAAAATCAAGATAATGATAATATAGGAATAACTGATCACATAATAGCTTAATCTGGATATCCTTTTCAAGCTAGGAAGCATTCTAAAACTTGGATTTAAGAAGCAGATTAAATCTCAAAGTTTCTGAAACCCATAATACAACAGAGAAATCTTTTTTTTTTTTTTAAAGATTTTATTTACTTATTTGACAGAGAGATAGTGAGAGCAGGAACACAAGCAGGGGGAGTGGGAGAGGGAGAAGCAGGCTTTCTGCCGAGCAGGGAGCCCGATGCGGGACTCGATCCCAGGACCCTGGGATCATGACCTGAGCCGAAGGCAGCCGCTTAACGACTGAGCCACCCAGGCGCCCAGAGAGAAATCATTTTTAAGAGAAGAATTCAGCCTAATATTCTACTTTGGTGGGAATCTTCTTTGAAAGGATGTAAGGGATACCTATGATGTGAAATAATGGAATAATTTGGGGCACCTGGGTGGCACAGTTGGTTGGGTGTCTGACTCTTGGTTTCGGCTCAGGTCATGATCTCAGGGTCATGAGATCTGCGTCGGGCTCCGTGCTCTGTGGGGAGTCTGCTTGAGATTCTCTCTCTCCCTGCCCCTTCTGCTTGTGCTCTCATGCTCTCTAAAATAAATAAGTCTTTAAAAAATAAAGGAAATAATGGAATAATTTAAACAATAAAAAAAGGAAAGCGCTTGCCTACATTCCTATATGTTTTCTGAATAAGTCTTTCAATAAAAGTCTTTTAAGCTTTTAGATCACAAGTGATTTAATTAGCCAAAGATTTGAGGCACTGATCATTATCTTTTTAAAATAAATCTAAAATTTAATTTATATATGTATTATTAATAAGATAACTGAAAATCACTGAAAAAAGTACTTTATTTGCTTGCTTTTAATGAAATTTATTACAATGTCTACTGCATATCAAAGTTATGGGCTAGATGTTGGAGCTAATAATGATAGGAAAATCAGACGAACATGGACCCTACCATCGAGAACCTTCCAGTTCAGTGTGAGAGAAAGATACTGAAACTATTAATCCTAGTTTGGATGATGCTATGAAGGAGAAGCACAAAGGCAAGCTGAGCCACCTGGGTAGTTCACGTTAATTTAAGCTGAATGGAAATGATCACTACATTTGTGTTAATTATGTTAAGGTTGACGTGTCATGGTCAAATGAAATGTGCAATACAGTATTAATAGTAGACGTCTTTATATAGAAGCCTCAGTAATCAAGTTATATTAAACTGAGAAGTCGTCTGGAGTAATATCCATGTTTCTTAACTGTTAGGTATCTCTGGTTATTTTGTTTATGCTCATCTTAGCTAATAAAGCGATTGCGTATTGTGCAGCTTTTACAGATCTAAGAAATCAATGTGTTCACCTTTTTGTTGTTGCTTCTGTAGGAATTTCAGTGAACATTATCACTCCTTGTGTAAAGCAGTACATCACCTAGCAACTATTGACTGCATTTTCTCTCTAGCCAAGGTCGCTAAGCAAGGAGATTACTGCAGGTAATGTATTTTTTAACTCCCCCCTCCTTTTCAGTGCTTTAGATCAGATGGCATTATCCCATTACTTTTAGTATTTTTATTATAAAATATTAAAATATGCAGATACGTTGGATTCTTGGTAAAGCTGAATGTCATACACACATGGCTTGATTTAAAATTAACAAATTCCTTTCTTGCTTGCTCTGTCTTTGAGTACAATGAAAGCAGATGTTCACAATAGCTCTAGAGGTGAGTGTTATATATTTCAATTTTTAAGTTTATGTGGGTGACATTTTTTTAAAGGCGTAATCCTTTCATTTGTTAGCTTTGACTTGAACACTTTGTAATATATTTCACTTTATAAGTCTCATTTAAATGCCAACTAAATCAGATGTGGATGAAACTGAATGTGTGATCCATTTCGAGACAGTGTCTCTATTGCTATCAAATTGCTCTTCGTTAAGTCTAAAACCTTAGGCTTGAGCCAAATCTTTGGCTCATTGCTCTGCT
Organism: Leptonychotes weddellii; assembly: GCF_054177405.1. Classification (NCBI taxonomy): domain Eukaryota; kingdom Metazoa; phylum Chordata; class Mammalia; order Carnivora; family Phocidae; genus Leptonychotes; species Leptonychotes weddellii. The sequence goes on along the minus strand of NC_138375.1, from coordinate 85,997,510 downwards.
TTCCAGGCCCACTGGGTAGGGATTCCCACCTTCCAGACCGACTGGGGCAGCAGTCTTGTTCCTGTAGCTTTGCGGGGCCAAGGTTGGGCCCCCAGAGCTCTAGGCCATATTGCCCCTTTGGTGGCCCTGTGCCTGGGCCCCGCCCCTGAGGTAGTTCTTTCTGGTAGTCCCACGTCTGCTGATGCTGATGCCCTGTGGCTCTCCCGGGCTGGAATTTTGTACTGGTGGTTCTGTGGGTCTGGAGAGCTTTGCCCAGTTGTGGTCTGGCTCTCTGTGGGCTCTTTTTATAAAACCACTAGCCCATTCACGAGGGCTCTGCCCTTATGAACTAATCACCTTCCAAGGGCTTTACCCCCAATACCATCACATTAGGTTTCATATGAATTTGGAAGAGGACACAAACATTCACTCTGTAGCACAAAGCCTATTTTTTCATATACTTAAGGAAATTTAAGGGAATATTTAACTCACTGGCTTATTATGAGTTCTAAAAAGAAAACATGGAAGTGATACTGCCTATCAGTGCTTTGGTATACAGAGTTCGTTATGTTTGAGAGGATATGTTCTGCTGTTCATACTTCTTTCATGTTTTCTCTAGTTTGTGCTGAATATGTTTTTTTTTAACATTTAAATGTTCTCTCTATACCTAGCATAATACCCATAGTGGATGTAAAAAAATAGTTTTTTTATTGTAAAGCATTTATTTATTTATGGGAGAAGAGTTGCAGGAATTGGCTACCCCAGTTTTAGATAAAAATGTACTTAGTTTGCTGTTTTGTTTCATTTTGTTTTGCTACCCATTTATGTATGGAGTGATCTACTGTACTGTGCACAATGGTTTTGTTTAAAATAGGCTCTTTTATGGGCGCCTGGGTGGCTTAGTCATTAAGCGTCTGCCTTTGGCTCAGGTTATGGTCCCAGGGTCCTGGGATCGAGCCCCACATCGGGCTCCCTGCTCAGCGGGAAGCCTGCTTGCTTCTCCCTCCCCCACTCCCCCTGCTTGTGTTCCCTCTCTCACTGTGTCTCTGTCAAATAAAAAAATAAAAAATAAAATAGGCTCTTTGCGTTTTTATTATTACTCAGTTTCTTTTCACATCAGAGGACTTTGAAAATTTTGTGCAATTTATCATTCATGAAAATGAGATCTGTAAATGTACTCTAGTTGAATCTAGTTCTGGGAGAATAAGAGTCTGTCTTCCGTTGACTCGATTCCTTCCTTATGTACTGTGATCTTAGTAGGACTTCTTTCTTGGTGCACAAGGTTTGTAAGCTAACTTTTCCTAATGGATTTGTGAATTATGCAGAGGATCGGCTACAATCTGTACACTTGGTGATGTTTTCACACAAAGCTCTTTCCACTGAAAAATACCGATGCCTGGTTTCTCTCTTCCTGCACTTCTTCAAGTGGCCTTTTGCCATTTGCTGCTGCAGCAGCTAGTAAGAACAGAAGAACCATGTCTGTGGGCTTGTGGTTTATATTACATCATATTTAAGTGTTCATATCTGTATGTGCGTATATACCTATTTGTAAGCCTAAACATACATATATATTACACATAATATGTAATTTAAAGTAATACATCATTTTCAGGGCATTATAATAACCAGAATCTAGCTTTGATATCAGAAGGTCTGGTTCTAGCCCATCCTCTGTCACTGATTAGCGTGTACTCTTGTTTAAATCTCAAGTATTCATATATAAAATTGCAAGAAGTTATGAATTAGTAAATGGGATGAATTTTACAGTTGTTAGGTATTCTTTATTGAGAGCTCGTTTTGGCAAAATCTCTGAGTGAAAATGCATCCCTTATTATGTCACTATAAAACTATGATTAATTTGTAGACTCATCAGAGATTTAACAAACATTTTGAGTATGTACAATATTCAAGTTTGGTCCTAAATTTTTCATTTTGGGGCTTCTGCTTATTTACTTCAGTACATTTACTAAGAGACCCCTTGATTTGCAAGTAAAATTTGAACTGTTTTTTAGGCATATCCTTTGGAGTGTAGACTTTGGATCAGACAGGCTAGGCTTGGTTATTTGGCAGCTGACCTTAAGCAAGTTACTTAACCTCTCTGATCCTCAGTTTCTGCATTAACAGAGTACCTACCTCTCAGAGTTGTTGTACAAATTAAATGAGATAAAGCTATATTAAACTTCTAAGCAGAACCAGACAGACGATAAGAACTTAGTAAATAGCAGATAATATTATTCAAAGATATTTATTCAAAAATCAGAAGGAATTAAGTAAAAAAAAAAGTATTTTAAAAATTGTCTTTAATAGAAATATCTAAACTTAAGGGTTGTTAGAATCTTTCATACCCATAATAATTTATTCTTTAAAAATCATTTTTAGTTCTCTGCCAGTTCTCAATCTTATCTGTCTCTTTGAACATGATAAGCATCGTTATCTTAAAGTCTGTGTCTGGTAATTCAAATATCTGGAATTCTTGTGGGTCTGTTTCTATTGCTTGTTGTTTCTGTTCATTTCCATTCTTAGATCTTTTTGAATTCCTGATTGTTTTGATTACATTATGAGCATTGTATTTGCAGAATCATTATAGAAATAATTTGATATTATATTTCACCTAAAAGAGTCACATTTGCTTCTATCAGGCATCTTAAGACACTAATAATAATCTGGCATCACTTAATCCGTATCAGGTCTTGAGGTGACTCAGAGATTCAAAGGTTGCCATTATTACTTCAGATGTGTTTCTCTGCCTGGTGTGCAGCCCATTGGTGTCTCAGTCCAGAGCCAAGCTGTTCATAGTGCTTTCCCTTAGTCGTTCCCTTAGGAATCCACAGACACAGCCCCTGGGTCTCTGTCCTGCCCCAGGTCCTGGCCAGCTAATTCCTTGCTTTCTTGTTAGTTATCAGATACCATCAGGTAACTGTTTTCTATACTTTATCTAACTTTCCTATTTGGCCTCAGTAGGATTGTTCCAACTGATATATTCTTTCATGAAGACAACTTCAGGAAATATTTCACATGCTAAAATACTTTCCAAATTGGATACTATATGTTAAGAAAAATCCACCTGAATATTTTTAAATGAAAAATCATGCTATAAAGTTCAAGGAATATAATCAACTTCTCTCTCTTTTTTTTTTTTTTTAGCAGAAATAAAATTGAGTGTAAATAGCCATGAAATAAGAAACTTTTAACTAAAATGCATTTTAAGCTAGTATTTAAGTATCTGAAACTTATACCTTTTTTTCCCTTAGATTTCCAGCTTGTTTAAAGATTTTAGTGCATTTGAGCTATTGCACTTAGTTCAAATTGATTGTTTGGCTGCATAATTGCAGTCTTTTCTTCCTAAATGCTCTTAGGACATTTTATTCACTGTAGCCTAACCTTGAGACAGAAGTTCTTATTCTAAGTCTTTCTATCCATTTTTTGTTCTGGATGTTATATTGTTTTACTAATTACGTTCTGTTTCCCTGAGGCATTTAAAGGAGAAAGATGCAATTTCAAAAATATAAAATAAATTTGTTCAAGTTTAATGTTTCATTCTTTCCAGGCAGCATCTAAATTTCCTCAGCTCTTCTTAAATGCCATATCATCAACATGATTTTCATATCCTTCTTGCTATAACTATCCTAATCTCGTGCATCATCTCATCTCTCCAAATTATGATTTGCTTCTCATTCCACCAGGAAGTGTTTTGTCATTATATAATTTTGATAGCAACAGAGTAAGTCAGTGTAGATTTTAGAGCAGAACAGATCACTCAAAATTTTATTCTAAAGTGAAAACCTTCCTGGGAAATCATATCAGTGTCATGAATAATGATCTATTGATCTCACTTGGCAGAACACCTAGGATTTTATTTTAAAACTGATATTACTTGCAGATGCTTTCACTTTTTATAGTAAGTTTATAATGCACCTATATAAAAATCCTATCTTTAGAATTAAACTTTGAAATTAAAAAAAATATCCTTTTCCTGTCATTTTAAAAGTCTCTTTCCAATGGATAATTTTAAATTACTCAGAAGGTACTTTATTTTCTTTGAGAAATGTGAGTGTACATACTTGGGGTTTTGTAAGCCAGATATATTTAAGGAAAAGGATTTAAGTATTTAGGGAAGTAGTATTTCTTAGCCTTATGAATAAGGTCAGAAATGTGCTTATATGTGAAAAGTTCTGAGTCAAAGTATTTAGTTATCAATGAGTGCAAGTTAACACGATTCGAGAACACTATTCACCCAACACATTGTCAGAAATTAGAAAATTAGATAATACCTACTTCAGGTGAAGGTATGAAAAAACAAAGTCAACTTTCATATCCTGCTGGTGGGAAGATAAACTGATACAATATTTCTATGTGTTAAAATAAAAAGTATGCATACCCTATGACTTAGAAAGTCCGCTTCAGGAATTTACTCTAGCTTAAGAAACATTTGTCCGTATGCACATGGACATATATATAAGATTGTTGATTGCAGTATTGTTTATAACAGTGAAAATCTAGACACAGTCTAAATGTTGGACAGTGGAGAACAACTGACTTATCTATGCAGCTTCAAAAGAATGCTGAAGATATGACAAGAAATGATCCTGAGTCTTCAGTATAGCATACCATCAGGGTCCTTTGGACCTAATTTCAGTTTTTGAGTTTCTTAAAGGTCTTTTAAAGGACAAAGAGAAAATTCATTTTTTTTTTAAAAGGAGAATAAAATTCTGTCTTGCATTTACCATATGGGTCCATTGGACCCTTTTATAAATCTAAGATGCACTTTGGGATCTTTAATGATTTTTGTCTTTTCTATATCTGGAACATCTTGCTATTTCATCATCCTAAGAATTAGTTTATTATTGTTTATCAATTATTTCTACTAAAAAGTCTAAATATAAGAAAACTAGAGGGTGATGATGCAAAGGTAAGATAAAAATCACTACCACACCATCCTTCATTGTTCTGATTGTATTGCCCAAAGTGCTGCATCGTCCTTCAGGAAGTTATAAAAGACTGGAAATAGCACTGTTGTAGTCTAACCACAACAGTTATTATAACTGTTATAGTTATAATTAATTAATTTCTATTAATGTAGTGATTAACTTTCACACATTGTAACTATTGTTTCTAACTTTCACTGAGCATAGTTGAGAAGTCTGAATTTTTAAATTTTTCACCCATAATAGCAAAGAGGACAAAAGTGACAGAAGACATTTCACAATTATCAGATTAATCAGAAGATGAATGTGAAGAGAAAGATAGCAGTGCTCTAGATACTACCGATGATGATGATATTTCTTGTATAAACAAAATCTCAGATCATAAGTGTTCAGGTGACAGTATCCTAGATGAATTTTCGCAAACTCAAGAATCAGTGTGCGAATGATGTATTTCCAAGGACAAAATGAAATGTGTTCTTCTCCAGTTAGTTATTCCATAGGCAGCACACATCATGCAATATTTGGTGGCAAGAACCTGAACCATCCTGTTTTGCTAAAAGGATATGTAGTGGTTTCTTTTGCCTTTATGATGATTGTGCACTAAAGTTTGCTTGATACTCTTTGTAAGTCCACAGGTTCTAAAGGGAGGAGATTGAAAGAAAATAGATGATGTGAAATAAAAATACTGATTTGATCAACTATTCTAATTTGGTATTTATAAATATAAAACTAAAAATGTTTTGCAGTTGTGGAGCGAAGAAGATGGCTGTCCTCTCCTCAACATAATGATAAGCTTTCGAAGATTTCAGAATTTCAAGTATTGCATTTTTGTCCATGCAAGTGGGAGAAGAACCAGAAATTATGATAAGCTAGAACATTTTAGAAATGTATTGAAACCTAGAATTAGTATTTATGAGTGACTGTGGTCCAGGTGCATGCATGATAGCTGATGAGCAGTTAATTACATTGAGAGTGTGTTGCCCATTCCAAGTATATATGCCTTTAAGACCAGGAAAATGTGGAACAAAAATTTGAGATTTGCTCTGTTTAAGTTCTTTTTTTTTTTTTTTTTAAAGATTTTATTTATTTATTTGACAGAGAGAGACACAGCGAGAGAGGGAACACAAGCAGGGGGAGTGGGAGAGGGAGAAGCAGGCTCCCCACAGAGCAGGGAGCCCGATGCGGGACTCGATCCCAGGACCCTGGGATCATGACCTGAGCTGAAGGCAGTCGCTTAACCAACTGAGCCACCCAGG